>NC_087350.1:29855729-30162729 GCF_030014295.1 Loxodonta africana | reverse complement strand
ACTTTCAGGTATGTGATCGTTAGGATTGTGTGGTAACTTGGCTGGGCTGTGATGCTCTGCAGTTTGGCTGTTATGATGTAGATTGGCAGTCTATGATGAAGTGATCACTTCCATGATGAGATTGGATGTAATGTGATTACCTCCATGATGGGATCTGCTGTGAGTAGCCAATCAGTTGAAAGGGAATTTCCTTCTATATGTGGCCTGCATCGAATATAAGTGGGTGTTCTGGCAAGGTTCGTAGGCTTTCTGCTGGATCCTGCAGTTGGCTCCTGTTTGTGACTTCTGGTTTTTGGGACCTGAGCTAGCAGCTTACCTGTGGCCTTGCCTTCAGATCTTGGGATTCTTTGGCTTCACAGCCTGTGAGCAAGAGCCCTGCTTGGGTTCGTCAGCCCCTGTAGGTACATGAATCAAGAGAAGCCTCTATCCTGACTCACAGACTTGGGACGTTCCAGCCTCTACAATCGCATGAGCCATTTCCTTGATATGAATCTCTCTCTACATATATTTATACGCTTTACTGGTTTTGCTTCTCTAGAGAACCCAGCCTAAGACAGGTATGGTGGTGATGAACACGCACTTTGACTCATATTGGTAAAAGAGTCTTTAAGAATAAAAATATGTGTAATTGGTGCCCCCAACTTTGGAGACACACCAAAGTACTGAATGTACTTCTATTTTTGATTTTTTCCCTAGTGTGGTGAGTTGTTTGGGAAATGATTCAATAGTTATTTGTAGTTCCTAAATTCTCAACAGCAGTTGCCTCCTGATATGTGTCACTATATATTCTGAGTTGACATCTGCTATCTGAATCACCAAAATAGTGCCTTGTTTTAAAATGTATCCATTATTGGCTTATGTTTTATCTTACTCTAGGCCATGTTATCACTACATGTGACATCTCTGTATATGTGTTTGTGAAACTGGGATAAAGTTGGCAAAACTTGAGATGAAGGAAAGTATCTCTGAAACATGTTTTTGCATTAGTAGAACAGGAGGCATAAGCACGTTTGGAATAGAGAGAAGGAGAACAGGGAAGGCAAAGGGATGTTGGAGAAATAGGATCTCACAAAGGGAAGTAAAATGCAAGTAGCCAGTAGCCAGTTGTTGTAGAGTTGATTCCAACTCATGGTGACCCCAAGTGTGTCAGAGTAGAAACGCACTCCATAGCGTTTTCAGGGACTGATTTTTCAGAAGTAGTTGGCCAAGGCTTTCTTCCGAGGCATCTCAGGGTGGACTCAAACCTTCAACCTTTCAGTTAGTAGCCGAGTATATTCATGAACCATCTGCACTACCCGGAGACTAAAATGCAAGTAGGGGACTTAATGTGTTTCAGAGAATAACCTTTGGCGCTCAGGCAACTACAGACTATTGTTATGGTTTTTGGTCCCCAGCAACTGTATCACAAACTCCTTTAGGAATAAAGCCTTTGTCTAGTAGAAAAAAACAGTTATTGTTCATTGATGGCGATTTGGATGAAGATATTCATGATGCCATTCGATTTGGGGATTGTTTCTCAAAATGGGAGTTTACCTGGCAAATGTTTACACTGGTGGAGAGATTGACACTCTCTGACACCTTAGATATGTATGGATTTCTAAGGAAAAAATAATTAATGTGACCAAGTAATTGTGACATGTAGCATGTGGATTTTCAGGGTTTTATGGAACCCAAAAGTGTACAAATGAATAAAGAAATACATACTATAGATTATTATGGTGTCAGACAATGTAGTTACAGTTCCATAGTGCTGGGAAAGGTATCACGCAGTTCGTATAATGCTTTGTTAACACTTACTTTGTCGAACTCAAGTAAATGTGAAAGCTCTTTTTTGTCCTACCAATTCCCTCTGTGGCTGAAAGATCAACCTGTCGCTGGAGAGCCTCAGCACATAGATAGGTTTTTTTTTTCCCCCTCCTGTCTCCATATTTTCAGTCCATTCCAGGCCACACGGTCCCTGCTGATATTTCATAGTAGTAAAGCCTATTGAAGAATCACACGTCTTCACTAAAGAATAGTTCAGAAAAGTCAGTAATTGGCCCGCATTGGATTGCATGAAGGGGAAGAGCTGAAGACTCCTCCTAACTGTGAATCAGAGGCTGGCGTTCTTCTCATCCTACAACACAGCTCCGTGTTGAGAAGACAAAGCAGGAAGCATATTCCAGTCTGGTCACCCTGGGGTCAGGCTGTGGATGGAAGAGGGTGAACACTGGTCTGGGACTTAGGTAACCTGGGTTTCCAGTGCTGGCCCTGTCGCTGTCTGGGTTTGTGAATCTGGCCACAGGTTTCACTTCTCCAGGAGCGTTTTCTTACCAGATGACCTCAGAGCCTCCTTCAATAGTCCATATCCCACAGTTCCTACCAGAGCACTCAGAAGCCAAATCAAACAATTAGGAAGGTTTTCGACCTTACCTCCAAAGTATCTTATAATATAGCAGAATGTTTTGATTGACACAAGGATCAGATAATGAAACTACAGGAGAAAATTATTGTTTTTCAACCCTCTAAAATGGGGGCGTTGCTTTTTATGTCCTCTTCCATCTCCATCTATGCCTGTTCTAGTTCTCTGTTGATTTGGGGCCATGTGTATGTGGGTACCACCACCCATCGGTCAGTTTGTCATACTGTGGTGGCTTGCCTGTTGCTATGATGCTGGAAGCTACGCCACTGGTGTTTCAAATACCAGTAGGGTCACCCAGGGTGGACAGGTTTCAGAGGCGCTTCAAGACTAAAACAGACTAGGAAAAAAGACCTGGCAATCTACTTCTGAAAATGAGCCAATGAAAACCCTATGATCACAACAGAATATTGTCTGATATAGTGGTGGGAGTTGAGGCTCCCTCCGCCAGGTTGGTAGGCACTCAGCAAGGAACTCAAACACCAATGATCATGAAGATGGTGCAGGACTTGGCAAAACTTTGTTATGTTGTACGTAAGGTCTCCATGAGTTGGAGCTGACTTGGTGGCAACTAACAACAACAACAACAGGTGTAGACAATAAAGCTGAGCATATCTGCAGAACAAAGCAGGCCTGGTATGCTTCAGCAGCTTTTATTCTCATTTGTTTAATGAGGATATGCAAAGATTGGTTGTTTTCTGACAGTCCATTTCAGACATAAGAACAACTACTATGTGCTAGCTCTATTTTAAATCCTACAAATTTGGGGAAATTTGGACACATGGAGCCATTGGTGTCTACATGATGCAATTGTACCTAGGAATATTTTAAGCTTTTCTATCTAGTGCATTGCTATGGGTTGAATTGTGTCCTCCAAAATATGTGTTGAAGTCCTAACCCCTGTCTGTACCTGTAAATATGATTCTGTTTGTTTGGAAATAGTTTTCTTTTGCTATGTTAATGAAGCCACTAATCACTTAGTCCTAAACCTAATCACCTCCAGTGGTGTCTTATAAAAAAAGAGCAGACTAGACTCAGGGACACAAAGGGGAAAGACAGAAACCATGGAAGACCCAGCCATAAGCAAAGGAACACCAAGGATTATGAACAGATACTACAAGCTGAAGGAAACAAAGAAGGACCTTTCCTTAGAGCTGTCTCCTCTGGATCTGTGAGAATAAATTTTTGTTCTTTAAAGACACTCATTTGTGATATTTTTGTTATGGCAGCATTACGTAACTAAGACATACGTTTTCTTTGGGGACTGAAGAAGTTGATGCAAACCATCATTATAAATGAACTTGATTATATATTTGCATATAATCAATATCTATAAATTTGTTTTGCTACAAATATGGAGAATGAATAGCTGTTTTTGGAACTAACAAATTGGCAGCCCACTAATAAAATACAAAATGAAGAAAAACTAGAGAAACCTCTATCGTTTTGAAATATGTGAGGCTGTTTTCCAGAAGTTGACTCCTTCATTGGTAGAACACGTTCGTTAATAACCCTGCCAAATTTTCCTTGTTGGAATAACACAAATTAGCATTTAACCCAGGAGGAAGAACCCATGAAGTCATTTAACATTTACATAAAATTATGGAGTAAACTCTAAACAGGTCGCCTCAGAAATGTATAATTACACTCAGCAGTCCTGTCAGCATACATAGAAACAATTTTATTTCCAATCATCTTCTGCTTTTATTCACTCAGGAATGTATCATTAAAATTTCCACAGAACAATGAACCTTAATGGGTGCTAATGCAATTGCAAATTATGGTAATTGTTACCTAAATTAATCTCTGTACTTTCCATTCCTTATTGCCCTGTGCATAAGGAGTGTGAAAAAGATAATGTTGAAACTGACATTTGTATAAATGCTGTAAAAGATTTATCTTATTTGATGAAAATTTTATGAGAACTTGCTACTTTTTTTAAAGTAGTTTACTTGGGAAAAAATGTTAGCATTGCTGCAAATAGAGTTTATGTAATTTTTAATTTGTGAAATTTCTGAAGGAAAAAGGCGTTTGGTCCATTAAGTCTCCTCTGGCATGTATACACTCACTGAGGCATTCAGGAGAGCGTTAGTGGCTCAGTGGTAGAATTCTCACCTTGCCTGTGGGAGACGAAGGTTTGATTCTTCGCCAACACATTTCATGCACAGCCACCACGCATTTGTCAGGCGAACCTTGAGTGTTGCTATGATTCTGAACAGGTTTCAGTAGCGCTTCCAAACTGAGACAACTAGCAAAAAGGCCTGGCCATCTACTTCCCAAAATCAGCCAGTGAAAATCCTATGGATCTCCACAGTCTGATCCTGTTGTGCAGGGGATCTCCGTAAGTCAGGGGCATATTCCACAGCAGCTGACACCAACAATCAGTTACCCGGATGGCACATTACACTCCTCCATGCATATATTGCCAGGACAGAGTTTGAGTTCATGCCGAAATGTGTGTGCACAGTCCTTTTTTTGTGTATGTTCATTCACTCATTCATGTAAATTACACAAAACCTGTCTGGTGTAATGAAACCCACATGAGATTAGAAGTAAAGAAATAAAGGTTTTTCACCTGCCTCTGTCACTCCTGAATTATATATGACCTTGACCATGTCATTTAATCTTCCTATTTGTAATGGTCGGAAACCCTAGTGGTGTAGCGGTTAAGAGCTATGGCTGCTAAATAAAGTGTCGGCAGTTCGAATCCACCAGGGACTCCTTGGAAACCCTATGGGGCAGTTCTACTCTGTGCTATAGGGTAGCTATGAGTTGTAATCGACTTGATGGCAGTGTTTTTTTTTTTTTTCCTTTATTTGTAGTGGGATCTATATTTGTATCTTTGCTTATTTTAAACCACTCAGCATCATATTCTTTTCTTCTGCTACCAGCACCCTACATTTTCTCTAAGAAAATACTTGCCCCTTATTTCCAGTTCTCATAGCTTGGGTGAGGCTGATCTAACACCCTAGCTCCAGATATGGATGTGTTTCTCAAGCATCATGGATTAAATTGTGTCCCCCCCAAATATCTGTCAGATTGGCTAGGTCACGATTCCCAGTACTGTATCATTGTCTACCATTTTGTCATCTGATGTGATTTCCCTGTGTGTTGTAAATCCTGTCACTACGAGGTGATGAGATGGATTAGTGGCAGTTATATTGATGAGATCTACAAGATTAGATAGTGTCTTAAGCCAACCTCTTTTGAGATTTAAAAGAGGGAAACCAGCAGAGAGACATGGGACCTCATACCACCAAGAAAGCAGTGCCTGCACTGAGGTGCTCCCAGACTAAGGGGAGACTGAGGACAAGGACCTTCCTCCAGAGTTGACAGAAAGAAAGACTTCCCCAGGAGCTGGCAACCTGAATTCAGACTTCTACCCTACTGGACTGTGAGAGAATAAAATTCTCTTTGTTGAAGCCATCCACTTGTGGTATTTTTGTTATAGCAGCACTAGACGACTAAGGCACCGGATCTGGCCCATCAGTATATTTAATTTCTCTGGCCACAATGATTGGAGTCACTGGGTGGTGCAAATGGCTAATGTACTTGCTGTTAACTGAAAGTTCGGAGGTTCAAGTCCATGCAGAGGGGCCTTGGAGGAAAGGCCTGGCAATCTACTTCTGAAAAATCAGCCATTGAAAACCCTATAGAACACAGTTCGACTCTGACACACATGGAGTCACCATGAGTCTGAATCAATTCCACAGCAACTGGTGGTGTTGGCCACAACGATTGGCTCAAGAATGAACATATGGCAGAGACTGGCCAATGAGACTCACTTTTGGTACTTAATTTGGACCTGTGTGTATCCGGCAATTAAACTCTCTACATACAGAAGGTGCTTTAAGGTGTGAGTGAGGGTGAGTGCCTGGAGTCCTCTGTAGCCTCCTGTAGCCACAGTGAAGGACGTGGCTGAGAATGAAACCACCCGGGAGACAGCAGAACCACGAGATACTGGGAGTGCTGGGAGAGAAGCTCAGTACTAAGGATTGTGTGAGCTCCTGACTCAGCTTTGCCTGACGCCAGTGATTGGAACGCTGTTGTTATCATTAATAACCCAATAAATCCTTCCATTTTTTTTTCATGAGGCAGTGTGACTTGCATTTCTATCATTGCTACTAGCTGAGTCCTGCTAATGTAATGGCTTAATGCTTTGTCTCTTCCTCTGCAAAATGATCACACCCTTGTAATGGAAAATTTTTTCCCCCTAAATTAAACGTCATCCAGAACACCAATACTTCTCTGGCGTGTATGTGAGAGGAGACAGGGTGAGGGTGGGAAGTAGAATCTGATTGATTTGATGTTCTTCTAATCCTCCGGTTCTGTATGGAAACCATTGGGTTAGATGATTCAGAGATTCCTGCCAGCACCTAGCATTGTGACGTTTCATGTACTCGTGAACACTTACAGGTCTGTGTGTGCAGTAACTTTGGGTACAAAATGGAGAGCAGGGTGAAGGGAAAACAGTCGTAGCAGAACTTCTTCCTCCAGGGGCCAGTGAAACAGCCAGGTGACCAGAGGTGGTTGTGAAGAGCCTTCATGTTGGGATACTTGATGCGATTCTCCTAGCCATTTCTAGCAGCATTCCAGGCTGTCAATCACCTACTGAATAATTGACTTTAGAACACTTACGGAGAGAGGAATACTTTGGACCTGGTAGTAGTAACGGATTTTAAAGGGCAATATCTTTAGCACCACTAAAAAGTTCCACAGATTTGTGAAAACCTCACCAGATTAAAGGACAATGTACCATACCAGTTGCCAGTGAGTTAACTCTGACTCATGGTGACTCCATTTTAATCAGAGTAGAACTGTGCTCCATAGGGTTTTCAGTGGCTGATTTTTCAGAAGTAGACCACCTTTCTTCCTAGAACCTGTGGGTGTACTTGAACCCCCAACCTTTCTGTTAGCAGTGGGTATGTTAAGGGCTTGCACCACCCAGGGACTCCCAATGCGCCATAACTAGTGGTATTTTAGAGCAAATAAGTTTTATTGGATCAAATCTGGGATAAGCTTTGCCCTTTATAACAGTCTTTAAAGCAGTGATTTTTAACCAGTCTGAAGGAGAATTTGAAAAATGTATGAGCCTTCTACTGGTTTCCCCAGTGCCGCCTTGTTTCCGTACCTTCCAAAGCCCCTTTCCCTACTGGATCTCAGGAAAGGAGCCCCTGCTCTAGACAAACGTGTCAAATCTGTGTTTGCTGATTTATAGCTTAAGCTAGTTGGGTCTTTCTGCATGCCAATTCTTTAAATTCCAGCTTAGGCAATGCTGCTAATTAATTTCTTCAACTGCCGTTAACTTTTTCCTTTTCTTTGGGGAGTTGCTTTCACTCTGGTTTTCGCCACCTCTGAGTGTAACTTAATGAAGAAGACTACCTTGCTCACTGATTCAACAAATATTTGTGGAGCGCGTACCATGTATCAGGAACTGTGCTAGACACCGTGACATAGTGAGAGTGAAGACAGAGCGTCCCGGTCTCCTTGGGGAACACAGGACTTCCAAACCCCAAAATCCCACTGCCAATGAGTCGATTCTGACTTGTGGCAACTTTATAGACTCAAACGGATCTTATGGGACAGAGTAAAACTCTCCTGTAGGGTTTCCAAGGCTGTAAATCTTTATGGAAGCAGACTGCCACATCTTTCTACAATGGAGCAGCGGGGGGGTTGGAACCACTGACCTTTCAGTTAGCAGCTGAGCACTTAACCACTGTGCCACCAGGGCACCTTAGATGGTGTTATATTGGCAGAATCTATTAATGTCAGCTCTATTAAAAAAAAATTAAATATTTTTTTATTATTATTTTTTTTATGTCTAGAACAAGGGCTCCAGATCTGTAGACCCCAGAGAGGCCATGGAGTGGGTTTAAATAGGAGAAGTCCCTGGCACCTAAGGATGTATAAAGGCTACCCCATCAGCTGTCACAGCTTTGAGAAAATGCTAGTGGCATCACGGGGAGGGAGACCTAGAAAGGCTGAGGGTCTTAACTATGTCCTATCCTTTTATCAAGTGTCTCACACCAGGACTAGGATAAGGCGAGTGAAGCACTCTGCATTTAAGGGCATGACAAAAAACTCCATAATCAGGATCCAACGTGGCCAGGATTAGGGTGAAGGGAGAGAGTCCAAGTGCAAGGTTGGATCTTGTCTTAATTTAAAACATTGTTATTACGTTCATCATGGATATTTTGCATTAATTTTGATTTTCCAAAATATTGCATTGAATATTATTTCTCTTGATATAGATACGAGTTTTTGGTGCCCCCTTAAGTTTTGTGCAGGAGGTGAGTGCCTCACTCACCTCACTCTATCCTAGCTCTGCCTCAGAGGGTAATAATAAGTCTCAGTACATTGATATGAAATATCCTCCATGCAGTATTTTTTGTAATTTAGTTCAAATGGTACGTCTATTCTTATAATAAATATTTTGAGTAATGTGCTCGTTTTTTTATATCTATCTGTTTTTATACCCATGCCATTGCTATTGTTAGTTGCTGTCGAGTTGATTCTGACTCATGGCAACCCCATGTGTGCAGACTAGAACCTCTCCATAGGGTTTTCAAAGCTGTGACCATTTGGAAGCAGATTGCCAGGCCTGTCATCTGATGTGCCCCTGGGGAGTTTGAACCACCAATATTTTGGCTAGCAGTTGAATGCTTAGCTATTTGCACCACGCAGGGACCTTTTTACCCCCATTAAAACAAACAAAAAACATTGCCGTTGAGTCAATTCCAACTCTGAGCCACCCTATAGGGCAGAGCGGAACTGCCCCCTATGGTTTCCAAGGAGAACTTGGTGGATTCAAACTGCTGACCTTTTGATTAGCAGCCGTAGCCCTTAACCACTACACCACCAGGGTTTCTGATGTGGAACCCTTAAGAAATGTAAAGTGCTTGGAATTAGTAGAATGAGAGCATACATGCACCGATTTGGCCCAGTGCCTCTTGCTTTAGCTGGGAAACCCTGCTAGCCCTCCTCACTTCTGGTTCTCAGGCTTGGCTGTTGTCTACCTCTGTCCTGGGTGGCTTTTCTACAGTATCAGTTGTATTGGCAATATACCTCTCCATTATATGGATGAATCAGAATGTATTTAATCCACACACATTGAATCTGAAAGGAGGATGCACGCAGGGGCAAGGGCTCAGCCACTGAGGGAAAAGATTGGAGGTGGAGATTAGAGAAATTTAGTATGGTGGGCCTGTGTGTGAGAGTCGATGGGACTGTCCTAATAGGCATGATGTGGAATGACTGGACCTGAGAAGAGGCAACACAGTTCTAGACACAAGGGCAGGCAAAGGCAACTGCTAACGGTGAGCCCTGTAGCCTGGGCTGGCATGTCTTTTCTTAGGGCCACTCTGAGTCTCCCACTTCACAGTCCTTTGTACAGTCTCTTAGCCCCTCACCGCTGGCTTTATGTTCCCTGGTCTCTTCTTACTGTCCCTGGTCCCATAGCTCTGTTTTCTCCTGTCCCCAATCTTCTAATTGTTCCCTGATTTCCTCAATACCAGATTTTGCTTTGTGTTTCCTCCCTGGCTCCTCCATAGCTGGCATCTATGTGTCTCCCATGCTATTTCCCCCACCATCTGGACCAAGTTCTAGAAGCCTAATTAACTTGTTAAGTGTGTTTGGTTTGGATAGCAAAACCTATCTTTCTTCCCTCTGACTTGAACTCCTGACCTTTTCTCATAAAACGCTCACGTCCTATTTGCTACTCTTTGCTCCGTTGTCGTTAGTTAGTGGTGACAGTTTTATTATTTCCTGGTAACCCCTGTCCATCCACAATTACAATGGTATGTAGCAACCAATTTATTTCAAAGTTAAACATATGGAATAATAAAAAAAAAAGAAAACAAAGTTCCACATTGAAGGGGAAAATCTCCATTTCTTCAATATAACGTAGATTCATCCATGCCTGTGAAAATCCTATTGTAGCTTGTTTCAATAAATTAATGAGTCGGCCTCTTAAACATGCCTATAGATAACAGTTAGTAATTCTTAGCTTTCAAGAACTCCCAGGCTCTTAAAATCATGCAAATGAATAAAGAAACCGCTAATGCAAATTGTTCATAGAAGCCACAAACATGCTTATTCATAAAAATATGGTTACCAAATCGACAAAAAGCGATCTAGTGTGACAATTACCAAGTAAACGGCTTTAGATTATTGTAATAGAAGCGAAGATGCTTCCCTCTTTCAAAATATCCTGGATTTTGACATAAAAGTAACGTACATTTATGAAAGCTCGTGTGGCCGAATCATGGTTTTGGAAGGAAAATAATGAAGGAAAAAATTATTTTTGTGTGTAGCTGTACAGAATGAGGGTGAGGAGAATAAAGTCTTTACCTCAGTCCCTGCCATGGATTGCAGGATAAGCTTGGGCAAGATGTATCCTATGTGAGTATCTCATGCTGGTAAATCAAAGATGGGACTAAAACGAATGGCTTCCCTCCAGTAATCCCTAAAGCTGATATAAATCAGCATCACATAGCTACAGACTTATATTTAAGGAAACCGCTTATCTCTGGTTGCATTCCTGTTATAAATTTAAATAATAAGGAACTGGTATTTGATTTTAAAAGTTGGAAGGCCAGAACAAAGATTTGAAAAAGGGGGGAAAAAAATTGCAGTACACTCCATAGAAGGCCAAGAAGTTCCGTATTCTTTCAGACACAAGCAATTATTCTTTTATATACGTATGTATTCTTTAGACAGAGGATGGAGTAAGTTTTCATTAATTTCCATATTCTTCCTATCACATTGCTGTGTGGGATTCATCTCTTCTGGAAGAATGGACTGGGAATAAGAACCTGTCTACTCATAGAACTGTGTCCTTGATGGTTTATCTTTGGACAAACTAATAAGTTTTCTGAGTCACATTGTCCAGGATTTTATCCCGAGTTTCTTCAGAGAAGTGAAGGGAGGCAAAATGTAACATTTTGCTTGTGCTCTGGGATCCTTGGGAAGAAGATATGTGAGAAGCACAAAGTATCACCCTAATTTGGCAATCGTGATTCAAAGGCATATTGAAGCAGACACTTGAGTACTCCAAATGACAAGATAATCCAGATAAACTTTACGTGTCTTACAGCTTTTGAAGTTTCTAAAGCCAAATAGAGTGGAAGGATGAAAGACAAACCAAGTTCCTAAGTTAGTTCGCATGATATACTTAGAGCCTCTGATTCACGTGAATCCCGGCTGCCAGGAACGAATAGGACAGCCAAGCACCTAGAGCCGACTTGTCTGCATGTGGACAGTTCTATCACACACATGTCCTATGGATTACCAAAATGAAACTCTCTTCTTATGTTATTCTCCTTTAATAACAAATCTCTGAGTAATTAAATATGCTTTTCTACAATAGCAGTTGTAATAGCAACATAACCCACCAAAAACCCAGTGCAAATGGCAACGTAGCACTCCATTATATAAATGAACTACAATGTGTTTAACTAATCCCCTATTATTGGACATTTTCTTTATGTATTAGAAGCTTTTACTGGGGGCAAGATAGCAACATGACAACGGCTAAGATTTTACAGTTCTGAAAGTTGACAGTTAAAATGAAAACTATGGAAGGCCCAGGTGGGTAGGTCCAGGTGCCTTGTAAATTATTAAATAGTGGATCAGAGAGGCTTGGGCCCTGCAGGGCTTGGGGGAGAACTAGATATTTCAGAAATAAACTGATTCCATCTCATGGTAACCCCATATTGTCAGAGTAAAACTGTGCCCATGGTGTTTTCAATGGCTAATTTTTTTTTTTGGAAGTAGATCCCCAGGCCTTTCTTCCGAGGTACATTTGGATGGACTAAACCGCCAACCTTTCAGTTAGCAGCTGAGCACGTTAACTGTTTGGACCACCCAGGGAATCCAGTTTAACACAGAGTGAGCTCTATATGTGTGCAATTAGTGGACCAAAGTTAATGGAATTGAGACACAAAGAATACATAGAATATACATGTAAGAAAACTTCAGAAAGGGTAAGAGACTGGGATTGGAGAACTATGAGAAAGTGCAGCGGACATTACAGGACATTTGCCTGCCAAACAAACATCCGCCAATCTTCTGATAAGGATACCGGGGATGCTAGTCCATATGGCAGCTTTCTGTGAATTTACAAAGGGTGTTGCCTCCAGGCAGATGCAGCCCCAGACCAGGACATCAGGCTTGGAGATTGCAGCACAGTCTCGGTTTATCCTCCCACTTGCCCACTCAGCTGGGGGCCTTTGTGCAGTGAATGTGCACAATTGTATGCAGTGCTGTGCTTACACTCGTAGTCCATGTGGTCCAGGTGGACTGACCCCAGCCCTCCACCCCGGATATGGGAATGGGCATCTCACCAGTGTCTGTCTACATCCCACAGCTGATAATTCCACTGGATTAAAAAAAAAAAAACAAAAAACAAAAACCCAACTGCTGTCAAATCAATTCTGACTCATGGTAACCTCATGTTGTTCAGAGTAGAACTCTGCTCCATGGGGTTTTTGATGGCTGAGTTTTCAGAAGTAGATCACTAGGCCTTTCTCCTGAGGCACCTCCAATTGGACTCAAATTTCCAATCTTTTGGTTCACAGCAGATCGCGTTGACCATTTGCACCACCCAGGAACTCAAGTGGATAAAGAGACTCACCTTTTCCTCAGGGAAATCGAGTTTTATTGGCACAGCTTTGAGGACTGTGCTCACTCCTGAACACATTTTTATAGGCAGGAGTATGAGCTCCCATTTTAGGCATTATTCTCAGTAAATGAACTCAGCTTTTTGTTTTTTTCTTTATTTATTGTGCTTTAAATGAAAGCTTACAAATCAAGCCAGTCTCTGACACAAAAACCTACGTACACCTTGCTGTATACTCCTAGTTGCTCTCCCGTTAATGAGACAGCACACTCCTCCTCTCTACCCTGCATTCCCCGTGTCCTTTCAGCCAGCTCCTGTCCCCCTCTGCCTTCTCATCTCCCCTCAGGACAGGAGCTGCCCACATAGTCTCATGTGTCTACTTGAGCCAAGAAGCTCACTCCTCACCAGTATCATTTTCTGTCTTACAGTTCAATTCAATCCCTGACTGAAGAATTGGCTTAGGGAATGGTTCCAGTCTTTGGCTAACAGAGGGTCTGGGGACCATGACCTCCTGGATTAAGTCTGGTCTTTTTATGAGAATTTCAGGTCTGCATCCCACTGTTCTCCCGCTCCATCAGGGATTCTCTGTTGTGTTCCCTGTCAGGGCAGAAATGTCTCAGTTTTTGTAAAAGGATATCAAACCAGTTTCTACTGTCTGTTTAGATATATGTCTAGACATAGGCTAGCCCCATGATGAGCATGCTCTTGAACTTAGGGCCAACTCGCTATTAGGAAAAAATCAAGCTGAAACAATATTTATGGAGGGAAACTTGCTTAAATTCCATCAATTCTGCCAGACATTCTAAAGCTTACCTCTGGATCAAGCTCTATCAGTAAAGCTGGATCCGTCGGCCAGATAGTGTAGTTTCAACATAAGTTGATTGTTAATAAATCGCCTTTTGTTGTGATGTCACCAGCATAGAGTGAAGAATGCGCTAGAAGGGTCTCAAGAAGTATATTTGTGTGTCTATTGAAATACTGTACAGAATTTTTATCTATAAGGACCCCAGGGAGAAATTTCTGACTAACTTAAGTACCAAGAATATCTGCTCCTCTCATGATCAATTAATCCAGAGTTTAACTTGGTTTTTATTTTTGCAAGGATGGCTAGAAAGTTGGGAAAATGGTTCTTAAACTCAACGTGCATAGGAATCACCTGAGGAGCTAATTCTCAAGTTCTTCTTGAATTTAAGTAGGGAAAATGTAAAAACAATCCAATTCAGTGTAAACCTTGGTCCGATCAAAGCATTTAAACTGTTCCTTTATGTGTTCAACTTCTGTTAGGTGCAATTGCTTAGGTCGCCTCTCCCCTTATTTTTGTTGCTAGGATGGCACCTGGGTATATGAGGAAACTTATGTGTCCGTGTTTTGTCCCTGGGTAATGGGAAAGGTTAATGCATTCTGCTGTTAACCAAAAGGTTGGAGGTTCACATCCACCCAGAGGTGCCTCAGAAGAAAGGTCTGGCAATCTACATCTGAAAAATCAGCTATTGAACACCCTGTGGAGCACAATTCTACTCTGACACACATGAGGTTGCCATGAATCAGAGTTGACTCGAGGGCAACTGGTTTGAGGTACTGTGGTAGTGAGTAGAGGGGCCCCTGCCCTTTTCTGGTTCCTGAGTATTCTCTGGTTTGAAACTGCTTGTTCTCTGCTGTGTCTTCTACCCAGTCATCTGACCAGGCTGCTTAATTCCACCTTCTGTGTCACCTTGCTCTAGCACAGCGGGCCTCACATTAGGGTGGCTGGCTCTCAACTCGGACGCCCATACCCTTGCATCTTGAGGGGAAGCTCAGAGTGCTAACCAGATCCCTCTCCGTCTGACCACATAGCTCTGCTTTCTTTACTAGGCTGAGCTATCCTAGGTTGAGCAAGCCCTCTGCGCAGTTGTCTTCTCTTTCAATCACAAATGGGAAGAAAGGGCAAGAACCTTTTTTTTCTTGGTGATTTCGTTGCTTATATAGCATACATCACCCATTTTGGGCAAAAGTTTGAGAGGGGGAATCAGGAGACACAAGACTGAACACTTAAATCTCATTTCTGTCTTCCCTTCTATTCTCTGTAATTCTCTAAGCCAGAAATGGGGAGCTTTTTGTTCTTCTTTACAAAAATGTTCCTCCTTCTACAATTGAGCAGGAGGTTTCTTGCCATTGTATTCACTGGTGGAAATAGAATATTCTCAACACAAAGAAGAACACATCGGGCATGGGACCTCTAGGATGGGTTGCTGGTATACTGAAGGAGGAAATAAAAGCATATGGGAAATCTTTTCTCTCTAAAAAATGCATGGCTCTTAAGCTATTGACTTTCTGCTAACTCCTATTTCATATGTCAGATACTGAATATTACATCAGTCTTTATTTTTATTTTTCTCTCCCCAACACACTTCCCCCAGCAGATGGGTGGTCTAGGACATGTACTTGGTAATGCAAAACAGATAAAGCACATTCATAATTTAAAATATTGTCTCCAATATAGGCTGCTATATTATAAATGATAATAACAGATAGATATCAGAAAATAAATGAGGAAAAAAAAAAGAAAGAAAAAGGCTCTGAAGGAGAGGAAGGAAAATAAATTATGATCTCCAAGTGCTCAAAAATGATTTCTTCAATCCTGGCTGCTGGGGACAGTCCTATGAGCCTACGTGCTGAGGAAGAACAGTTGGTATTTGGCCCACATTTTGGGGACCCCAAATCTGGGGCACCTAGGAGCCCCTGGATGGTGGAAACAGTTAAGCACTTGGCTACTAACCAAAAGGTTGGAGGATCAAACCCACTCAGAGACATCTTGGAAAAATGGCCTGGCCATCTGCGTCTAAAAGGTCAGAGCCTTGAAAACCCTAAGGAGCACAGTACTACCCTGAGCACAGAATCAACTCTATGGAAACTTTTTTTTTTGGTGCACACCAGCTATCTGTCAGTTTATCATCCTCTGGTGGCTTGTGTGTTGTTACGATGCTGGAAGGTATATCACTTGTGTTTCAAATACCAGGAGGGTCACCCATGGTCAACAGGTTTCAGCAAAGCTTCCAGACTAAGTCAGGCTAGGACGAAAGGCCTGGCAATTTACTTCTGAAAATTAGCTAATAAAAACCCTATGGATCACAACAGAATATTGGCTGAAATATGGCAGGAAGGTCAGCCCCTTTGGCTGGAAGTCACTGAAAATACTCAGTGGCCACTATGATGGACTCAAGCATACCGACAATAGTGAAGGTGGCACAGGACTGGGCAATGTTTTGTTCTATTGTGCATTAGGTCGCTGTGAGTCAGAGCAGACTTGATGGCAACTAACAGCAACAGCGCTGGTGGACATGAATTACTTTGAAAATTAGATGTGGGTTATGATATGAGTTTGTTGTCTTTGATCTGGTAAAGAATTCAAGGGTCAAGATGAAGTATTTCTAAGAGTATTAGGGCAATGGCAAGTAATCAAAACTTTCTTTGCCTCAATTTTTTTCCTCTTGTTTTTACAGTGTTGATAAAGCCATTCTCTTATCTTTCTTGCTGACCTCAAAGGGATGTGGAGGAGGAAAAAGAATTGAAAAGGAATAGGGTTGGAGCCCTGGTGGCACAGTGCTTAAATGATCTGGCTTCTAACCAAAAGGACGGTAGTTTGAATCCACCAGCTGCTCCTTGGAAACCCTATGGGGCAGTTCTAGTCTGTCCTACAGGGTCACTGTGAGTCGGAATCGATTGGATGACAATTTTTTTTTTTTTTTTAGAATAAGTTTACAATAGTTAATTTATTGTTATTCCTCAAAAATGAGCATCTTATTCTGTATCTTTAGTGCTGGAATCATTGCTAACTGGTGGACAGTTAAAGATTTTTTGAAAGCAGCTTGTCTTCTTATTTCATTTCAAGTTTCCTCATTTCTCGTTTTGGTAGCGGTTGAGATGAAAGGGGCCTGAGAGATGCACCCTGTAGACACGGCAGTAAGATGTTGTTATTGGTGGTTTTGGCTGAGTAGATTCTGACTCACAATGACCTCATGCATGCAGAGAAGAGCTACACTCCATAGGGTTTTCAAGACTGTGACCTTTCTGAAATGGATCACCAGGCCTTTCTTCCAAAACTGCCTCTGGGTGGGTTTGAACTGCCAATCTTTAGCTAGTAGTCAAGGGCTCGGGCATATGATGTTCAGTGTACGCTTTCACATGGGTGGCCAAATCCAGCAACAGTAGATAACTTTACGATTCAAGAATAACAGGACAGATTTCAAAGCAGGAAGGTTTTCTTTATGGGACTTTATTTACGCAAGCATGTATGGATACTAGAGCCTTAAAGATTTGAACAGTTTATGATTAGTTTAATTATGGGCTCCCTTATTTCCCACTTTTTCCAGGAAGAATCCCTGTTTAGACACACGGCTGTTACCCGCTGTATATTCCATCTTTACCACGGATGTGAGATGTGCTTTTTGTTCTATTTGCAACCCGCCACACTGACACGGTGCTCTACTCAGCTCTCCATTTTTTGCCCTCCAAATCTTATCTTTTTATTTTTCCTGAGTTTTATTTTTTCTTTGTTTGTTTGGAGAAATGGGGACATGTCATTCCTTTTTTTGGGGGGGTGCTGAAAAATGCTGTAATAAAGGCATGCGATGAATATGCTCTGGCGGCATGGTTCGTAAATGAGAATTTTTTTCAAGATGCCTTTCTTGATGAATCCATTATTGGTGTCTTGGTTTAAAAAAAAAAAAATTGATGCCAGGGTGGGGTCTCCTTTTCTCCCAAGCACCTCTGATCCCCGTGTACAAATAATGTTTATATTCCAGTTCACAGAAAAAAAAAAAAAAAAAAGAAACGTGAAAATATTTCATCGGGAGCTGACAGCTTTAACGAACTTTAAAGGTTAACCCTGGTGCTAGTTAGCATATCTATTCATGTCTCCATCAGTCTATTGAATTACTCAGCTGAACACGCACACAAAAGCAAAACTTGAAAAAAAAAAATACCCAGAAAGCCGACATTAATAATTCATAAACACTGCAGGCTTGTGACTGACAGTTTTCCCCCTACCGTGTTGAAGTCTGTTAAGAATTGAATCCTGATAGCTCCGAAGGTACTTTAGAAGCTCCCTGAGCAACTCTGTCCAGGAATGTTAATATTTCTGTAAGTGGTTAGCTACTGAAACACACTGTGGCTTTTCATCCCCTCAAGCACTTGTTCATGTTCCTTTAGATTAGTATAAGGTTCGGCTTTTCCTGAGATGTTTAACTGACAGGTTTTATATTTGAATCTCACAAGCATCTGCAGACCGTAAAGAACTCCAAATTCAGCCATAATCCTCGGTTACAAAGTAAATCGGCATTTTTGAACAGATTCCAGATACCAATTATAGCATTAATGAGGATATACGATCACGTTGTCTGCTTGGGCAGGATTAGAAGTGACGTTGCTCCTGACAGGACTGACCTGCCTCAGAATTCATCGTCCTTCTTTTTTCTGGACATTAAAACTGTGCTTTTTTAAACCTTGCCAGTGAAAATAGAAGCTACGAATGTTTTTTGGTCAAAACCATTTTCCTGGGGAAATCAGGGACAAATGCTACCAGTGTTGGTTGACAATGCCTTGATTTCAAGCCCTCGTATAGGGAGAATAAATATTCAGGCTTCACGGAATTAGAAAGATTTAGCAGAGAGTTCCCACAGAGGACTGAGGACAAAGGGGATCCGGTAGCTTCTCTCTCCTGCTGGTACCAATTGCTTTTCTCACCTGGATTGGCTTCGAAGGGGATTCCAAGGCTGTGTCCTTTCCTTAGCTCATGGTCTGTATTTCCACCACTTGGTAATGATTAAGCTCCCTTTGATGTTCTCCCATTCAGAGTTTTCAATTGTTGTGCTTCCCTTTGGAAAATGCAACGGGGGTATGTGGGTGAGGGGCCTTCTCAGACTTGGGAAATGGTTACTTTGACGTGTGGCTTTCTGTTAGCTCTGACAAGCCAGCACCCAAAGATGAAATTATGGTGGCATCCCGAGGTGAAAAATCCTTGCTTGGCTTCCTAAATTGCAGTGCTAGAAATTGGTTTGTATTAGTGGTAGTTAGAAAAACAACTCAAAATATGGCCTTGTTAAGCAGCAATCTTATTTCTATTTCCCTTAAATTGTAGTTTATGGCAACCACAAACTATAATGTTAACTAAAGTCCTTCCTCATTAAAGGATTTGCTTTATGAACTGCTGCTAAAAGCCTTAAGATTCAAAAAAGTTTCCAAGTGGTTGAGTAAAAAATTTTAAAAATAATTGATTGATGAAGGCATTGGTTTTGTATTAAGCAATAAATAAAGCCAAAGACATCTATCGAGTACCTTTCCACGTGAAGAACTTCACCAGGTACGGTGAATGCAATGCTCGTTTTATTCTTCCCCGTGAAGTCTGATTGAGCCTGAAACCCCGCACTGCTGTTTCATGACTGCGTAAATCTGGACGAACTGCTTAAAGCCTCTGAGCCTCTGTTTTCTTGTTGGCAAATTGGGGCTAATGGTATTTGCCAAAAAGGGTTGTAGTATGGATTAAATAAGAGAGTGTAGATAAAACACACACCAGAATCTAAACTGTTTCCTTGCTTCCTCTGACATTAGAATCAGACCAATGCCCTCAAAAGGTAGAAAAGGTAGTGGATGTGCGTGTGTGGTAGTCTCCTTTATGATTTCCTTTCCTTTCCTGTGAGGTAGAGGAAGCAGTTATAGGTATCTTCTATTTGGCAGAAGAAGAAATAATCGAGGCACAATCAAATTAAGTGACTTGCTCAAGTCTGAGAAATTAATTCAGAATTAGAACTTGATTCTCCTAATTTCCATCTCTATTTTGTTTCCATGAGTATGTACTGTACCATCCTATAAGGTATAGCTTATATTTGTTATAAAGTCTGAATTAAATAATAATTACTAAAATCCTAATGATTTCAATCAAAATTTGTCATTATGCTATGGGTTATAAGTTCATTTAAGAGGAGGAAGGAAAGATGCTTTGAAGATGACCGAGGTGATACTTAGTGACTTTTATATGAGACGCTGGACTGTATGAAGAGGAACACAGCATCAGAATTGGAGGAAGACTCATTAACAACCTGTGATATGCAGATGACACAACCTTGCTTGCTGAATGTGAAGGTGACTTGAAGCGCTTACTGATGAAGGTAAAAGACCAGTTAGTCTTCAGTATGGAGTACACCTGAACATAAATAAAAATCCTTAAAACTGGGTCAGTAAACAACATCACGATAAATGGCAACAAAATTGAAATCGTCAAGGATTTCATTCTTCTTGTATCAATAATTAATGCCTGTGGAAGCAGCAGTCAAGAAATCACAGGACGTATTGCTTGTTAAAATGTTAAGAAGCATAGACATCACTTTGAGGACTAAGACCCGCAGGACCCAAGCCATGGTATTTTCAGTCTCCTCGTATGCATGTGAAAGCTGGACAATAAAAAAGGATTCCATGCATTAGAATTTTGGTGTTGACAATGAATACTGAATATACCATGGACTGGCAGAAGAATGAAGAAAATTGTCTTGGAGGAAATACAACCAGCATGCTCCTTAGAAGTAACAACGGAGAGACTTCATCTCACTTACTTTGCACATGTCATTGGGAGGGACCAATTGTTGCAGAAAGGCATCATACTTGGTAAAGTAGAAAATCAATGAGAAGGAGATGAGATGGGTTGACACAGTAGTGCAGGACCAGGTAACATTTTCTTCTCTTATACATAAGGTCAGCACGAGTCTGAGCTGATTTTTTTTTTTAACAACAACAGCAATACTTCTTAATAAAAAAAATTGTTTTATAATTATAATAGCCAATAGTGGGCTTACCAAGTGTCAAGTATTGTGTTAAAGGCCATATGCATATATACATTACCTTTTTACTTCTCACAGCAGCCCTATGATATTGATACTATTAGTATACCCAGTTGAGGAAATAAGGGTACAGAAAAGCAAAATAATTGCCCATAGTCATCCAACTATTGAATGAAGCTGCTATGCCACCCCAGAAACTGTGATAGTACTCACATTATTTAATGTATATATATTTTTTACATTATTTAATATATATATATTTTGCTGCCTATCAGTTTCTATGGAATACAAAATTAATTACCAAAAACGAGGGAATAATGGCTCAATGTTTTTGTTACTTTGACTTTCCTTGAGGTTCAATTTCAATATTTATCAGGAAAAAGCAAAAATTTCAAAAGAACTCATTTAATGCTTATTTTAATATATGTACTTTTTTTTTTTTTTTTTTTTACTATTTTCCTTTTAATCTTTTATTTAATAAATAAAAAAATACAAAATTGAACTGCAGGGTCAGTCAAATGTAGTAGCACAGGTATTCTGCCTTTTGTATCTACAGTTATATTAGCTTTATTATAAAAAAAAAGGGGATATTAATTTTAAGCTTTGTTTCCAGGCCTATTTTAATTACTATGGATTTGGTTATGGCATTTTGTCACTTACCTATACAGAATTGTATCTTTGCTTAAGAAACTTTATCAACTTTTTTTTTTTTTTTTGATTTTCTGATCAGTTTCTGCCACCCACCTAATCAGGAAAATAACCCATCTAATTAGGAAAATAACCCACCTAGTTAGGACAATAATTATTCCTCTGCTTGATAACATCTTAAAAAAAATAAACTTTGCAATAAAGAATTCTCCTTTGCCCGATGCACCTTCATTTGCAAAATAATTTTTTTAACAATTTTTATTGTGTTTTAAGTGAAAGTTTACAAATCAAGTCAGTCTCTCACACAAAAACCCATATGCACCTTGCTACACACTCCCAATTACTCTCCCCCTAATGAGACAGTCCGCTCTCTCCCTCCACTCTCTCTTTTCGTGTCCATTTTGCCAGCTTCTAACCCCCTCCACCCTCTCATCTCCCCTCCAGGCAGGAGATGCCAACATAGTCTCCAGTGTTCACCTGATCCAAGAAACTCACTCCTCACCAGCATCCCTCTCCAACCCACTGTCCAGTCCAATCCATGTCTGAAGAGTTGACATCGGGAATGGTTCCTGTCCTGCGCTAGCAGAAGGTCTGAGGGCCGTGACCACCAGGGTCCTTCTAGTCTCAGTCAGACCATTAAGTCTGGTCTTAGGAGAATTTGGGGTCTGCCTCCCACTGCTCTCCTTCTCCCTCATGGGTTCTCTGCTGTGTTCCCTGTCAGGGCAGTCACTGGTTGTAGCCAGGCACCATCTAGTTCTTCTGGTCTCAGGATGATGTAGTCTCTGGTTCACGTGGCCCTTTCTGTCTCTTGGGCTCGTAATTGCCTTCTGTCCTTGGTGTTCTTCATTCTCCCCTGATGCAGGTGGATTGAGACCCATTGATGTATCTCAGATGGCTGCTTGCTAGTGTTTAAGACACCAGATGCCACTCTTCAAAGTGGGATGCAGAATGTTTTCTTAATAGATTTTATTATGCCAATTGACTTAGCTGTTCCCTGAAACCATGGTCTCTAAACTCCGGTCCCTGCTACACTGGCCTTCAAACCCTTCAGTTTATTCAGGAAACTTCTTTTCTTTTGGTTTAGTCCAGTTGTGCTGACCTCTCCTATATTATGTGTTGTCTTTTCCTTCACCTAAAATAGTTCTTATCTACTATCTAATTAGTGAATGCCCCCTCCCATCTCCCTTCCCTCCCCCCTCTCGTAACCACAAAAGAATATTTTCTTCTCAGTTTAAACTATTTCTCAAGTTCTTATAATAGTGGTCTTATAAAATATTTGTCTTTTTGCATCTGACTAATTTCACTCAGAATAATGCCTTCCGGGTTCTTCCATGTTAGGAAATGTTTCACAGGTTCCTCACTATTGTTTATTGATGTGTAGTATTCCATTGTGTGAATATACCATAATTTACTTATCCACTCATCTGTTGATGGGCACCTTGGTTGCTTCCATCTTTTTGCTATTGTAAACAGTGCTGCAATAAACATGGGTGTGCATATATCTGTTGGTATAAAGGCTCTTATTTCCCTAGGATATATTCCAAGGAGTGGGATTGCTGGATCGTATGGTAGTTCTATTTCTAGCTTTTTAAGGAAGCGCCAAATCGATTTCCAAAGTGGTTGTACCATTTGACACTCCCACGAGCACTGTATAAGTGTTCCAATCTCTCCACAGCCTCTCCAACATTTATTATTTTGTGTTTTTTGATTAATGCCAGCCTTGTTGGAGTGAGATGAAATCTCATTGTAGTTTTGACCTGCATTTCTCTAATGGCTAATGATCGTGAACATTTCCTCGTATATTTATTAGCTACCTGAATGTCTTCTTTAGTGAAGTGTCTATTCATATCTTTTGCCCATTTTTTAATTGGGTTATTTGTCTTTTTGCAGTTGAGTTTTTGCAGTATCATGTAGATTTTAGAGATCAGGTGCTGATCAGATACGTCATAGCTAAAAACTTTTTCTCAGTCTGTAGGTAGTCTTTTTACTCTTTTGATGAAGTCTTTGGATGAGCATAGGTGCTTGATTTTTAGGAGCTCCTGTTACCTAGTTTTTCTTCTACACTCTTTATAATGTTTTGTATACTGTTTATGCCATGTATTAGGGCTCCTAACGTTGTCCCTATTTTTTCTTCCATGATCTTTATCGTTTTAGATTTTATATTTAGGTCTTTGATCCATTTTGAGTTAGTTTTTGTGCATGAGTGAGGTATAGGTCTTGTTTCATTTTTTTGCAGATGGACATCCAGTTATGCCAGCGGCATTTGTTAAAAAGACTGTCTTTTCCCCATTTAACGGTTTTGGGCCTTTGTCAAATATTAACTGCTCATACGTGGACGGATTGATTGATGTCTGGATTCTCAATTCTGTTCCATTGGTCCATGTATCTGTTGTTGTACCAGTACCAGGCTGTTTTGACTACTGTGGCAGTATAATAGGTTCTAAAATCAGGTAAAGTAAGGCCTCCCACTTTGTTCTTCTTTTTCAGTAATGCCTTATTTATCCAGGGCCTCGTTCCCTTCCATATGAAGTTGGTGATTAGTTTCTCCATCTCATTAAAGAATGTCCTTGGGATTTGGATCAGAATTGCATTAAATGTATAGGTAGCTTTTGGTAGAATAGACATTATTATAATGTTAAGTCTTCCTATCCACAAGCGAGGTATGTTCTTCCACTTATGTATGTCTCTTTTGGTTTCCTGCAGAAATGTACTCTAGTTTTCTTTGTATAAGTCTTTTACATCTCTGGTAAGATTTATTCCAAAGCATTTTATCTTCTTGGGGGCTACCGTAAACGGCATTGATTTGGTGATTTCCTCTTCAATGTTCTTTTTGTTGGTGTGGAGGAATCCAACTGATTTTTGTATGTTTCTCTTGTATCCCAATACTCTGCTGAACTCTTCTATTAGTTTCAGTAGTTTCTGGAGGATTTCTTAGGGTTTTCTGTGCATAAGATCATGTCATCTGCAAATAGAGATACCTTTACTTCTTCCTTGCCGATCTGAATGTCCTTTATTTCTTTATCTAGCCTAATTGCTCTGGCTAGGACTTCCAGCACAATGTTGAATAAGAGTGGTGATAAAGGACATCCTTGTCTGGTTCCCGATCTCAATGGGAAAGTTTTCAGGCTTTCTCCATTTATGGTGATGTTGTCTGTTGGCTTTGTATAAATGCCCTTTATTATGTTGAGGAATTTTCCTCGACAATGAGAGTTTTTATCATGAATGAGTGTTGAACTTTGTCAAATGCCTTTTCTGCATCAATTGATAAAATCATGTGATTCTTGTCTTTTGTTTTATTTATGTGGTGGATTACATGAATTGTTTTTCTGATGTTGAAGCATCCCTGCATACCTGTTATGAACCCCACTTGGTCATGGTGAATTATTTTTTTGATACGTTGTTGAATTCTTTTGGCTAGAATTTTGTTGAGGATTTTTACATCTACATTCATGAGGGATATAGGTCTATAATTTTGTTTTCTTGTGGTGTCTTTACCTGGTTTTGGTATCAGGGATATGGTGGCTTCATAGAATGAGTTTGGTAGTATTCCGTTCTTTTCTATGCTCTGAAATACCTTTCGTAGTAGTGGTGTTAACTCTTCTCTGAAAGTTTGGTAGAACTCTGCAGTGAAGCTGTCCAGACCAGGGCTTTTTTTTGTCAGCAGTTTTTTGATTACCTTTTTAATCTTTTCTTTTGTTATAGGTCTACTTAGTTGTTCTACCTCTGTTTTTGTTAGTTTAGGTAGGTAGTGTGTTTCTAGGAATTCATCCATTTCTTCTGGGTTTTTAAATTTGTTTGAGTACAGTTTTTCATAGTAATCTGATATGATTCTTTTAATTTCTGTTGTAATATCGCCCATCTCATTTCTTATTCAGGGTATTTGCTTTCTGTCCTGTTTTTCTTTTGTCATTTTGGCCAGTGGTTTATCAATTTCGTTGATTTTCTGAAAAAACCAGCTCTTGGTCTTGTTAATTCTTTCAATTGTTTTCTGTTTTCTATTTCGTTTAGTTCAGCTCTAATTTTTATTATTTGTTTTCTTCTCGTGTCTGTGGGTCTCTTGTTCCTCTCTTTCTATTTGTTCAAGTTGTAGGGATAATTCTTTGATTTTGGCCCTTTCTTCTTTTTGGATGTGTGCCTCTGAGTGCCGCTTTTGCTGTGTCCCTAAGGTTCTGATAGGAAGTGTTTTCGTTCTCACTGGATTCTATGAATTTCTTTATTCCATCCTTAATGTCTTTTCTGAGCAGGGTGTTCAGTTTCCAAGTGTTTGATTTGTTTTGCCTGCTTTTCCTGTTATTGATTTCTGTTTTTATGGCCTTATGATCAGAGAAGATGCTTTGTAATATTTCAATGTTTTGGATTCTGCTAAGGCTTACTTTATGACCTATATATGTGGTCTGTTCTAGAGAATGTTCCATGTACACTAGAAAAGAAAGTATACTTTGTTGCTGTTGGGTGGAGTGCTCTGTCTACGAGGCCAAGTTGGTTGATTGTGGCATTTAGATCTTCCGTGTCTTTGTTGAGCTTCTTTCTGGATGTCCTGTCCTTAACCAAAAGTGGTATGTTGAAGTCTCCTACTATTATTGTGGAGGTGTCTAGCTCACTTTTCAATGCTGATAGGGTTTGTTTTATGTATCTTGCAGCCCTGTCATTGGGTGCGTAAGTATTTAATATGGTTACATCTTCTTGGTGTTTTGTCCCTTTGATCATTATATAGTGTCCTTCCTTATCCTTTATGATGGATTTAACTTTAAAGTCTATTTCATCAGAAATTAATATTGCCACTCTTGCTTTTTTTTGATTGTTGTTTGCTTGATATATTTTTTCCCATTCTTTGAGTTTTACTTTGTTTGTGTCTCTAAGTCTGAGGTGTGTCTCTTGTAGGCAGTATATAGATGGATCTTGTTTTTTAATCCATTCTGCCACCCTCTGTCTCTTTATTGGTGCATTTAGTCCATTTACATTCAGGGTAATTATGGATAGGTATGAATTTAGTGCTATCATTTTGATGTCTTTTTTGTGTCTTGACAGTTTCTTTTTCCCACTTGATTTTATGTGCTGAGTAGATTTTCTTTATATATTGTCCTTTCCTCATATTTGTTATTGTTGATTTTGTTTCTGCTGAGTCTGTATTTTTCCCTTGTATTTTATTTTGATGAGTAGGATAGTTTGTCTCCTTTGTGGTTACCTTATAATTTACCCCTATTTTTCTAAATTTAAAACTAACTTTTATTTCTTTTTATCACTGTATCTTCCTCTCCATGTGGAAGGTGTATGATTACATTTCTTAGTCCCTCTTTATTATTTTAATGTTGTCTTCTTTTATATAATAACATCACTGTTACCCTGTTTCAGGCTTTTTTTTTTTTTTTAAGTAATCTTTCTTTGTTTTTTTTGGATTTCCCTGTCTGGGTTGACTTCTGGTTGCTGTGCCCAGTGTTTTAGTTTTGGGTTGATATCTGACATTATTGATTTTCTAACCAAAGATCTCCCTTTAGTATTTTTTGTAGTTTTGGTTTGGTTTTACAAATTCCCTAATCTTGTGTTTATCTGGAAACGTCTTAATTTCACCTTCATATTTAAGAGAGAGTTTTGTTGGATATGTGATTCTTGGCAGGCAATTTTTTTCCTTCAATTTTTTAAATATGTCATTCCATTGCCTTCTTGCCTTCATGGTTTCTGCCAAGGAGTCCGAGCTTATTCTTGTTGGCTCTCCTTTGTAGGTAACTTTTCTTTTATCCCTCTCTGCTCTTATAATTCTCTCTTTATCTTTGGTTTTGGCAAGTTTGATTATAATTTGTCTTGGTGACTTTCTTTTAACATCTACCTTATGTGGAGTTCGATGAGCATCTTGGATAGATATCTTCTCATCTTTCACAATATCAGGGAAGTTCTCTGCCAACAAACCTTCAACAATTCTCTTTGTATTTTCTGTTATCCCTGCCTGTTCTGGTACTCCATTCACTCGTAAGTTATTTCTCTTGATAGAGTCCCACATGATTCTTAAGGTTTCTTCTTTTTTTAAAATTCTTTTATCTGATTTTTCTTCAAATATATTAGTGCCAAGTGATTTATCTTTGTGTTCAGAAATTCTAACTTCTACTTGCTCAGTTCTGCTCCTCTGACTTCCTATTGAGTTGTCTAATTCTGTAATTTTATTGTAAATCTTCTGAATTGCTGATTGGTGTCTGTCTACGGATTTTTCCAGCTTATTAAACTTTTCGTTACGTTCCTGAATAATCTTTCTAATTTCTTCAGTTGTTTTATCTGTGTGTTCCTTGGCTTGTTCTGCGTATTGCCTCATTTCCTTCCTGATGTCTTGAAGGGTTCTGTATATTAAACTTTTGTATCCTGCATCTGGTAATTCCAGGAATACACTTTCATCTAGAAGATCCCTGGATTCTTTAAGAGCCTGTTGAGGTGATCATGGTCTGTTTCTTTATGTGACTTGCTATTGACTGTTGTCTCCAAGAGATCTATAAGTTATTGTATTAGTTTATGCTTGCTTACTGTGTCATAGCTTCTTGCTTTGTTTTGTTTTGGTATATATACCCCTATGGGTTGCTTGAGTGAGCTAGCTTGATTATTTTTGCCTTTGGAGCTCTGGTGTCCTGTCCCCAGCTGGCTAGAGCTGTTATCAGGTATATCAGTATAGGAGTCCATTCAGTTTTCTTGTATGAATTCAGTCCAGGTTTCCAGGTAGCTGATCATCAAGTGTGTGGCACAGGCTCTGCCCTACAGTCTCAGAGGGGCAGGGGCGATTGGCGAATATACTGGTATCTGATTGCAGCAGGGGGTCATGCTCTGAACAAGGCAGGGGGCTGAGAACTGACCCCCATGTGTCTCTGAGAAAAATGCATCTCTGTTCCCTAGAGTGTGCTGGTGGGTGGGTTCTGCAGAGGGACCACGGGCACCCAAAGTTTTTGGTTGTAAGGACTGGGAGGTACCAGTTATCTTTGGACCCCTGTCATGGGTGGCTGGGTGACTGGAGTGGAGCTACCAGTCCTTAGATCCCTAATGTTGGTAGGTGAGGACCTTGTTTAATAGGCAAAGCAATGTCAAACTTCAAACACCCACCTCTCCGCCGCACAGCTGAAATTGTTGTAGTTTGCCACCAAGGGTGTATTCTCCCAAAATAGGCCCCCACAGGTCCATGCAGAAGGGAAAGGTGCTCAAGGTCCACAGATGGTTTATGCCTGGACAGGAGCCACTTTTGTCCTGAGCTCCCCTGGTTAATGGAGCTAGCAAATTATCTTTCCCCCCCATTTGCAAATTTTTTCCTTCCCCAAGCCTGGGAGGGTGGCTCTAGGTGCTCACCAGGGTCTACCTCAGGCCCAGGGATTCAGCCACTGAAGCCGGCTTGGGGATGGGGGTGGGGGGCACAGTAAAATATACGCAAGTACTTAGCTTTTGCTGAGAGCACTGTTCTCCTCAGGTTCCAGAGGTGTGAGTAGGCTGTGTGGCTGGCTGCTTCTCCCTGAGGAAACTGTGGCTGAACGCTAGTACCAGCCCACCACCAACGCCGTTGTTCTGGGAATGGTGCCTGAGGGCTCCCTGAGATTCAGTTCCGGCAACTCCTCTCCACTTCTGAACGTCCTCTTCCTCCCCCTGCCCCTCAGTTCGTTGTGTAAGCTTGCCTTTGATGCTCAGGGCTCCCAGCTTGTCAGGAATATACTCGTTTCACTTGTTTTTTCGGGTCTTTGTTGTAAAGAGGGCTCGCTGGAAGCATGTCTATTCTGCCATCTCGGCTCCACCTCTCAAAGTCTGTTTTGACATCCATCTGGTCTTTTCTTTCTTTCCTGCCTTTTTAATGACCTCTTGCTTTCCTCATGCTTGATGTCCTTGATGTCTTTACACAATTCATCTGATCTTCAGTCATTAGTATTCAGTACGTCAAATCTATTCTTGACATGGTCTTTAAATTCAGGTGGGACATACTCAAGGTTGTACTTTAGCTCTTGTGGACTTGTTCTAATTTTCTTCAGTTTCAACTTGAACTTGCACATGAGCAATTGATGGTCCCTTCCATAGTCGGCCCCTGACCTTGTTCGGACTGATGCTATTGAGCTTTTCCATCAACCTTTTCCACAGATGTAGTCGATTTGATTTCTATGTGTTCCATCTGGTGAGGCTAGTCACCATTTATGTTGGTGAGAAAGGTATTTGCAATGAAGAAGTCATTGGTCTTGCAGAATTCTATTATGTGATCTCCAGCATCGTTTCTATCACCAAGGCTGGTGTTTTTCAACTACCCTTTCTTCTTCTTTGTCTCCAGTTTTCACATTCCAATCACCAGTAATTATAAATGCATCCTGATTGCATGTTTGATCAATTTCAGACTGTAGATGTTGGTAAAAATCTTCAATGTCTTCATCTTTGGTACATTAGTTTTGAATAATAGTTATATTAACTGATCTTCCTTGTAGGCCTATGGATATTATCTTATCACTGACAGTGTTGTACTTCAGGATAGATCTTGAAATGCTCCTTTTGATGATGCATTTGTCTTACCAGGCCTAACAGTCCATATGATTGTCAGGTTCACAATGGCCAATACCAGTCCATTTCAGCTCACTAATGCTTAGGCTGTCAATGTTTATGTGTTCCATTTAATTTTTGACAATTTCCAATTTTCCTAGTTTCATACTTCATACATTCCACATTTTGATTATTAATGGATGTTTACAACTGTTTCTTCTCATTTTGAGTAATGCCACATCAGCAAATGAAGGTCCCAAAAGCTTGACTTCATCCAGGTCAACTTTACCTTGTGGAGGCAGTTCTTCCACAGTTGTATTTTGAGTGCCTTCCAACCTGAGGGGCTCATCTTCCAAGACTATATCAGAAGCTTCCTTGACGCATCTAAGCACCCTGAGGGATTGAGTAACTGGAGCTGAGGGCTGGGATCACGGTCTCAAGGGACATCTGGGTCAAATGACATGACATAGTTCATAAAGGAAATATTCTACATCCTGATTTAATGAGTAGGGTCCAGGGTCTTAAAAGCTTGCAAGCGACCATTTAATATACATTTATTGGTCCAAGCCCATTTGGAGCAAAGGAGAATGGAGAAAACACAAGGAAAGTATCAGTCCAAAGGACTAATGGACCACATGAACCACAGCCTATGCCAGCCTGAGCCCAGACCACTACCACTGACTGCTCTGACAAGGATCATGGTAGAGGGTACCAGACAGAGCAGGATAAAAATGTAGAACAAAATTCAAATTCACACAAAAAAGACTAGACTTGCTGATCTGACAGAAACTGGAGGAACTCCTGAGACCGTGGCCCCCAGACATACCTTCTAAGTCAGAACTGAAGCCTCTTCCAAAGTTCACCATTCCTCCAAAGATTAGACAGACCTATAAAACAAAGAATAACACACCTGAGGAATGAACTCCTTGGATCAGTTAAGTATAAGAGACTAAATGGGCAACACTTGCCCAAAAGAAAAGATGAGAAAGCAGGAAAGGATAGGAAAACTAGACAAATGGACAAGGGGAACCCAGGGTGGAAAGGGGAAGGGGTAGAGTGCTGACACATTATGGGAATTGCGACCAACATCACAGAACAATTTGTGTGTAAATTTTTGAGTGAGCAAATAATTTGCTCTGTAAACTTTCACCTAAAGCACAATAAAATTTATGTATATACAGGTATATATATAAAACAATGCCTTCTTATGAGAAAGTATATTATATATAAAATGATAACAATAAAAAAATAAACACTCATGAAATTTATTTCTACTGATGTATTTGCTGTGGTCTACTATTGCAGAGTGTGAAGCAGAGGAAGGCAATTCAATGGAAGAAAGAAGAAAATGAAAAGGGAGGGAGTAAGGAGCAAGAAGGCAAATAAAGAGGTGAATAGTAAAAGAATGAAGAAACAAATCTGAAAGTAAATTCAGTACCTAGGGAATTTAAATCTGCTAGATTGTACTTGCCAAGATAAAATCTCCACACAGATGGAGTTTGAATGGCCCCAAATACACAACATTTGTGTCACAACATCCCTATAAAACATGTAAAAATAGATGCAAGCACGAGCATAAATAAAGAGAGGTGGGGGTGGAAAGCAACCCCGTCTCCCAGATTGAGGAATAGAGTGGAAATAAATAGTTTATCTTGAATTTTCTATCTAGGAAAAATAAAACAATGTTAACCTCACAGTGTGGTGGACAGATGCAGGGAGTAATTGGTCAAGGAAACAAATAAATGTCATCAAAAAACCCTGTGAGCTTGAGAAATGCATTCTATCCATGAAGAAAAATGAGGGCAGAGTCATGTACTGACAGTGTTGACTGCAGGGGCTGTAGACGCACATCTGAGAGATCTGCAGAGAATCCTGCTCCCACTGATGGTGGTCCTAAGGGCCTAAGTTACACAGGTGCAAGGGCAGATGGTTAAGTGAGTGCTCCAGCCAAGGGATGTGGGGTCAGGTAGAGGTAGAACCCTCTGGTTCAGGCACGCTCTCATGCTCCAGTTGAAAGGGCCATAAACGAACTCTTCTACTATCCTGAAATAGCCATTGAGTTCTTGATTCTGCTCAACATTTATTATTCTTTCCCCAGCCATCTGACAATTGTTTGGTTTTGGATGCTGGCTGCCTGCCATTTTCCTTGTCAAAGCATTGCTAAGACTCTATAAAATCTTCTTGGGTGGGCCCCAGGACTGTTGCCTACACAGGCTGAGACATCTCACAAAGGACGTTCTGAAGTCCTACAAAGATACTCGATAGATGTGGGGGCTGAGAAGAAAGGGCCTAGTTTAGAAAGGAAACTTAGAACTGGGTCATTGCTTAAGAAACTTTAGAAATCTAATCCCTCTCTGTGTAGATAAAGTGATTTACCCGGAGTTTCACAATCAATAAGCAACAGACTGGATATTAAAACTGAAGACGCTCATCTCTAAATTTAATGGACCCCTGTGTTCAGGGAAAGGACACAATTCTAGAAATCAGGGGGTCACACTACAACTATGCGATCCCGGTCAAGCCACTGAACTCACCAATGGCTCAGTTTCCATGTCTTGAAAACAAGTTTTCAGTTATATGATGAACAAGGCTCTTTTAACCTCCACATTCCAATCTATCCTAATGGCTGTGCTGTGTCCCTCACAACTTCTCCCCAATCCCCAATCTCAGATACACATACACACATACTACCATCTGGGTATTTTCAAATAGAGTTCCCTGCTTGATTTTTTGTTGAACTGTGAGTTATATCAGAGGAATATGACATTTGCTCAGTGGATCGTGGGGAACCATGAACTTTGTACACTTTTAAAGGTAGGTCAACTGGGACCCAGTGCCTGTGGAAACTGCCTTCTGTGAACCTCATCAGTTTATGCTGAAGATAAAGGGCTTGAATTATCTCAAGTCTCTTGTGGGTTGTACGGTTGTAGAGTTTGCTCAATGACATTAAACCCCTCTATTATATATCTGAGTAGGTAAACTCAGTGCCCTTCCTTATTAAAAAGATAGAAACAGGATGTTTGCTTTAAACCTTAAGTGTATGTTTCCTAGCTTTTGCTTCCTTTATCCTCACCTCATCTTCCTTATTCACCAGCCTTTAAAAATACTAGCAGTAGTAATAATAGTTCACTGCCTATCTGTCAGTTTGTCATATTGTGGTGGCTTGCATGTTGCTATGATGCTGGAAGCTATGCAGCTGGTATTTCAAATACTAGCAGGATCACCCGTGGTGAATAGGTCTCAGCAAAGTTTCCCGACTAAGACAGGCTAGGAAGAAAGGCCTGAAACCTACTCTAAAAAATTAGCCAGTAAAAGTCCTATGGATCATAGCAGAATAATGTCCAATATAGTACTGGAAAATGAGCCTCTTAGGTTAGCAGGCATTAAAAATCAATGGACTCAACCACGCAACGTGTTATTCTGTTACATACTAGATTGCCATATGTTGGAGCTGACTCAACAGCAACCAGCAACAGCAAGAAGCAATAGTAGTGGGATAACAATAACACTAACAATAATAGTATCTAATTCATTTAGTGGTGAAATGATTAAATAAGTTCACATATCAAAAGAGCTTCGAAAAGTGCCCAGCCAGTAGTAAGCATTCAGTCAATGTTATCTACTATAAGGTCTATACCACAGGCTTGGCTGTTGTCAGTTGAAGTTGAGTTGATTACACCTCATGGTGACCCCATGTGTCACAGGTTAGAACTGCTCCATAGCATTTTCTTGGATTTAACCCTGACTGAAGCAGATTGCCAGGGCTTTACTTCCACAGTACCTCTGGATAGGTTAACCTTTAGGTTAGCAGTTGAGTACAAACCGTTTGTGTTACCTAGGGACCCTCAAGGGCCTGGATAGATACCTCTATTGTAAAAAGGAAGCAAATGGTATTATTTCTAAAAAGGTATGGGCTATGTGGTCCCAGCAAATCTGCTAGGCATTTAAGAAAGCTGATGGAGCTGTGACCACAAAACAAGGGCTTTTATAGAAAAATAGGAATTACTTCTTCCTGTCTAGAAGGTGACAAAAAGGCACAAATAAGATCACTGAAAGAGTCCAGTTTGTAGACAGATGAAACGAGCTGGAAAGGGAAGACCAAGACAGCCCAAGGGATTTAAAAAGAGAAAACCAGGCCATACCCTAGATAGGGTAAGAGAGCTAAGGCACTATGAATGAAAGCCAAAGTGGATAAGACAACAACAGCTACCTTGGCTGAGACTCAGAAACAGCCTGAATATTAGTAAGGCTGTCCCATACATATGTGCGGGTTAAGCATTGCACAACTCTATGGAGCACCATTATGTAGTTAGCATGGATTCACTTGTTTATTTATAATGACAACTTCATTTATTTATAATGGTAATAAAATATCGTACTGAAGGGATACTTTTTCCTAATCCACACAAGCGGTACTATGCACTAGTGGTAGCCATAGATACTAAAAAGGTAATAGGTGAGGATTCCTATTTTCAGTTAATAATTGGTATCCTTGGCATTGTCAATGGCTAGTAAGCATGGGAAGAGATATACAACTTCACTAAATGCTATGGATTGAATTATAACCCCCAAAATATGTGGCAAAAATGCTAACCTCTATGCCTGTGGTTACAATTCCATTTGGGAATGGGTTGTCTTTGTTATGTGTAGGGTGTATCTTGAGTCAATCTATTCTGAGATATAAAAGAGATTAAATGCTAGCTAGCAAGAAGAGATGGAGAAGAAAGATGCCAAGCTACACAAAGATCGCCCAGTAGTAGAAGCTCTGAAGAGACAACAACCTTCCTCCAGAGTCAATAAAGAGGCAAAGCCTTCCCCCAGAGCCTCTACCCTGAGTTCATGCTTCTAGCCTAAAGTATTATAATGAAATGTGGAAAGACCAAGAGTTAGAAAACCAAACGGGAAGAACATTTTCAGCGTTTCTCAAGTTAAAAGGGCTAAAGAAAACATTCAAACCTCAATTTGTAATACTGAAGGATTCTACGGGCAAAATATTGAATGATGCAGGAAGCATCAAAAGAAGATGGAAGGAATAAACAGAGTCACTATACTAAAAAGAATTGGCCTATGTTCAACCATTTCAGGAGGTACCATATGAGCAGGAGCCAATGGTACCGAAGGAAGAAGTCCAAACTACACTGAAGGCATTGGTGAAAAACAAGTCTCCAAGAATTGATGAAATACCAACTGAGATGTTTCAACAAACGGATGCTGCACTGGAGGTGCTCATATATCTATGCAAAAAAATTTTGAAGACAGCTATCCGGCCAACTAGAAGAAATTCATATTTGTGCCCATTCCAAAGAAAGGTGATCCAATCAAATGCAGAAGTTATTGAACAGTAAAATATATATATATATATATATTTTTTATCACTAACATCACATGCAAGTAAAATTTTATTGAAGACCCTTCAAAACCTGTTGTAGCAATACATCGACAGGGAGCTGCCAGAAACCCAAGCAGGATTCAGAACGACATGGAATGAGGGATATCATTGCTGATGTCACATGAATCATGGCTGAAAGCAAAGGATGCCAGAACGATGTTTACCTGTGTTTTATTGACTATGCAAAGGCATTTGACTGTGTGGAAAACATTATGAATAAGAATTCCAGAACACTGAATTGTGCTTGTGTGGAACCTATACATAGACCAAGAGCCAGTCATTCAAACAGAACAAGGGGATGCATGTCGTTTAAAATCAGGAAAGGTATGCATCAGGGTTGCATCCTTTCACTATACTTATTCAATCTGTATGCTGAGCAAATATTCCAAGAAGCTGGACTATATGAAGAACGGGGCATCAGGATTTGAGGAGGACTCATTAACAACCTGTGATATGCAGATGACATATCAAAATCGATTCAACAAGTTTCAAAGAGCAATTCTTCCTTGCTGAAAGTGAAGAAGACTTGAAGCACTTACTGATGAAAATCAGAGACTACAGCCTTTGATTATGGTATTGGTGAAGAATATTGAATATTCCATGGACTGCCAGAAGAACAAACAAATCTCACTTGGAAGAAGTACAATCAGAATACTCTTTAGAAGCAAGGATGGCAAGATTTTGTCTCATATACTTTGGACATGTTATCGAGATGAACCATTCCCTGAAGAAGGACATCATGCTTGGTAAAATAATGGGTCATTGAAAAAAAGGAAGACCCTCAACAAGATGGATTGAAACAGTGGCTGCAAGCATGGGCTCAAACATAGCAATGATTGTGAGGATGGCACAGGACTAGGCAGTGTTTTGTTCTGTTGTACATAGGGTCACTATGAGTTGGAATCAACTCAACTTAACAGCACCTAACACAAACTATGAGAAAATAAATTTCCAATTGTTAAAGTCATCCACTTGTGGTACTTCTGTTATAGCAGCAGTACATAACTAAGACGGAATTTGGTACAAGGGATGGGGTGCTGTTCTAACAAATACTTTCAGTATGGAAGTGGTTTTGGAACTGGGTAATGGGTAGAGGATGAAATAGTTTTAAGGCATCTAATGATAAAAGCCTAGATTTCCTTGAAGATACTGCTAATAGATTTATGGGCATCGAAGGCAATTCTAGTGAGGGCTCAGAAGAAAGTGAGGAGAGATATAGAGAAATTTCTATCATCTTACAAAATATATAAGGCACCGGAAACAGAAATGCGAGAAATGTGAATGTTAAATGTGCTTCTGGCGAGGCTTTAAAAGAAAATGATGAACGTGTGATTGAACAATGGAGGAAAGATAATGCTTTTTATGCAGTGGCAGAAAAGTGGTCTGAGTTACATTCAAATGTTTGGTGGAAGGTAGAACTTGTAAACTATAAACTTGGATATCTACAGATGAGACTTCTAAGCAAGAACTTAAAGGGGCCCCGTGCTTTTTCCTTACTGTTTATAGTAAAATGCAAGAGGAAAGAGATGGACTTAAAAATGAACTGTGGAAAATGAAAACAGAATTTAAAGATATGGAAAAATCTGTTGTACAAACTGAGAATATGTATTCTAGAATTTTCACCAAGAAGGTAGCTACACAGTCTTTTGTTAAAGAGGTTTAGCCTGTGACTGATGTATCTAACCAACTACCACAGAAGAAAATCCATCAGCTTAGACTGAAGGGAACAGAGAAAGAAGGGAAGGAAAGAAAGCCGTGTGTCTCTTGGAATTCTATAGGCAGGAAACAGATCAAAGGAGCTATATCTATTGTCTTCCAGGAAAAGAAAAAGACTACTCCTGGAGCGGTTTGGAGATCAACAGCATCGTTGGAAGGAGCAAAGGAAATAGGGTCTTCTGGGTTTCAAGGGTGGGGCCACAATCTCCTGGATCTCAAAGAGTGGGGCCACAGCAGCCTAGGTTACAAAAAGTTGGATCTTTGCCAACTCGGCTCTGCCACTGAGGTGTGCAAGGAGGATGGACCCACCACCTAAAGCCTAGGGGGCAGGGCTGCCATGGCCAAGGGGCAGAAGAAAGGGGCCTACGGTGGATAAGGGGGTGGGGTCCCTACTCAGATGGACTAAGAGAATGGGGTCATCTGAAGCTGAGGAGGAGTCATGGTGGCACAGTGAAGAGTTATGACTGCTGACCAAAAGGTTGGAAGTTTGAATCTACCAGCCACCACTTGGAAACCCTATGGAGCAGTTCTACTCCATTCTATAGGGTCATTATGAGTCGGAATTGGCTGGACAGCAAGGGGTTTGGGTTTTTTTTAAAGCTGAGGGAGAGGATTGGCCATCCCAGTGTGCCTAGAGGGCAGAGCTGAAGCCCAGGGCCAAGGGGCTTCCACCAAAAATCCAGAAGGTGTGGCCCACACCTAGAGCCTGGTAGGCAGGGCCATTGCCCAGATGGTCTGGGACAACAGAGGATTATGTTCAAGCCTTGAGAACTGATGTAAATTGTTCTGCTGGGTTTTGGACTTGCTTGGTGCCTGTTATTCCTTCTTTCCCTTCAATTTCTCCCATTTGTAATGGAAATGTCCACCTTATGCCTGTCCCACCATTGGACTTTAGAAATAGATAATTTATATTCTAGATTTCATAGGTTCACAGATGAAAAAGAATTTTGCCTCAGGATGGATTAAAGTCTCACCCATATATGATTTAGATGATTCACAAGGTGAGATTTGGGACTTACGGTTGACTTAGAGATGATGTGGTGGGGTAAATGTCAATAACAACATGTCAAAACCAAGACATGAATTTTGAGGGGTCAAAGGGTGGAATGTTATGTATTGGGTTATGCCCCTCAAAAATATGTGTTGTAAATTCCAACCTCTATGCCTGTGGTTATAATTCCATTTGGGAATGGGCTGTCTTTGTTATGTTACTGAGGCAGGATTAGTGTAGGCTGTATCTGGAGTCAATCTCTTTTGAGACATAAAAGAAGAGATTATATGCAAGCTAGCAAGAAGAGATGGAGGAAGAGAGACACCAAGCCACATGAAGATTACTCAGCAGCAGAAGCTCCGAAGAGATAAGAACTTTCCTCCAGAGCCAACAAACAGACAAAGGCCTCCCCTAAAACTCACACCCTGAATTCAGACTTCTAAGCTCCTAAACTGTGAAAAAATAAATTTCCGTTTGTTAAAGCCACCCACTTGTGGTATTTCTGTTATAGCAGCACTAGATGACTAAGACAAAGTAAAAAGAAAAGAAATGCAAATGACAAGAATGGAATGTAGTTTTTATTTATCAACCGGCAAAGATGCAAATGGTCGTTAATACTTTAATGTTGGTGAGAATATCAGAAAACAGGAACTCTCATAAAGTGTGGTGGGAATATAAATTAGCATAACCTTTGTGTAGTGCACTTCAGCAACGTGTATTATAATTAGAAAAGTGTATACTGTTTGACCTATAATTCAGACTTGCAGAAGAGCAAGAAATACTTGTACAATACTTACACAGGCATATATACCAGGGTGTTTATCATAGTATTATTTTTAATACTGAAAAAATTAGAAACCCACTCAAAGTTTATTTCCTGAAAACCAGTTGAATCAATTTTGATATCTTGTGATTAAGAGCTCGGCTTCTAACCAAGAGGTTGGCAGTTCAAATCCAATAGCCGCTCCTTGGAAGCCCTTATGGGGCAGTTCTGCTCTGTCCTATAAGGTTGCTGTGAGCTGGAATTGACTTGATGGCAATGAGTTTGTTTGTTTTTGTTTTGTTTTCTTTTGGTTATATCGTAGAACACATAAAAAAAAAAAATAAATAAAACCAAACCCGGTGCCGTCAAGTTGATTCTGGCTCATAGCGACCCTATAGGACAGAGTAGAACTGCCCCATAGAGTTTCCAAGGAACGCCTGGCGGATTCGAACTGCTGATGCTTTGGTTAGCAGCCGTAGCACTTAACCACTACGCCACCAGGGTTTACCATACCATAAACATACAATGAGGTTGCTCTGCAAATGTGCTAAAATAAAGAAGTTGAAGAAATATTAATAACAAATTTTAAAAGCATGGCAAACAACAGAGATGAACCTTGAAAACATCATGCTGAGTGAAATAAGACAGTCACAAAAGGACAAATACTGTATGATCTCACTTATAGGAAATAGGCAAATATATGGAAACCAAAGCTTACTATGGTAACTAGAGGTGGGAGGAAGGGAGATAGAGGGAGTTATTGCTTAGACGGTGCACTGAGTTTCTGTTAAGGGTGGTGGAATAATTCAGAAAAGGATAGTGGTGATGGTTACCCATAATAAATGTGACCAATGTCACTGAATTATACATGCAAAACTTGTTGAACTGGCAAATGGTTTGTTATGAATATTTTTACCCCAATTAAAAAAAAGTATGGAAAGAAGTGTGTATAGTATAGTCTCTTTTTAAAAGAGAAAGAAAGAGAGGGAAGGAGGGAGGGAGGGAGAGAAAGTAGTGAGGAGGACAGGGAAGGAAGGAGGAAAGCAGAAAGAGAAGAAAGATATAGGATTTTATATGTACACAGGAAAATTTCTGGAAGGAAACTTAACTATTTAAAATGGTTACCCCTGAAGAGTGGGAGTCTGAGGAGATTTTGCTTTCTGTGCTTTATATTTTCGTGTTTGGATCTTTCACAACATGAATATGGTAATATTCCTAACGTGTTACCTGTGATCTTGTTACTTCCATTACTGGGAACACTCTTTCACCTGGATATTTGCACAGCTTCTTTTTTTTTTTCTGCCTTAGTTCATTCAGGTCTCAGCTCCAGTGTTACCTGTCTTAGAAGACTATCCTGAGCACCCTAAATAAAGCAATGCTTGTCATCAGACCCCAGTCCTTCATTCTGCTTCCTGTTTCTTTAAGTCACTTATCAGTGTCTGATATTATGATCTTATAACTTATATATTTATCTGTTTACTTGTGGATTTAGAGTCTCTGCTCCATGAAAAGTTGGGTCTGTGAGGGAAGGAGCATTTCTCTGTTCCCTACTCTATCCTCAGGGCCCAGAGACCTCAGAGCTACTTTAAAATACTTCGGCACGTAAAGTGAGGCATCCTGTATGACGCACTAGGTTTAGCCAAAGTTTAAGAACTAAACGGAGATGCACAGGCAGTCAGCAACACAGGAATGAGGGGTGAGCACTTAGAACTATGACTGAGAGGGCCACACTCAGGAGGAGGCTATCACAAGCCCCAGTGACAACCTGACTCCGCCATCAACCAAGCTTTGCTCCTTATCCAGAATGAGCATTAGAAATGGGTTTTTACTGTGAAGCTAGCAGAGTAAATTTTAGAAATAAGGCCTCAAGATACGTGGATTAGGTATCAACACATTATTGTTTTTGTTGTTGTTAGCTGCTGTCAAGATGGACCCCCGTGGTGCCTGGGGTCTTAAACACTAGCAAGTGGCCATCTAAGGTGCATCAACTGATCTCAACCCACCTGGAGCAAAGGAGAATGAAGAACACCAAAGACATATGATAAAGATGAACGCAAGAGACAGAAAGGGCCATGTAAACCAGAGACTACATCGGCCTGAGACTAGAAGGACTAGATGGTGTCTGGCTCACACCAATGACTACCCTGACAGGGAACACAACAGAGAATCCCTGATGGAGCAGGAGAACAGTGGGACGCAGACCACAAATTCTCATAAAAAGACCGGACTTAATGGTCTGACTGAGACTGAAGGGACCCCAGAGGTCATGGTCCCTGGACCCTCTGTCAGCCCAAGACTGGAACCATTCCCGAAGTCAACTCTTCAGACAGGGATTGGACTGGACTATAAGACAGAAAATGATACTGGTGAGGAGTAAGCTTCTTGGCTCAAGTAGACAAACGAGACTATGTGGGCAGCTTCTGTCTGGAGGGGAGATGAGAAGGCAAAGGGGGACAGAAGCTGGCTGAGTGGACATGGGAATACAGGGTGGAGAGAAGGAGTGTGCTGTCTCATTAGGCAGAGAGCAGCTAGAAGTACAAAGCAAGGTGTGTATAAGTTTTTGTATGAGAGACTAACTTGATTCATAAACTTTCACTTAAAGAACAACAAAAAATAAAAAAGAGAGATTGGCTCAAGACACAACCCAATCTTTAAGAAAAAAAAAAAGATGGAACCCCAACTCATGGTGGCCCATACACAATAGGATCAGAATGTTGTAATCCATAGGGTTTTCACTGGCTGGTTTTCAGAAGAAGATCACCAGGCCTTTCTTCCTAGTCCGTCGTAGTCTGGAAGTTCTGCTGAAACCTGTTCAGCACCACAACAATGCACAGGCCTTTACTGACAGAAGAAGGGTGGTGACTGCACGTGAGGTATATTGCTGAGAACTGAACTGAGATCTCCCACATGGAAGTCGAGAATTCTACCACTGAACTTTAGAAACTCTCCCTAACTACATGCATAAAGAGAATCCATGAATCCAGCGAGTGTGCTCGGCTGGCACCCAGGAATGGCACACCGGCTAGGACCCTACTCAGCCTTATACCTGAGAGAATTTCTGCTTGCCTGATACCAACCAGGAGGCAGGTAGTCCTGCATGTAGAATGCTGGGACAGCCTGGAGAGGACTTTTATGTAAGCAATGTTGGCAACATCTCCAAGAAGAGTGAGGTGGTAAACTTCTTTGAGCTCTCAGAGGAGGCTGCATAAATTCTTGTAGTGCCATGTGAAACCATATTTGAGCCTGAAGCAAAAGCAAAAACCAGTAATTCTGACCCTATCTTTATTTAAAATTTTGATATTTTATTCATCATGGATTTATTGCATTAACTTTTATTTTTAAAAATATCACATTAATGGTCTTAACCCACCTAGATCAAAGGAGAATGAAGAACACCAAGGTCACACGATAACTATGAGCCCAAGAGACAGAAAGGGCCACATGAACTAGAGACTTACATCATCCTGAGACCAGAAGAACTAGATGGTGCCCAGCCACAACCGATGACTGCCCTGACAAGGAGCACAACAGAGAACCCCTGAGGGAGCAGGAGATCAGTGGGATGCAGACCCCAAATTCTCATAAAAAGACCATACTTAATGGTCTGACTGAGACTAGAGGAATCCTGGCAGTCATGGTTCCCAAACCTTCTGTTGACCCAGGACAGGAACCATTCCCGAAGACAACTCATCAGACATGGAAGGGACTGGACAATGGGTAAGAGAGAGATGCTGATGAAGAGTGAGCTACTTGTATCAGGTGGACACTTGAGACTGTTGGCATCTCCTGTCTGGAGGGGAGATAGGAGGGTAGAGAGGGTTAGAAACTGGCAAAATTGTCACGAAAGGAGAGACTGGAAGGGCTGACTCATTAGGGGGAGAGTAAGTGGGAGTATGGAGTAAGGTGTATATAAGCTTATATGTGACAGACTGACTTGATTTGTAAACATTCACTTAAAGCTCAATAAAAATTATTAAAAAAAATCACATTAAAATATGAATTGTCTTGATTACCAAGAGTTTTGGAGCCCTTTTAAATTTTGTACCCTACGCAAGTGTCTCACTTGCCTCACACTAGCCCTGGCCCTGTTTTTTTGTTCCTACTTTGCTAGTTGTCTGTTTAATAACTATCTGTGTGGCATGAAGCATTGGTCTTTCAGTGGTAGAATATGCAGGAAGCCTGGGTTTGATTCCCAGTCTATGTGCCTTATGCACAGATACCACCTGTATCAGTAGAAGCTTATGTGTTGCTCCCAGACTAAGATGGAGCAGGAAAAAAGGCTTGGTGATTAATTTCTAAAAATCAGCCAATGAAATCCCTGTCTTTCACAATAGTCTGATCCACAGCAGATCATAGGGATGGCACGGGAATGGGCAGAATTTTGTTTTGTTTTGTTCCATTGTGCATGAGGTCGCTTTGAGTCAGAGATGGACTAGACAGCAGCAAACAACATGTAAGTGGCAGAACGTGGCCTGACACTTATTTTCATTGTACCAGGTAGTGAGGTTGTTGGAGAGTAGCTAATCATCCCCATCTCAAACTTCTTAGGTAGCCTATCTAACCTCATCTTATCTACATCATCTAACAGAACAGTCACTTAATTTTGCATGTGGCATAGTGGTTAAGAGCTATGACTGCTAACCAAAAGGTTGGCAGTTCAAACCCGCCAGGCACTCCTTGGAAACTCTATGTGGTAGTTCTACTCTGTCTGACAGGGTCGCTTTGAGTTGGAATTGACTCAACGGCAGTGGGTGGGTTAAAGTGGCTTAGGCCAGTTGGTGAAAGACTTCCACATAGCTGGCAGTCGGTAAATATGCATCAAGAATAGAGACACATTTTTTGTAGAGAAAATGAAGTATAATCTTGAGGGCATCTCACTTTCACGGAAGGCAATGATTTTGAGCTGTAATTCTGTAGTGTTTTAAATTATATACCCCATTTGTATGAGTTACAGTCCCTTCGAAATTTGGGTCCATCCCTAAGCCCTGGATATATTCATTTTTAAGAAAACCAATAATTAACATTTAGGTTTACAAACATCATAATTTTCAGAGATTATTTACCTTGCAAAACAGTACAAAAAATATTGTTTTTTGGATATCTAGATTCTATTAGTGCATTAAAATTTTGATTCAATTTGTATACATTGATTTTGTCCTAATATATCAGTACCTTTTAGTATACAGCAAGGCACACCTAGGAGTCCCGATGGCACAGTAGTTAGAACCCTCCACTGCTAATCAAAAGATAGACTGTTTGAACCCACCAGCCACTCCACAAGAGAAAGACCTGCTTCCATAAAACCTTACAGCCTTGGAAAACCTATGGGGCAATTCTACTCTGTCCTAAAGGGTCACTACAAGTTGGAATCGACTCAGTGGCAGTGGGTTTTGTTTTATTTTTAATGCACACCTATGAGTCTCTGGTGGCATAGTGATTAAGTCAGCAGTTGGAATCCACCATGCTTTCCTTGGAAACTCTATGGGGCATTTCTACTCTGTCCTATAGGGTCGCTATGAGTTGGAATCAACACAACAGCAATGGGTTGGTTGGCTGGTTTATGAATCTACTGCTTAACTGATGTAGCAACAACTGGCTGAATAGTAGAAATTTCTGTTCATTTGAAAGTTTATACGAAAAACCAATTTTTTAAAGTTTGAAACTTTTCCACTTTGTTGCTTGTTATTGATTGAATTGTGTCCCCCTCAAAATATATGTTGAAGTCCTAACCCCTGTACCTATGAATGTGGCCATGTTTGGGGAAATAGACTATTTCTTTGAAAATATTATCAGTTAAGTCATATCAGAATAGGGTGGTTCCTAGTCCTAATTCCTTGTGACTGGTGCCTAATAAAAGGTATAACAGACATGGAAATTCATAGACAGACAAGGGGAAGACTCCATGTGAAGATGCCTCTTCAAGCAGCAAAGGAACACCAGGGATCACCAGCAGCCACTAGAAGCTAGGGAAGAGGCATGCACAGCCACTCTCTCAAAACACTCAGAAGGAACTGACACTTGATTTGGACTCCTAGCCTTCAGAAACGTGAGGAAATAAATTTCTATTCTTTAAAACCACTCATTTTAAAACTAAAATATTGTTGAATTTTTAAAAAAATAGACTAGATGAATTGGTTAAATGAACTGGCCTAACTAAAGTGTAAAACACCTAAGAATGTAAACTACCAATGTAACAACACTGTTAAGTAAGGCTTTGTTGTTTTTAGGTGCTATCAAGTCAGTCCTGACTCACAATGACCCTATGTACAACAGAACAAAACACTGCCCAGTCCTGTACCATCCTCACAATCATTGTTATGCTTGAGCCTCTTGTTGCAGTCAATGTGTCAATTCATCTCATTGAGGGTCTTCCTCTCTTTTGCTGGCCCCCTACTTTACCAAGCATGATGTCCTTCTCCAGGGACTGATCCTTCCTGATAACATGTCCAAAGTATGTGCGATGGTCTCGCCATCTTTGCTTCTAAAGAGCATTCTGGCTGTACTTCTTCCAAGACAGATTTTTTCTTCTTTTGGCAGTCCATGGTATGTTCAATATTCTTAGGCTTATATGGGAAGTACCAAGAAAACATCTATCACAACAGAGTGCTATGTGAACCTTTCACTAAGTGTCTTCAACTGGTTCCTATTCAGAATTAACAGCGTGCACTTAGAGGCCTCTCCTTAGTTCCAACTCCATTTTTATCGTGAGTTTGAGCTTAATTGTGAACATTCACTGTGGGCTGAAATCTAGTGATGCCCCATCAACGTTTGTTCTTTATATAATTTGCCCTTCAAAAAATATTGACAAAAAAATTTTGGAAGGTTTTAACATATATGTTAAACCAGTAGATGTCTACCAGTTTGAATGCTATTACGCTAGTTTTAACTGACATCTTAAACACCTTATTATTATTATTCAACAAAATGAACACAAAATATTCCATGACATTGGTTGTAATCCCCACACAGTGTCAACACTCTCTCCATTTCCACCTGGGTTCCTCATTTCCTTTCTTCTGGTTTTCCTACCACTTCCTGCCTTCTCATCTTTACTTTTGGGAAAATGTTGCCCTTTTGCTTTGGTATAATTGTTTATTCTACAGAGCATATTCTTTTGGGGTGTCATTGTTTATTTTATAGGCCTGTCTACTGCTTGACTGGAAGGTGGTTTCTGGGAATGGCTACTGTTCAGGTCAGAGGGGTGTCTTACAGCTATAGTCACAAGGGGCTCTTCCAGTCTCTTATTAGGCCAGTGAGCCTGGTCTCTCTTTTTTTTTTTTTTAATGAGTTTGATTTTTTTGTTCTACATTTTTCTCCTACTCTGTATGGGACCCTTCATGATGATCCCAGTCAGAGCAGTCAGTATTGATAGCTGAGTAGCATATAGGTCTGGTCTCAAGGTCATGTAGGCTGTGATGCATGTGTTAAACATCTTTACGGAGCTCTCGTGGCACAGTGGTTAAGAACTCAGCTGCTAGGAAAAAGTCAGCAGTTTGAATACACCAGCTATTCCTTGGAAACCCTGTGGGGAAGTTCTGTGCCCCATAGGGTTGCTATGAGTTGGAATCGACTCCACGGCAATGGGTTTGGGATTTTTTGGATTTGTCATCATGTGTGGGAAGAAAAATATTCACAAGTTGTAAAATTGGATTAAAGTACTTACTGTTTGTAATTGACCCTTCTAGAGAAACATTGACTAAATATCCTTGAAACTGTTTCCCTTTTCTGATATTTTTAACCTCGCAATATTAAACACCCAAACAAAATAGCAACCCCCCCAAATGAAAAAACCCTGTTTTTAATTCAACAATGTAAAATTGCCTGTGAATTCCTAAATAAAAATAATAATAATAATAATTTTCTGTAATGTACTTATTTTTGAGTCAGAATTTATTATTTGATAAGACTGTCATTCTTTGGGATATTAATATTGCTCTATTTTAATTAAATCTGTAGCACTGCTTTAAGTTTGCCTTTAAGGATTTGTGGGATTTTTGCTCGTCTATGGCGTTGGGTTTTTGGGATGGCGATGAGCTATAAATAGTCATGTACATGCATAATATGTATATTTTACAAATCACATAAATGAAATTACCTGTTACAGTCAAATTGATTCTAACTCATGGCGACCCCATGTGTGTGTGTCAGAGTAGAACTGTGCTCATAGGGTTTCTAATGGCTGATTTTTCCGAAGTAGATCATGAGACATTTCTTCTGAGACAGCTCTGGTTGGAACTAAACCTCCAAACTTTATTTTAGCAGCTGAGCACATTAACTGTTTGCACCACTCAGGGAGTCCTAAATGAAATCGCACACAGGAAACCTCCCTCTTCCACCTGCCTGACTGCTGGGTTGGGACAATGAGCATGTATTATTGTGAGGATAAGTCAATGCAAGAGACATGCTTGCAACAGGGTTCCATGCAGGTTAGTGCTCAATAGTGCCAGTTATTGTTTTCTGTTGGTGCAATTCATTCATTTCTAGACCAGAAGCAAATTCACCCTGAAGTTAATGAGCGTAAGCTTCATGACATCTCTTGTACTCAAACCTGAGAACCACGGAGAGTTACAAGATATTCTAGGTGGCAGAAGCCAGGCTATAAACAGAAAGAATTTCTATGAAGGCATTTCTTGCCAACTGCTTAAAAGGGTGTCAGAAGAAAGGAGCCTGAATCTCTTCTTGTTGTTAGTTGCTTTTGAGTCGATTTTCTACTCATGCTGACCCCATGTGATGGAGTAGGACTGCTCCATAGGATTTTCTAGGCTGTAATTTTTACAGGAGCAGATCACCAAGTCTTTCTCTCTCAGAGCTGCTAGGTGAGCTCGAATAGGTTTCAATAATTTGTCGTGTTTTTTTTTCTTACTCTAAATAAATATTCATTTTCATACCTACTGTTTGTTACCTGGAATTTTGTATTCTTTTTCTTAAAGAAAAAAAAAAAGGTTGCCTTTGAGTCAATTCCAACTCATGGCAACCCCATATGTGTCAGAGTAGAACAGTCCTCCATAGTATTGTCAGTGGCTGATTTTTTGGAAGTAGATCACCTGGCCTTTCTTCCAAGCACCTGTGGGTAGACTCAAACATCCAGCTTTTCAGTTAGCAGCCAAGGGTGTTAACCATTTCCACTACCCAGGGACTTCTTTTCTCTTTTCTTGAATAGGATCCATCAAATTGTATAAACTTCAGATCAGGGATTGGCCAGACCACATTTCCCAAATATAGTCAGGTCCAGATATCTGAATCTTACAGATTTCATGTATGGACATAAACTGAGTCTTGTTGCCAAGGAGTGATGGCTTAAAGGCTTTATCATCATTCAACAAAGAAAACACATTTGACAGCAAATGAAATGTAACTCAGGTGGTATCAGCTTTTCAGAAAACTTGTATTCGCTTAAGAACATCAACTAAAGTCATGCGTAAAGCAAGGTTCGGCCCCGCAAAAGGGAGTGGGAACTGTAACGGCCATCAAGAAAGAATAAGACTTTTTATTGCTAAATATAAACCCCTCTTATGGTGGAAACTTTAGTTTAAAGAAAAAGAAAGCACCCTGGAGACAGCCTGGAGTCCCAGAGTGGCACAAACAGTTAAGGCACTCAGCTGCTAACTGAAAGGTTGGATGGTCGAGTTCACCCAGAGGTACCTCAAAAGGCTGGCCTGCGATCTACTTCCGAAAAATCAACCACCTAAAGCTCCATGGAGCACAGTTCTACTCCGACACGCACGGAGTAGCCATGAGCCAGAGCTGACTTGACGGCAGCTGAGTTTTTTTGTTTTTGTTTTCTCTTTTTTGTACTAGTAGGCAGCCTAAACATAGGTTCTTAGCAGCAAAAGCCTTGTCATGCTAGTTCCTGAGGATATTAAAATATTCCTCAGAAAATATACTCCTCCAATTATGATTCACTTTTCCATCACATTTAGATCATAGTTGTACCGAAGGTAGATGGCATTTTACAATTTCTAATTTCACAAATGAGTCTGAGCCAAGGAAATGGAGTGTGATGCCCAAGGCAAAGAAAGAGGGCGTGACGTCTGTGAAGGCCCAACAAATGTAATGAAAAATTTAATTCATTTCCTTCTTCAACTTCATTATTTCAGCTACAGACTAAATAAAGGCAAGCACTCATTTTGTAAAACATTGTAAGCCTGTCAAAACTTTCAGTTAGTCATTTATCCTGTGTGCATGTTCAGCCATACTGATTCCTTTGTTACTTTATCCTTAGCATTTAAAAAATAATCATCATGAAAACAATTTTGTTTATTTCTAAACAAATATTCTAGCATATGGATGTACTTTAAAAACAATGAACATATGTGTTTAAATTCAAATGGGATGTGGGGAGGGGAGTCCATGGAAATACACAATCTAGCAGCCATTATAAGATCTATCTCATTATGTTTGCCAAACTTGGGAGTCTGGGCGAACTTCCCAATTCTGTGCCCTCTGGAAATCCTGCAAGTAGCTGATTCATGAAACAATGCCAAATCACCCAAAAATGGGGAGAAGAGATTAGGCTCTGTGTAACATAAATACTGTGATCCTATCAATATGATCTAGCTGCAGTTCCTTTGTTTGTATATCTGGTAAATGATTAATACTGTATTTCAAATCAGAAAGAGAAGGGAGATAAGAGTAATACACAAATAAAAAAGCTCTTACACAGAGGAGTAGGAAGTCCAAGATTTGTTAATTAATCATCTGGGCAAACAAGACGTTGTGTCCTTACATTTGAGCTAGCTTTCCTGTTGAAATCTGTGTTTTTAAGCTACTGTCTTTTGACAAGACAGGGATATACAAAGAAGAGCCAGAAGGCATCCTCTCTGATGTTTTTAAAGGCATGGCTCCTTTCTTAACTTGGGAGAAGAATGAGAAGGAGGGCATTGCATTAACTGCCACGCAATTTGGAAGGAAAATAAAAGTACATACAGTTGTCTTAATTTTTTACAAAGAGAATGCAATTAGAAAACTACGGAAATACATTCATCTATTTTATTTCTGACTTACTGATCTGCAACGGGCTGTTTCTTTGGCACCACATTTTTCTGCATCATATTTGTCACACTAACAATGATTAATAATCTATTGCTCTGGTTTTCTATCGCAGCATAACGAATCATCCCAAATTTGGTGGCATAAAGCAACAACCATTTTACTAGGCTCATGGGTTTTGTAGGTCAGGAATTTGGACGGGGCACTGGGGAATAATTTCTCTGTTCCGTCATGTCTGGAGTCTCTTCTGGCAAGACTCAAGTGGCTTCAAGCACTGAAACAGCTGTGGTAGAATTATCTGGAGACTTTTTCACTTACGTTTTTTGTGCCTTAGATGGAATGATGGAAAGACAGGGCTCAGGGAGGACTAGCAACTGGTGTGTCTACAAGAAGCCTCACCTTGTAGCTTGGGCTTCCTCACAGCATGGAAGCGTCAGGGTAATGACTTTTTACATGGGGGCTCAAAGCTCCAAGAGTGAGTGAGTGTTCCTGCAAATAAAGCCTTGAAAGTCACATAGTGTCATTCCTTTTGTGCGCCGTTGGGGAAAGCCTTACAAGCACACCCAGATTTAAAGAAAGGGAATATAGACACCACTACTTGATGAGATGAGTGTCAAAGAATTTGTGACCATATTTTAAAATTCCCACACCAAAACACCCTCAAATATAGCATCGATTGTGAGAATGGCACAGGATTGGGTAATGTTTCATTCTATTCTACATAAGGTCACTATTAGTCGGAATCGACTCTACAGCACCCGTCTTATTTATTGTTAGTGCTGCTTAGTTAGTACTACTATAACAGAAACACAAGTGGGTGGCTTTAGCAAACAAAAATTAATTTTCTCACAGTTAAGTAGGCTAGAAGTCTGAATTCAGGGGAAGCTCTAGGGAAGTCTTTCTCTCTGTGCCAGCTTTGGGGGAAAGTCCTTATCTCTTCAGCTTCTGTTTCCCTCTTCCTTGGAGATCTCCATGTGGTTTGCTGTTAATCTTCCCCCATCTCTGCTTCCTTGCTTGCTTGTTTAATCTCTTTATAACTCAGAGAGATTGACTCAAGACACAGTTTACGTTAATCCTACCTTATTAACATAATAAAGACAACCCATTGCCAAATGGGATTATAACCAAAGGCATAGAGGTTAGAATTTATAACACATATTTTTGGGGGACGCAATTCAATCCATAAGATTCCACCCTTTGCCCTCCCCCTCAAATTCATGACCTTCCCACATGTTGTTATTGACATTTACCCCATTACATCATCTCAAAAAAAGTCTTAAATCAACTCCAAGTCCAAAATCTCATCTTCAGAATCATCTAAATCAAATATGAGTGAGGCTTTAGGCATATTCCACCCTGGACCAAAATTCTTCTTCATTTATGAACCTGTTAAACCTAGATTACAAGTTAGCTGTTTCCACAGTAGAATGGTGGGACAAGCATAAGGTAGACCTTTCCATTACAAATGGGAGAAATTGGAGGGAAAGAAGGGATAACAAGCTCCAAGCAAGTCCAAAACCCAGCAGAGCAATATACATTAGCTCTTTCTCGAAGCTTGAAAACAATCTTCTCTTCTCTGAGACCATCCAGGCAATGGCCTTGCCCTCCAGACTCTGGGTGTTGGTCATGCTGTTTGGATTCTGGGCGGAGGCCACTAGGCCCTGGGCTTCAGCTCTGCCTTCCAGGCCCACTGGGACGGCAAATCTGCCTCTGCAGCTTTAAGCAGCTTCATTTTCCTAGTTCATCTGAGTGGCAACCCCACCCCTAGTCTTCACTAAAAAAAAAAAAAAAAACTAGGCCCCATTTTTCTGCCCTTTGGACATGGCAGCCCTGCCCCCCTCAGCTTTGGGCAATGGTCCCATCCTCTTGGCACACCTTAACAAAGCCCCACACTCAGGAACCAAATTGGCAAAGATCTCCAAAATCATGGAGCATTGGTCTTAATTTTGTCCTTGATGGTGCCATCCTGTCACTTAGAGGAGCTAGAGCTGTCGGGTTGTTTTTTTACTATTAATATCTGTCGAGACATTGCAACTGCTATTATTACTAATAAAAGGCTGAAGAGCCTAGAGCTTGGGAGCAATAATATAGGGGACGCAGGAGTGGAGCTGTTGTGTGACCCCTTGGAACACCCAACCTGCATTTTAGAGAATCTTGGGCTAGAAGAGTGTATGCTGACCAGTGTATGCTGACCAGTGCCTGCTGTGAGACTCTTGCCTCTGTTCTTATCAACAACAAAACACTGAAAAAACTCAATCTGCTGGGAAACGACTTTGGTGAGGAAGGAATAGTGCAACTCCTTCGGGGCTTGGGGCACCCTGACTGTATACTTAAGGCAATTGGTCTTCAAACAAGTGATGTAGGTCCAGAGACCCTGGAGTTGCTGAGGACTGTAAGTGAGAAAAATACTGAACTGATCTTCATGGACCAATCCTGGGCAATGAAGGAAGGCAGAAAACTCGATGAGAAGATTGGTTAACGACATTCTTCCTCTTTTGATGAAATTAGGCGTAACATAGCTTGGCATTTTATCACTTTACAAATGCCAAGAGTGTATAGGTCCAGGAGATGATGAACTACAGGTTCTTGACAATCCCTTTGATCATGCTCTATCTAAAATATGATCATGTTCTACCTAAAATGTATTCGATACAAACTACTGCCATGGCTGGGATGCAGGAAAACCAGGGTTATGGTTTCTCAATTTTTGTCTTTGTATTTGTTTTGTCATTTTGACAAGTCAGCCACTTTCTCTGTAAAATTCCCATACTGTTACATAAGACTGTTGAAAGGATTGTGTCACGTATTAAAGGTGAAAATGCATTGGTGAAAAAAAAAAAAAAAAAAAAAACCCACCCTCTGAGATCCAGGAAACCGTGACCTAACCCTTTGAAACTGAGAAGGCCCTGCTTCCCCTATTCCTTCCAAAGTTCTGCTGATCTCTGAGCAGCTCCAGGGATGGTCCTTCCTTTTGTTTTCTTGGAGAACAGCGAATGTAGTTCTTTGGCCTCTTTCCTATCTCTAAAATTGCAAGAGGCAGACAGCTTTCTTTCCTTTCCTTCTTTCTCTGTCCCTTTCAGTCTAAGCTGATGGGTTTTCTGTTGTGGTAGTCAGTTAGATACATCAGTTACAGGCTTAATCTCTTTAACAAAAGATTGTGTACCCATGTCCTTGGTGAAAATTCTAGGACGCGTGTCCTTAGTTTATACAACAGAATTTTTCAAATCTTTAAGTTTTGTTTTCATTTTGCATTGTTCATTTTTAGGTCCATCTCTTTCCTCTTGCATCTTACTATAAGCAGTAAGGAGAAACCACATGGCCCCTTTAATATCTTGCTTAGGAATCTCATCAGGCAGATTTTCAAGCTCATCACTTACAAGTTCTACCTCCACCAAATATTTGAATTCAGACTTCTTTGCCAGTGCATAAAAAGCATTGCCCTTTCTCCATTGTCCAATCACATGTTTGTCATTTTCTTTTAAAGCCTCATCTGAAGTGTGTTTAACTTCCACATGTCTAGCAATATTCTGTTTCTGGTGCCGTATGTATTCTCTACAATGATAAAGACTTTCTCTATAGCTCTCCTCACTTCTTTCTGAGCCCTCACCAGAATTGCCCATGACATTCATGCTTCTGTTAATAGTCTTTTCAAGGTAATCTAGATTTTTACTATTAGACATCTTAATACTCTTCTAGCCTTTACCCATTACCCAATTCCAAAACCACTTCCGCACTGTAGGTATTTGTTAGAGCAGCACCCCACTCCTCATACCAAATTCTGTCTTAGTTATCTAGTGCTACTAGAAACACCACAAGTGGATGGCTTTAACAAACAGAAATTTATTTCCCCATAGTTTGTATTAGGTGCCATCAAGTTGGTTCCAACTCATAGTGACCCTATATACAACAGAAAAAAACATTGCCTCGTCTTGTGCCATCCTCACAATAGTTGCTATGTTTGAGCCCATCTTTGCAGCCACTTTGTCAATCCATCTCATTGAGGGTCTTCCTCTTTTTCACTGACCCTCTACTTTACCATGCAAGATGGCCTGCAGGGATTGTTCCTCCTGATAACATGTCCAAAATACGTGAGACAAAATCTCACCATACTTGCTTCTAAGGAACGTTCTGGCTATACCTCTACCAAGACGGATTTGCTCATCCTTCTGGTAGTCCATGGAATATTCTTCACCAACATCATAGTTCAAAGGCAGTTTAGGGGGCTAGAAGTCTACATTCAGAGTGCTGACTGTAGAGGAAGGCTTTCTCTTTCTGCCAGCTCTTGGGGAAGGGCCTTGTCTCTTCAGCTTCTGTTCCTGGTTCCTTGGAGATCTCCATGTGGTTTGATATCAATCTTCCTCCATCTCTGCTTACTTGCTTGCTTGTATATCTTTTATATCTCAGAAGAGATTGACTCAAAATACATCCTACACTAATCCTGCCTTATTTACACAACAAAGACAATCCATTACCAAATGAGTTTACAACATCAGGCATAGAGGTTAGGAATTACAATACTTATTTTGGGGGGGGGGGAGCACAATTCAATCCATGATAGCACCTAATAACAACAACAAAAAACACTTAAATGTAGAAAAAGGAGAGGGAAGAAACTAATATACACAAAATGCCTAATACGTACCATGCACTATTGGGAACTTTAAGTACATTATCTTATTTGTTCTTCACAACAGCTCTATACAGAAATTTTTATTATATCCATTTAACAAGTAAAGAATGTAAAGTTCAATGGCCAGAAAAGTTACCCAAGTCACAAAGCATTGTGCAAAACTCTGGCATGTGTTATTCCAAAGCCTGGTGCTTTCTTCACTTACTTTTGTTGACCTACTTTTATTTTTTAACAAACATTCTTTCCTAAAGAAGAACAGTCATTTTGTGATTAATTTGTATGGAAAGCATGGGGTTTTCTTCATTGTGCTTTACTGACAACTAAAAACTAAACAAACACCAAAAGTTAATTAGTTTCAGTTCATATAAAATGCTTTTAAATAAGAAGACTGTGTACGTTTCCTATTGTGGTAATTTCAAATTACACAAACTTGTTGTTGTCTGCCGTAAAATCAGTCTGACTCATAGCAACCCTATGGACAAAAGGATGAAATGCTGCACCATCCTCACAATCGTTGCTATGTTTGAGCCCATCATTGTAGCCACTGTGTCAATCCATCTCATTCAGGGTCTCCTTCTTTTTTTTGTAACCTTCTACTTTACCAAGGATGATGTCCTTCTCCAGGGACCAGCCCCTACTGATAACATGTCCAAAGTACATGGGACGACATCTTGCCATCCTCACTTCTAAGGAGCATTCTGGTTGTACTCTTCCAAGACAGATCTGTTTGTTCTTCCGGCAGTTCATGGTATATTCGATATTCTTCACCAACACTTATTCAAATGCATCAATTCTTCTTCTATCTTCCTTATCCATTGCCTAGCTCTCACGTGCATATATATGCATATACCATGCCTTGAGTCAGGCATACCTTACTCGTCAAGGTGACATTTTTGTTTTTTTAACACTTTAAAGAGGTCTTTTGCAGAAGATTTGACCAATGATAAACGTCATTTGATTTCTTGACTGTTGCTCCATGGCTGTTGATTGTGGATCCGAGTAAAATGAAATCCTTGACAACTTCAATCTTTTCTCCGTTTATCAATATGTTGCTCATTGGTCCAGTTGTGAGGATTTTTGTTTTCTTTATGTTGAGGTGCAATCCGTGCTGTGGCTGTGGCCTTTGATCTTCATTAGTAAGTGTTTGAAGTCCTCTTCACTTACAGCAAGTCAGGTTGTGTCATCTGCATAAAGCAGGTTGTTAATGAGTTTTCCTCTAATCCTGATGCCCCATTCTTCTTCATATAGTCCAGCTTCTTGTATTATTTGCTCAGCATACAGATTGAATAAGTATGGTAAAAGGATACAAACATGACACAAAACTTTCCTGATTTTAAACCACATGATATCCCCTGGTTCTGTTCAAACAACTGCCTCCTGGTCTATGTACCGATTCCGCATGAACACAATTAAGTGTTCTGGAATTCCCATCCTTTGCGATGTTATCTATAATTTGTTGTGACCCACAGAGTCAAATGCCTTTGCATAGTCAATAAAACACAAGTAAACATCTTTCTAATATTCACTGCTTTCAGCCAAGATCCACCTGACATCAACAATGATATCCTTTGTACCATGTCCTCTTCTGAATCCAGCTTGAATTTCTGGCAGTTCCCTGTCAGTGTACTGCTGCAACCATTTTTTAAATTATCTTCAACATAATTTTACTTGCATGCAATATTAATGATATTGTTTAATAACTTCCTCATTCTGTTGGATCACCTCTGTGTGAAATAGGTATGAATATGGATCTCTTCCAGCTGGTTGGCCAAGTAACTGTCTTCCAAATTTCTTGGCATAGATGAGTGAGTGCTTCCAGTGCTGCATCGGTTTGTTGAAACAAACTTAGTGACGTAAAACCACACAATTGTATTATCTTACAGTTCTGTAAGTCAGAAGTCTAAAAATGTCACAAAGCGCTAAAATGAAGGTGTCAGCAGTTCTGAGTTGCTTCTGGAAGAACTAGGGGAGAAGCTGTTTCCTTGCCTCTTCCAGCTTCTATAGGCTGCCTGCATTCCTTGACTCATAGCCCCCTTCTATCTTCAAAGCCAGCAATCACGTCACTCTCGCCTCTGCGTCTGTTATGGATTGAATTGTGTCCCCCAAAATATGCATTATAAATCCTGACCCTTAATACTGTGGATGTAATTCCATTTGGGAATATGGATTCCTTATGTTATGAGACCATATCACTGTAGGGTGTGTCTATAGCCAATGACTTGAGATATAAAAGAGCAGATTAGGCACAGATGAAAGCAAATAAGAATGGAAGAAAGATAGATGCCACCTGGAGATCTCCCAGGATCTGCCAAGAATGCTAGAGAAGCTGAGACTAGGATTTTCCCCCAGAATAGACAGAGCCTTCCTCTAGAGCCAACACCCTAAATTTTGACTTCAAGCCTCCTAAACTGTGAGAAACGAAATTTCTATTCGTTAAAGCCATCTACTTGTGGTATTTCTGCTACATCAGCACTAGCAAACTAAGACAGCTTCCATCATTACATCTCCCTCTCTGACTCTGACTTTCCTGCCTACCTCTTTCACTTATAAGGACCCTTAGGATTAATCCAAAATATTCTCCCCTCACTATCTCAAGGTCCGTAACTTAATCACATCTGTAAAGTCCCCTTTGCCATATAAGGTAACATATTCACAGGTTCAGGGATTAGGACTTTGACATCTTTGGGGGCCGTTATTCTGCCTACCATAAAGACAAACATAAACATAGCTTCAGTGCACACATCATCTATATTCTCCAATTAAATAGACACTACATTCCGTCATCCACTCACATGAATGTGTCATGTTGACCAATTACCAGACTGTTCATTACAACATTTCCTATCACATCCAAATTAACTCTCTCCTCAACCTTACTAAAGACATTCATCAATCCTGGCGATTGCAGGGAGCCTCTGTTGTTACCTCCCATCAAGTCGGCCCTGACTCATGGCAACCCTAAGTGTTACAGAGAAGAAATGCTCCATAGAGTTTTCTTGGCTGAAATCTTTATGGAAACATGTTGTCAGGCCTTTCTTTCATGGAACAACTGGGAGGATTCAAACTGCTACCCTTTTTTACACGGTGGTGCAAATGGTTAATGGATTCAACTGTTAAACAAAGGATTGGAGAGTCGACTCCACCCAGAGGCTCCTTGGAAGAAAGTCCTGGAGATCTATTTGGAAAAATCAATCATTGAAAACCTTATGGAGCATAGTTCTACTCTGACACAAAAGTGGGGTTGCTATGAGTTGGAGTTGATTCAACAGCATCTGGATAGAGGTTTCAGATAATCCAGTCCAGCTCCATACTTCCAGCACTACTAAGGGAAACAATGCAACGTGCTCTGCTGAAGTGCAGTGTCTTAGTTATCTAGTGCCGTTATAACAGAAATAACCACAAGTGGATGGCTTCAACAAACCGAAATTTATTCTCTCACAGTCAAATAAGCCACAAGTCCAAATTCAGGGCATGAGCTCTGGGGGAAGGCATTCTCTCTCTGTTAGCACTGGAGGACGGCCCTGTCATCAGTCTTCCCCTGGACTAGGAGCGTCTCCACACGGGGACCCCAGGTGCAAAGGATATGCTCTGCTCCCAGCACTGCTTTCTTGGTGGCATGAGGTCTCCCACACTCTGCTCACTTCTGTTTCCTTTTGTAACTTAAAAGGTGGTACAGACCACACCCCAGGGAAACTCCCTTTATACTGGATCAGGGAGGTGACCTTAGTAAGGGTGTTATAATCCCATGCTAATCTTCTTTAGCATAATCTAATCTTGCCTCATTAACTACAGGCAGAGATTAGGATTTACAACACATGGGAAAATTACAATTACAAAATGGAGGACAACCACACAAAACTGGGAATCATGGCCTTACCAACCTGATGCATATTTATGGGGGGCACCATTCAATCCATGACACCAGTATTCCTACTGCCCCTCCCTCTGAAATGCCCTGACAGATAAGCATGATTGGGTTCCCGAACAAACTCACCAATTCAAGGAATTCAGCATGATGCAGAAAGCACATTAACACCCCCTCCTTTGGCTGTGTAGAACACGTCTGATTAGGCCCTGCCTAGAAGGCAGCGAGGACATGCAAGATGGCAAGCACTGCGTCATGTCTAAACAAGACAGGTATGTTTTTGCCTTTTCTCCATACTCGCCAACATTTCTTACCCAGGTGCTGTTCTTCACCCCCAGTCACCAGTTCCAATAAAGAATAGAAATGTGGTAAAAAGTCAAAAGGTCAAAGTCCCGATTTCCATGAAGACTTTCTCATGTGTTCAAGCTTAGCGTTTGACCAGGGGCAATGACCGGAATTGATTAACTTGCTAAAATTGATGCTGTGAGGTCTTTAGCTGTTGTTTGATGACCGTTTACTTAATTACCCATATCTTAAGAGTGGCTTTGGCTGATTCGTGATTCTTTCAGCTTTCTGGGTCTGTGCAGCCCTCTATACAATAACAGCACAGGTCACTGAGCACCTACTGAAAAGCCTCCTTTGGAAATACCTGGGGACCTGCTGGAGTGAGCCTGCTGCCTCCTGCATTGACACCATGCTTGGCCACCAGGGCAGATCCTCTCTGGGTGGGCAGTGAGAGGCTGAGAACTGCCAGCAAGAGCCAGAGAGAAGCTGGGTAATTTTATTCCAATTATGCTCTTGGAGCCATGATGTCACGGCATAAATTTGTACTTTTGCATGCAGCTCATGCTGGTGTGATGACAGCTCTTAAAATATTGAGTGATTGTGGGCCCGTCAGCATAAAATTATTCTAACATGGTGCCTTTATTAGTGCTTCAATAAATGCCATTCTTCTTGTGTTCTGAGGTGGCATTTGCAAATGAGCTAATTTCTCCGCAGTAAAATAATTGTGTTGCATTTATTTTGCGGGGGAAAAAAACAGTGCTATTACATAAAGGGGGCTCTTTTTCCATCAAAACCACGTACGCTGTAGTTAGTCAAGTTTAAAAAAGAATGCATTAACTAAATGACTAGGTAATTATTTAAATGAACTCACTGCTTTAAAAATCTGTGGATGGGATAAACACTTAAAAAAAAAACCCTGTTATTACAAAAAGATGTGGCAAATTAGCCACAGGGCACAGGGGTATCCATGCTCCAAGTCAGGGGGAGAAGGTGTTTGCTGATCAGTGACAGGTATTTTAGGGGTTCCTTATGGGTCCCTTGACTTCATGCCACACTAGCTTCATTCTCCAGAAACAATGGGGTGGGGAGGGGAGGGAGAGGTGGGCAGGTATTATTTTAATTTTATCCCATACATTTTGCTGCCCGCATTCTCGGGCCTAGAAGAATTCTACAATCCTCACCAGTGCAAGGACCTTTCCATGCATCCCTGACAGACCCTGACAGACCTCACCAGCAGTGATCTTGCACACCTGGTGAGGTCTCCTGCAAATCCTGCACCAAATCCCTTCCACTATTCAGGAGACAATGCACAGAGATCAAGAAATAATTAACTGCTTTAAAAAAACAAAACAACAACAAAAAAAACACCTTACAAAGGTTTTGTGAACCAACAGTAAGACTCTCCAATGTCCCTTTCCATCCAATTCACACACACACACACACACACAAAAAAAAAAAAAAAAGAAAGATGGAAGAAAAGAAAGTGAGAGAAAGAGCAAGTACAAGGACAGGAGAGAGAATTAATAAGGAAAAAAGAAAAAAAAAGGTAGAAGAAAAGGAAGTACACAAAAATAATCCTGAGTGAATTTTCTGAGACTTGAGACTGAAGACAGAAAGTTGTATTCCAAGATAAAACCAAGCAAATCCCATGGTAAGGGTAAAGTATAACGTTGATTCAGGCTAACACTTCCTAAAGGAAACACTGAGCTTCCTTGCTTCCACGATGCTATAAAGTTCTTCAAGTTCTTTCCTCCCTTAACACATTGGCCCTCCTTTGGCATGGCCAGTGAACTAACCAAAACTAAAGGGGCATTTAGCTTTGAGAAGAATTTACTCGGTTTAAAGGAAAACGATAAGTCATAAGAATTAAAAATGGGGATGAACTGATCTTGAACACGTGTCATGTGACCAGGCGCGAGGATAGGGATTTATACTTATTTACCATTCAGTTACTCATCACTACCATTTATGTGGTAGTTTTAAGTCGCCCTGGTAAGATTTGTGGAGCCTGGTAAAACACATTCCCCTTGCAATCTGAATTTGGAACCAGTTAAAAAGTCAGACTCAGGAGATCAAAATGTCAGGGTTTTTTTTTTTTTTTTTAACTGATTTGAAGACTGGCTTACATGCAAACTTTCAACAGGTTTCCTAGTGATTTACTTTTATACATGTCCGCCAACAGGAAAACAGGGTGGGGCAAGGGAGGGAGAGAGATTGGCAGCTGGAAGATTTGAGGAGGATAAGAGCTAGAGCTAGACAAGCTGAGTTTCATCTCAGAAACTCACCAAGCAGCTAAGCTGCTCCTTCACCCCTGGTGCGGCAGCAGTGAGGGAGAGGGAGAAGGGAAAAGTCTTCATCCCATAAGCTGATATTTTCCCTCTCTGGGATGTAACATGAAAATCATATCCTTTCTATTGAAGCACCAGAAATAGAGAATGTGTTGGACCCTAAAAAACTTCCATTTTACAAACATGGAAACTGAGGTCTACGGAAGTACATTTTGCCCAAGCATGCAAATAGAGTTGAAATACAATCTCTGTCCTATATTTTTGAATCTAACAACTATGCTATTTTCCACTACCCTGTGTTATTTTTTTAAAAGCAGAAGTAATGTTTATTGGGAAGTGGAAAGATGAAGACAAGCCTCTTAACAACTGAGAAAATGATTTTTCCACATCTATATTTCGGGCGATCAAAGGCTTAGCAAACTAGAGACCAAGAGTCTAAAGAGTGTTAGGAACGGGTCCCCAGCCACAGGAGGACTTTCGGAAGAGAGACAAGTGCTGACTACACAATCACCTTAAATAGAACTTAACTTTCACGTAGGAGCCATTGGATAGTGCCAATGGTTAACATGTTTGCTGCTAACCGAAAGGTTGGAGGTTTGAGTCCACCCAGAGACACAGCAGAAGAAAGGCCTGGCCTCTACTTCTGAAAAATCAGCTACTGAAAACCCTAATGGAGCGCAGTTTTGCTCTGACACACCCGGAGTCATCATGAGTAGGACCTGACTCCACGGCAACTATTAACCTTAGTGAAGGGTTGATTTTGCCCCCTATGAGACATTTGACAATGTCTAGAGACAACCCACACACAGAATTATCTGGTTAAAAGCATCAGTAGCACTGAGGTTGAGAACCCCTATTGCAGGCAAAGTCAGTGGGTTAACACAAAGGAAGATTTGAACAGGCAGGAAGGTCTTTAAGCCAGTCTTCTCCAGTGTTGACCAGGTGGAAAATTGCACAATTAGAGAAGCTTTGGGGTTGCGCAGTAATGTCTCTAAAAACCTTTATTTAAAACAAAATTCCTCCTGGGAATAAATATAAACAGATATTGCTTTTAACATGATAGCTAGCTGAGAGAAAATGTGACGCTGAAAAATTAATGGAAGATGGAAGGAAGAGGCCTGGATAGGACCAGATAGGCTGCCATTGGGAGTCTTCTGATAAGACACAAGAATTCTGTGTCCTTTGAGGAGCAAGAACAAGTGAGAGAAATGAAAGAAACTTGCCTACTTTGCTATTTTGCTCAGGGCTGACCTTAAGTCCAACAATACACACACACACACACACACACACACACACACACATGCACAGAGTCTTGTTTAAGAGGCTTCCAGACTACAGCTGCACTGAAAAAAAAAAAAAAAGGGATCTGAGTTTGAATCTCAATACTGCTATACTCTACACTGTTTGACCCTAGGAACATTATATACACTAACTGGGCCCCAGTTTTCTCATCCCTAAATTGAAAATAACAATAGTAACTGAATCAGGTTATTGTGAAGATTCATTGAGGCACATTGAGCCCCTGGCCAATAGCAGAAGCTCAGCAATTATTCTTATAGCTTCTACCGCTCTGACAAGACAGTAAATTCTAGAGCAATAGCCAAATCCCCCGTTAAAGTAAGCATATCAGTGACCTGAAGTTCTCCCTGTAATCAGAGGAAGTTTAAGTAAAAAGGTGAAATAAACATATCTCTGGGCAAGTGTAAGAAATAAAAACACTAAATCATCATGTGGTTTCTATATGAAACATGAGAGTAACATGGCTTCAGTAGAAAAAGTTGTATGAACTCCAAAGTTGAAAATCTACTTGATGGTTAGGAAGCTGAGTTGGTGAAAAGGAGAAAGAGAATTCTCAAATTCAGTGGCCACTTTAATGGATTCTAGACCAATGGTGTAGTGGTAAGTTCTACAGCTGCTAAGTAAAAGGTGGGCAGTCTGAATCCACCAGGTGCTCCTTGTAAACTCTATGGGGCGGTTCTACTCTGTCCTATAGGGTCTCTATGAGTCAGAATTGACTCAGTGGCAATGGGTTTGGGTTTGGTTAGAATATGCCTGATTCCCATGTCCATAACACACGTGTCAATCATGAGAGCATGGCTTTTCCCGATCATCTGATCTGCATAGCACTTAGCTAGGGTGACTGTAGTACCAGCTGGCTAGAGTAACTTGGGACAAAACTTACCATACACTACAGGTATAGCACAGCTTACGGAACAGGCTAAAATTAAGTTGTATTTCCTCCCTGTGATTCACTTTACATTACTGTAACTAGAAGAATAAAATCACATGAAAATGTCATGAGGGTGAATGAGAGGGCCTTTTCAAGGGAAGTAAAAGTTATATATCTTTGATCTGTTTTATGACGTATAGCTATACAAGTATGAGGCCATGGCCAAGTTTCTGAACCTTTCTGGACCTCATTGTTCCCATTTGTGAAGTAAAGGTGTTGTCACAGTTCTCATGAAGACCTTGTGATCCAGGAGCCTGAAGCATTCCATCTCCCAGGAGTTTATCAGATACGCATTGTCTTGGGTTCCCAAAATCTATACAATGCAGCTCTTTACCAAGGTCCCAGAGCAAAGCACATGCAACTTCAGGTTTGAGAAGCAAGGTTCTAAGGCCCTTCCAGTTCATAATTGTAGGAATCCATGATGTGATAAGAAAAAGCTAGTAAACAGAAGGCCAAAAGTTGGCCATTATGTTGTTGTTGTTAGGTGCCATTGAGTCGGTTCCGACTCATAACAACCCTATGCACAACAGAGTGAAACATTGCCCAGTCCTGCGCCATCCTTACAATCGTTATGCTTGAGCTCATTGTTGCAGCCACTGTGTCAATCCACCTCAATGAGGGTCTTCCTCTTTTCTGCTGACCCTGTACTCTACTGAGCATGATGTCCTTCTCCAGGGACTGATCTCACCTGACAACTCGTCCAAAGTATGTAAGACGCAGTCTCGCCATCCTTGCCTCTAAGGAGCATTCTGGCCGCACTTCTTTCAAGACGGATTAGTTCGTTCTTTTGGCAGTCCATGGTATATTCAATATTCTTTGCCAACACCACAATTCAAAGGTGTCAACTCTTCTTCTGTCTTCCTTATTCATTGTCCAGCTTTCACATGCATATGATGCAATTGAAAATACCATGGCTTGGATGACATCTTTACTCTTCAACACTTTGGAGAGGTTCTTTGCAGCAGATTTGCCCAATGCAATGCATCTTTTGATTTCTTGACTGCTGCTTCCATGGCTGTTGATTGTGGACCAAGTAAAATGAAATCCTTGACAACTTCAATCTTTTCTCCATTTATCATGATGTTGCTCATTGGTCCAGTTGTGAGGATTTTTGTTGTCTTTGTGTTGAGGTGTAATCCATACTGAAGGCTGCGGTCTTTGATCTCCATTAGTAAGTGCTTCAAGTCCTCTTCACTTTCAGCAAGGAAGGTTGTGTCATCTGCATAACACAGGCTGTTAATGAGTCTTCCTCCAATCCTGATGCCCCGTTCTTCTTCATATAGCCCCGCTTCTCAGATTGTTTGTTCAGCATACAGATTAAATAGGTATGGTGAAAGAATACAACCCTGGTGCACACCTTTCCTGACTTTAAACCAATCAGTATCCCCTTGTTATGTCCAAACAACTACCTCTTGATCTATGTAAAGGTTCCTCATGAGCACAATTCAGTGTTCTGGAATTCCCACTCTTCGCAGTGTTATCCATAGTTTGTTATGATCCACACAGTTGAATGCCTTTGCATAGTCAATAAAACACAGGTAAACCTCCTTCTGGTATTCTCTGCTTTCAGCCAGGGTCCATCTGACATCAACAATGATATCCCTGGTTCCACATCCTCTTCTGAAACCGGCCTGAATTTCTAGCAGTTCCCTGTCGATATACTGCTGCAGCCATTTTTGAATGATCTTCAGCAAAATTTTGCTTGCGTGTGATATTAATGATATTGTTCTATAATTTCCACATTCGGTTGGATCACCTTTCTTGGGAATAGGCATAAATATGGATCTCTTCCAGTCAGTTGGCCAGGAAGCTGTCTTCCATATTTCTTGGCATAGATGAGTGAGCACCTCCAGCGCTGCAACTGTTTGTTGAAACATCTCAATTGATATTCCATCAATTTCTGGAGCCTTGTTTTTCACCAATGCCTTCAGAGCAGCTTGGACTTCTTCCTTCGGTACCACTGGTTCCTGATCGTATGCCACCTCTTGAAATGGTTGAATATCGACTAATACTTTTTGGTATAATGACTCTGTGTATTCTTTCCATCTTCTTTTGATGCTTCCTGCGTCATTTAATATTTTCCCCATGGAATCCTTCACTATTACAACTCGAGGCTTGAATTTTTTCTTCAGTTCTTTCAGCTTGAGAAATGCCGAGGGTGTTCTTCCCTTTTGGTTTTCCATCTCCAGCTTTTTGCACGTCATTATAATACTTTACTGTCTTCTCGAGAGGCCCTTTGAAATCTTCTGTTCAGTTCTTTTCCTTCATCAATTCTTCCTTTTGCTTTAGCTGCTCAATGCTCAAGACCAAGTTTCAGAGTCTCCTCCAACATTCATCTTAGTCTTTTTTTTCTTTCCTGTCTTTTCAGTGACCTCTTGCTTTCTTCGTGGATGATGTCCTTGATGTCATTCCACAACTCATCTGGTCTTCGGTCGCTAGTGTTCAATGTGTCAAATCTGTTCTTGAGATGGTCTTTAAATTCAGGTGGGATATACTCAAGGTCATATTTTGGCTCTCGAGGACTTGCTCTTATTTTCTTCAGTTTCAGCTTGAACTTGCATATGAGCAATTGATGGTCTGTTCCACAGTCAGCCCCTGGCCTTGTTCTGACTGATGATATTGAGCTTTTCCATCGTCTCTTTCCACAGATGTAGTCAATTTGATTTCTGTCTAGTCCATCTGGCAAGGTCCATGTGTATAGTCGCCATTTATGTTGTTGAAAGAATGTATTTGCAATGAAGAAGTCGTTGGTCTTGCAAAATTCTATCATTTGATCTCCGACATTGTTTCTACCACCAACGCCATATTTTCCAACTACTGATCCTTCTTCTTTTTTCCAACTTTCACATTCCAATGGCCAGTAATTATCAATGCATCTTGATTGCATGTTCAATCAATTTCAGACTGCAGCAGCTGATAAAAATCTTCTATGTCTTCATCTTTGGCCCTAGTCGTTGGTGCATAAATTTGAATAATAGTCTTATTAATTGGTCTTCCTTGTAGGCGTATGGATATTATCCTATCATTGACAGCATTGTACTTCAGGATACATCTTGAAACGTTCTTTTTAATGATGAATGCAACACCATTCCTCTTTGAGTTGTCATTCCCAGCATAGTAGACTATATGATTGTCTGATTCAAAATGGCCAATAGCAGTCCATTTCAGCTCACTAATGCCTGGGATATTGATGTTTATGCGTTCCATTTCATTTTTGATGATTTCCAATTTTCTAGTTCCACACTTCATACATTCCAGGTTCTGATTATTAATGGATGTTTGCAGCTGTTTCTTCTCATTTTGAGTCGTGCCACGTCAGCAAATGAAGGTCCCGAAAGCTTTACTCCACCCATGTCGTTAAGGTTGACTCTAATTTGAGGAGGCAGCTCTTCCCCAGTCATCTTTTGAGTTTCTTCCAACCTGGGAGGCTCATCTTCCAGCACTATATCAGACAATGTTCCGCTGCTATTCATAAGGTGTTCACTGGCTAATGTTTTTCAGAAGTAGACTGCCGGGTCCTTCTTCCTAGTCTGTCTTAGTCTTGAAGCTCAGCTGAAACCTGTCCTCCATGGGTGACCCTGTTAGCATCTGAATACCGGTGGCATAGCTTCCAGCATTACAGCAACACACAAGCCCCCACAGTATGACAAACTGACAGACACGTGGGGGTGGCCATTATAGAAAAGACAAAATACAGTGCATCTCTCCCTTGACCCTCACTCCCAGAACTTCCTTGAGGCCTTTTATCTGATCTTTTCCTTAGGGTTAATGTCCCAGTGGTGGTTGACTCAGCAGGGATAAGGGATAAGAAAGCAGAAAAACCTGTAGATTGTTGCTCCTTTTACTTTTCTGTGATCAAGCTATTTATGGGTTCTAATAAAGCGCTCTGCTCAGGGGAGCCAATATTTTCTGTGCTGAAAGAGGCCTTTTTTGTAGAAGAGTTACCAGCACTGACCCAGGAGTCCAAAGGTCTGTTCATATTTCTGCTCTGACATTGACAAGCTGTGTGATTTGGATTAATTACTTTACTCTCCATATTTCAGTCTCCTAATTGAAAAATAGACATAACAGACCCCTACCCCACGACATAATTAAGTGAGTTAACACCTGTAAAACCCTTTGACCAGAGCCTGGGCCATGTAAGCACTATATAAGCCTTTGTTGAAGAAAATAAATGAACATACAAGAAAGGTTTCCAAATTTTGCTATTTTGCTTTTAACCTTAGGGAAACCAACCTCAGACAATGCTCTCTTGTGGGGACATTTTTGATCAAGGCACAAGACTTTTATAATTGGCTTCCTGATAGTAAACTCATTTATGATTTTTTCTAAGGAGCCCTGGTGGCTGTATGATTAAGTGCCGGCTGCTAACCAAAAGGTTGGTGGTTCAAACCCACCAGCTTTTCCGTGGGAGAAAGATGTGGCAGTCTGCTTCTGTAAAGATTTACAGCCTTGGAAACCCTGTGGGACAGTTCTACTCTGTCCTATACGGTCAACCATGAGTTGGAATTGACTTGATAACAATGGGTAAGCCTGGTATATGATTGTGCTACTAATTATTCCCTTCAGATATAATAAATATATATAATCAATAAAATAATACTAATATATTCTACATATACACTTTAATATGCAAAACAACCTTAAGAAATAGATACCTTTAGCACCCCCATGTTACAGATGAGAAAACTGAGGCTTAAAGTGACTTGTTGAAGGTCATTTAGCTATATGCAAAGCAAGGATTTGAAATCAGCAGTCTGGCTCCATAATTTGTGTTCTTAAAATATTATACTCTACCATACTGTATGGAGTCCCTGTATGGCACAAATGGTTAATGCCTTCAGCTGCTAAGCAAAAGATTGGAGGTTCAAGTCCACCCAGAGGTACCTTGGAAGAAAGGCCTGATGATCTACTTTTGAAAAATCAGCCATTGAAAACCTTACAGAGCATAGTTCTATGCTGACACACATGGGGTCACCATGAGTCAGAATAAACTCAATGACAACTGGTTTTTTGTTTGTTTTTCTTACTATACTGTATACTATCCAGTGAAACCTGTGAGAGATGGAACTTGATGGGACTGCATTTTTTTTTCGGGTCTATGAAGGTTTTTGCCTTTGACAGGGTGCAGCCTTACCACTTTTTTATTGCTTGTTTTAGTGGAAAAGATTTGAGTTTTCCTCCTCTGACAGGTTTCCGCCTTACACAGTGTCTTAGTCATCTAGTGCTGCCATAACAGAAATACCACAAGTGGATGGCTTTAACAAAGAGGAATTTATTTCCTCACAGTAAAGTAGGCTAAAAGTTCAAATTCAAGGCATCAGCTCCAGGGGAAGGCTTTCTCTCTCTTTTGGCTCTGGAAGAAGGTCCTTGTCCTCAATCTTCCGCTGGCCGAGGAGCTTCTCAGGTGCAGGGACCCCAGGCCCAAAGGACATGCTCTGCTCTTGGTGCTGCTTTCTTGGTGGTATGAGGTCCCCAACTCTCTGCTTGCTTCCCTTTTCTTTTATCTCTTGAGCGATAAGAGGTGGTACAGACCACACCCCAGGGAAACTCCCTTTACTTTAGATCAGGGATGTGGCCTTATCAAGGGTGTTACATCCCACCCTGCTCCTCTTTAACCACAGGCAGAGATTGTCATTTATAACACATAGAGAAATCACAAAATGGAGGACAGCCACACGTGGCCTAACCAAGCTGACACAGATTTTGGGGGGAACACAAGTTAATCCATTACACACAGATTCCAGCTCTCACAGGTTTTGCTATATACATGCTATGCTGCCTCTCTCAGAGGGGTTTCATCCTTTCTCATTTTATATAATATCTACCCCAGTGTTGGTTGTCATAAATTTGTCTTAAATAGCACATTCCTTAGGAACAGAGACCATTTCTCTACTGTTCTCTATGTAAAGCCAACTGATGTACCTTGTGCAATTAATCACTTACTAAATCCCAAGTAATACCAGTGACATAACATCTTACCAAATTCTAATGACATCATAGAAAATAAACCAAAGTTGAAAACATGTCTTTCCATTGGGGTTGCCTCGAATGTAACTGTTGCATTTATGCTATATTTTTGACCAGATGTTCACATTAAAAAAAAAGACTTCAAAATCCACTTGGATGAATTATCCCAAAATCTAGTCAATGATCCTTTCATGTTTTTTTGAAAAGACCAGAGCCAGGAGCCTATCTTTGTTATCCTAGAAAGAAGGTGAAAAGCAAAAAAACAGCAGTGAGTCAGCACACAGGGCCTCCAACGTTATATTAGAGATGTTTCGATCTTATTATTCATAGTCTGTCACAGGCAAACGGCATAAGAACAGGCAAGGGAGCTTTCAGGCTTCTTGCAAACCCAGGTGGGCAGAGCCTCCTTCAACACTCACTGCAAATGGGAACGTGGAGAGAAAGAGGGAAGCAGATACTCAAGATGCATGTTTGACAGGGCACAAGTCCACCTCTGAGATGCAGCCTCATGGAGACGAGCTGGACTGGACTTTGGTGAGACTCGCTAGAAGTTTGCTTGGCCCCCAAACCTCAACTCATAGGCCCAGTCACCTCCACTGTGGTCCCTCGCCCCTCTGAACACACACGGGACTTAGAACCTACCCACCCACCTGGCTTAACCACAGACAAACCATGCCGTCAACTATCTCCTTCTGTGGGAGGCAGCAGTGTGTATTTCAAATGAAGCCTGGGGTCACACTTTGCACGTTCAAATTCTAGCCCTCCCTCTGCTACCTGTGTGATGCTGACAAGCTCCCTAACCCCTTTCAAGCCTCTGCTTCCTTATTGGTAGAAGAGGGAAAATGATCATTTCCAAGTTCTGGGGTTATTGTGAGGCTCATTGGAACTCTTGGGTGTAAAGTGCTGCACGAAGTGCCTGGAGTGTGGCAAACCATCCATAAATGTTAACTATTTTTGTGAAAGTCTTTATTGCCTAATTAGGTTGTACATTCCTCTCCTTTCACTTCTTTCTATCCTACGCAGCAGCATAGTCATAGCCGAGCAATTTGCATAAAGTAGGTGCTCAGAAAATGTTAGAAAGACATATTGGCACATTTTTTTCCAGGCCTTCTCTGACTCATGATTTCCAAATCGCTATCAAAGATCCAAGGCCCAGTTGTATTCCAATCACATCAGAAACTTGAAAAACATAATAATAATACCGATTCTACCTCCTCCCCCAGTGACATTAATGCTAAAAGAGATGAGACCCAGGGAAATGCCCTAAAGCATAACCAACCAATAGCCAAGCTAACTCCCCATGTTCTTGAACACCAGCCCAGTTGCCCTCACAGCGAGGCCTTACCCTTTCTGGTTTAGGTAACTGGGTGCTGACTCACAGTGTAACTCAGAGAAGCAAAGGCTGTGAGGACTGGGAATGAAGAAGGCAATGGGTTAATTAAAGGTGGAGGCATCAGGGAAGGGGAGGGGATCAGGAAGGAGAAATCTAGATCCCACTTTGTTGTTGTTGTTAGCGGCCATCGAGTTGGTCCTTGACTCATGGCGAACCCACGCACAACAGAACAAAACGCTGCCTGGCCCTGGACAATTCCCATGATTGGCTATGGATTGGACCGTTGTGATCCATAGGGTTTTCATTGGTTGATTTTCAGAAGTAGATCAATAGGCCTTTCTTCCTAGTCAGCCTTAGTCTGGAAGCTCTGCTGAAACCTGTTCAGCATCATAGCAACACACAAGCCTCCACTGACAGAGGAGTAGCGGCTGTGCGTGAGGTGCGTTGCCCAGGAATCAAACAGGGTCTTCCACATGGAAGGCAAGAACTCTATCACTAAACCACTAGTCTTCCCACTCCCACTAAACCAAACACTCATTGCAGTCTAGTAGATTCCTAATCATAGAGACCCATAGGACAGAGTAGAACCGTCCCATAGAGTTTCCAATGAGGATTTGAACTGCCAATTTTTTGATTAGCAGCTGAACTCTTAACCCCTGCACCGAGGGCTCCTCCAACCCACTATGGGCACTGAAATCACTTTTCACACTGGAGAACATACCAAGCCAGGATCCTGTGGTAGAGCTGCTCCTAGTGAAAACTGGTCCTGACAGCCACACTTGGTGAAGAGTAAGGGCAATGCTACTATTAGATGTTAAAGAGAACGGCTTTGCCAGACAATAGCAGGGACCCTGCCCCAGAAAAATTCTGGCTCCATGCTAAACACCCAACAGAAACTCCGGGCAAAGCTCTCAGGTCTAACTGCCTATGACTGTCTCCCCACCTCTGCCTCTGGCTTCTGCTGTTCCTCCACTCCTACAGACTGGAGGATCATTGAATTGGCAAAATAAAACCAAATACTGTCCCTTTACCCTTCACCTAGGCATGAACATTTCAAACAATGCCCCATACCCATGGATGATACAACTCATTTCAATTTCTAATCCCTGACAAGCCTAGCTATTCCTTTGCAAGGGGGAGCAACTAAGAAAAAAAAAAAAAGTACAAGGCATATAAAAAAAGATACAGTAGTTCAAAAGAAAAGGGTCACCATTAGAATTCAGAGCAAATGTCTTCTTCTAAAATAATAAATTTTCTGCAAGAAATAGGAAAGTGTTATAGACCTTCTATGTCATTGTTGTTGTGTGCCCTGGAGTCAATTCTGGCTCAGAAAGACCCTACAGGACAGAGTAGAACTGCCCCATATAGTTTCCAAGGCTGTAATCTTTATAAGAGCAAATCATCAGGTCTTTTCTCCATTGGAGCTACAGATGGGTTCAAACCACAAACCTTTCAGTTAGCAGCTGAGTGCTTAACTATTGCACTACTAGGGCTCCTTCCTTCTATATGAGGTGTTTGCAATAGGAGTCAAGAGAACCTGTTTCTATGAAACTATAACATAGAAGTGAAAAGCACAAATAACAAACTTAATAATTAATGGAGGCTAATAAAAAAATTTTTTTTTAATAAATTATTTCAGAAATTCATATTTTTAAAGTAGAAGACAAACTCTAGAAATTCTCCCCAAACTCATGAAAAGCATATAAATATACCCAAATAATTAGGGAACGCTAAGATACATGGAGGATGAATGTAGGGGATTCAGTGAAGATGCAAAGGGAGTCAAAGAAAAATAAAATAAGGAGACAGCACAGAAGCAAAGATTAAAAGAACAATAGAGGAAAACTTTTTTGACCTAAAAAAAAAAAAGATTCTTAAGTTTGAAATATTTTGCCAGGAAAAAGAAATTTTAATGAAAAAGAAATGAGACATACGCCAACATTTGAAAATACTTTTCGAGCATTCTGGTATTATGTGCACACAGGCACAGGAACAACCACCAAACGCAAACACACATAACTCACAAAGGAACAAAAATCAGCAGATCTGTGGAGTCTCTGTAATCCTAAATGACAAAAGACAACAAAGCAAAGGCTACCAAATTTTGCAAGATAGGGACTACAACTCAAGAGAAGTTTATAATCAAGTCTAAAGGAAACAACTCCATGTGTCTGTCAGTTTGTAGTACTACGGTGGCTTGCATGTTGTGGTGATGCTGGAAGCCAGCCACCAATATTTTCATATACCAACAGGGTCAGTCATGGTGGACAGGTTTCAGCTGAGCTTTCGGACTAAGACAGACTAGGAAGAAAACGTGGCAGTTTACTTCTGAAAAAATTAGCCAGTGAAAACCTTATGAATAGTAGTGGAACATTGTCTGACAGAGTGCCAGAAGATGAGCCCCTCAGGTTGGAAGGCACTCAAAATACAACTGGAGAGGAGCTGCCTCCTCAAAATAGAGTTGACCTTAAAGATGTGGATGGAGTCAAGCTTTCGTGGCCTTCATTTGCTGACGTGGAACTACTCGAATTGAGAAGAAACAGCTACAAACATCCATTAAAAATCAAAATGTGGAACGTACAAAGTATGAACCTAGGAAAATTGGAAATCGTCAAAAATGAAATGGAACATATAAACAATGATATCCTAGGTGTTAGTGAGCTGAAATGGACTGACAGTGGCCGTTTTGAATTGGGCAATCATATGGCCTACTATGTTGGGAATAACAAATCAAAGAAGAATGGCATCACATTCATCGTCAAAAAGAACATTTCAAGATCTATCCTGAAGTACAATGCTGTCAGTGATAGGATAATATCCACATACCTACAAGGAAGACCAGTTAATATGACAATTATTCAAATTTACATACCAACTACTAAGGCCAAAGATGAAGAAATTGAAGATTTTTACAAACTTCTGAAGTCTGAAATTGAACAAACATGCCATTGAGATGCATTAATAATTAGTGGTGATTGGAATGTGAAAGTTGGAAACAAAGAAGGAGGATCAGTACCTGGAAAATATGACCTTGGTGATACAAATGATGCCAGAGATCTCATGATAGAATTTTGCAATACCAATGACTTCTTCATTGCAAATACCTTTTTTCAACAACATAAACAGAGACTCTACACATGTACCTCACCAGATGAAATACACAGGAATCAAATTGACTGCATCTGTGGAAAGAAATGATGGAAAAGCTCAACATCATCAATCAGAACAAGGCCAGGGGTCAACTGTGGAACAGACTATCAATTACTCATATGCGAGTTCATATTTAAGTTGAAGAAAATTAGGACAAATCCATGAGAGCCATAATACAACCTGGAGTATATCCCACCTGAATTTAGAGACCATCTCAAGAATAGATTTGACGCATTTAACACTAAAGACAGAAGACCAGATGAGCTATGAAATGACATCAAGGACATCATACACGGAGAAAGCAAGACGTCATTAAAAAGACAGGAAAGGAAGAAAAGAGCAAGTTGGATGTCAAAAGAGACTGAAACTTGTTTTTGAACATCAAGTAGCTAAAGCAAAAGGAAGAAAAAATGAAGTAAAAGAGCTGAACGGAAGATATCAAAGGGCACCTTGAGAAGACAAGGTAAAATATTGTAATGACGTGCAAAGCCCTGGAGTCAGGAAATCAAAATAAGAACACACTCGGCATTCCTCAAGCTGACAGATCTGAAGAAAAAAATTCAAGCCTTGAGTTGTAGTATAGAAGGATTCTACAGACAAAATATTCAACAATGCAGAAAAAAGGAGGTGGAAGGAATACACATAATCACTGTATTAAAAGAAATTGGTCAAAGTTCAACCATTTCAGGAGGTAGCATATGATCAAGAACTGATGGTACTGAAGGAAGAGGTCCAACCAGCACTGAAGGCATTAGTGGAAAAAAAGGCTCCAGGTATTGACAGAATACCAACTGAGATGTTTTGACAAACAGATGCAGTACTGGAGGTGCTCACTCATCTATGCCAAGAAATTTGAAAGACAGTTACCTGGCCAACCAACTGGAAGAGATCTATATTTGAATCCATTCCAAAGAAAGGTGATCCAACAGAATTCAGAAATTATCTAGCAATATCATTAATATCACATGCAAATGAAATTTTGCTGAAGATAATTGAAAAGTGGTTGCAACAGTACATTGACAGTGAACTGCCAGAAACTCAAACTGGATTCAGCAGAGGATGCGGAACAAGGTATATCATTGCTGATGTCAGGTGGATCTTGGCTGAAACAGAGAATACCAGAAAGATGTTTACCTGTGTTTTATTGACTATGCAAAGGCATTCGACTGTGTGGATCATAACAAATTATGGACAACATTGAGAAGAATGGCAATTCCAGAACACGTAATTGTACTCATGTGGAACCTGTACTTATACCAAGAAGCATTCCTTCAAAGAGAACAAGGGGATACTGCGTGGTTTCAGGTTACAATAGGCATGCAGCAGGGTTGTATCCTTTCACCATACCTATTCAATCTGTATGCTGAGCAAATAATCCGAGAAGCTGGACTGTGTGAAGAAGAACGGGGCATCAGGATTGAAGGAAGACTCATTAACAACCTGCGTTATGCAGATGACACAGCCTTGCTTGCTGAAAGTGAAGAGGGCTTGAAGCACTTACTGATGAAGATTAAAGATCACAGTCTTCAGTATGGATTACTCCTCAACATAAAGAAAACAAAAATCCTCACAACTGGACCAATGAGCAACATCATGATAAATGGAGAAAAGATTGAAGTTGTCAAGGATTTCATTTTACTTGGACCCATAATCAACACCTATGGAAGCAGCAGTCAAGAAATCAAATGCCATATCACTTTGGACGAATCTTCTGTAAAAGACCGTTTTAAAGAGTTAAAAAGCAAAGATGTCACTTTGAGGACTAAGGTGCACCTGACACAAGCCATGGTATTTTCCATCACCTCATAAGCATGTGAAAGCTGGACAATGAATAAGGAAGACTGAAGAAGAATTGATATCTTTGAATTATGGTGTTGGTGAAGAATATTGAATATAGCGTGGACTGCCAGAAGAATGAAGAAATCTATCTTGGAAGAAGTGCAACCAGAACGCTCCTTAGAAGCAAGGACGGTGAGCCTTTATCTTATCTTTGGTCATGATATCAGAAGGGATCAGTCCCTGGAGAAGGCCATTATGGTTGGTAAAGTAGAGAGTCAAAAAAGAGAAAGACCCTCAAGGAGATGGATTGACACAGTGGCTCCAACAATGGGCTCAAGCATAGCAACAATTGTGAGGATGAGACAGTTCCGGGCAGTGTTTCATTCTTTTGTACCTAGGGTCACCCACCCATCTCAGCTTGTCATACTGTGGTGACTTTCATGTTGCAGTGATGCTGAAAGCCATGTCACCTGTATTTCAAATATCAACGGGGTCACCGAAGGTAGATAGGTTTCAGTAGACTCTCCAGACTGAGAGAGACTAGAATGAAAAGCCTGTCATACTGATCTTCATGAAGATGGTGCAGAACTCAGTAACATTTTTTTCTGTTATACACAGGGTTACCACGAGTCACAGCTGACTCGACAGCAACCAGCAACAATAAAGGAAACAAAAAAAAACATAAATATTCCAGAAACCAGACAACACCCCACTATGTATCTTTAACGAAAAAATTACTCAAAAGCGTTCCAACTACCAATAAAAAAAAACTACCAATAAAAAAAATAGACGAATTAAAATAATACTATTTGATTCACAATTGCACTAAACCAAATCTAATAATTGTTGGTGTTGTTAGGTGCCATCAGGTTGGTTCTGACTCACAGCAACCCTACATGTAACAGAACAAAACACTGCCCAGTCCTGTGCCATCCTTACAATCGTTGCTATGTTTGAACCCATTGTTGCAGCCACTGTGTCAGTCCATCTTGTCAAGGGTCTTCCTCTTTTTCACTGGGCCTTTACTTTACCGAGCACGATGGCCTTCTCCAGGGACTGGTCCCTCCTGATGGTATGTCCAAAGCGTGTGAGATGAGGTGTTAACCACCCTCACTTTCAAGGAGCATTCTGGGTGTACTTCTTCCAAGACAGATTTGTTCATTCTTCTGGCAGTCCATCAAACCAAACCAAGTTGCCTTGCCACCAAGTCGATTCTGACTCATAGAGACCCTATAGGACAGAATAGAATGTCCTATAGGGTTTCCAAGGAGCAGCAGGTGAATTCAAACTGCAGATCTTTTGGTTAGCAGCTGAGTTCTTAACCACAACACCCCCAGGGCTCACATGGTAAGTCGGGGTGGTAATGCCTGTGGTTCAGCTTTGATTAGAGAAGAAGAGAGTACTAACTTCTACAGTAGGAACAGATGGGCTGTTCACCCTGGCAGTCCATGGTGTATTCAGTATTGCTCTCCAACACCATAATTTAAAGGCATCAAGTTTTCTTCAGCCTTCCTTATTGATATGCTTTCCATATGTTTTTGAATGCATATGAGACAACTGAAAATATCATGGCTTGGGCCAGATGCATCTTAGCTCGCAAAGTGACATCTTTGCTTTTGAACACTTTAAATAGACCCTCTGCAACAGATTTGCCCAATGCAATACGTTATTTGATTTAATAATGTTTAATAATACTATCAGATATTTTGAGTTTTTCTGAGTACCAAGTTCCCATGAACCCTTACCTCATTTCAGGCCTCCCCAAATCTCTGTATCCTAATGGTAATAATAACAATATTAAACTAATTAAAATAAGTGTTTAGCTTTTGCTAGGCACATTAATTTCATGACCCCAACTCTTTAGAATAACCCTTCGAAATAGTTTCTATTTTCTACCTTTTACAGATGCTAAAAGCAAGCCTTAGGGAGATTAAAAGGCTTTCCAAAGATATCCTGGTAATAAGTGACAGGGTTAGTATTCAACTGCAAGTTTTAGTGCCTCCAGAGTCCAAGCACTTTCTGCAATTCTCCCCGCTGGTGGACCCACACTCCAGTAATTTGGGGTGGAGATACCTGTGGTTCAGCTTTGATTAGAGAGAGGGGCAGTACTAACTCCTACAGTAGGAATAGATGGGCTTTGTACCTTGGAGGCAAGGGAGCAGGAGCTACCATTTGTCTAGGCTAATCTTTCATAAATCTAACTATGAAAGATTAATATAAAATATTATTTATATTAATCTTTCATAGTTAGATATGTATAAACCAGAAATAGGATATGATCCCCATCTGCTAATTCTATCATGCCTAGGACAGTTTATCAGAAGTAAGGTGTGTTCTTTTTACGGTTTTGTGTTCACATTTAGGTCTGTGGAGTGAATATGAAGGAATCAAACATTTTGTATGGGATCACTTCACCAGTTTTTCCTCAGCACAATCTGCAGCAGAGGCACTAACATTAAAATCAGCAGCAGTTTTCAAAATGATTGGGAAATAACTCCACTGAGACAAAAGGCAGAATGTTTAAAATAACAAAACTTGGCTTCAATTAACGTGAGACTTTGGAGAACAAAATGTCCAAACAATTCCACCAAAAGCTGAAACTGTCTACAACCCCCCAGTCTGCTCTTGCTGTAGAAGGCCAGAGTGAATGGTTCTGTGGCCGGCTACCCCTATCCTGGAACCCATGAAGCGAAAGGGAAAACTCCTAGGACCCAAAACAGAAAAGGGTGCAACTCCACTGATTTGAATTGGCAGTCTTTGAAATCAGGATGAGAAAGGAAGAGGAGGGGAGAAGGAGAATTGGTGCCGGTGCACAGCTTTCTCGTCTCACTCTGTGAGCCTTGCATCTTCTCAGCCTCAGCCTTGCGCCTGCATGTCACAAAAGGCCAAAGAATGGGGAGATGCCTTGCCAAACCAGGACTGGGAGCAACTGATTCACTTTAAGCCTAAGACCACCTCCAAAAGCCTAAGGAAAGGCAGTTCACTCAACTTAGTCTAACACTGAGCCTTCAGCTCTGTGGGCCCAGGTCTGTGGCAGCTTTCATCTTTTCCATATTTTAAGAGTTCAGACAATCATCTTTTTATTGTATTGCTAGTAGAGAGCCTCCTATAAATTCAAGGTGGTTTAAAATGTGCGACTTCACTAACATGAAATACCTAGACTAGGTGACTGTATAGAGATCAGAGTTTAACAGTGAGAAGGAGCCCCGGTGGTGCAACAGTTAAGCCCTCAGCAGCTAACCAAAAGGTTGCCAGTTTGAACCCACCCAGTGACTCTGCAGGAGAAAACCTGGCAATCTTCTCCCACGTACATTACAGCCTAGAAAACCCTAGGGGGTACTTCTACTCTGTCACAAGGGGTTCCTATGAGTCAAAAATCAACTCAATTGCACCTAACAACAACAATCAGGGCCGGGAGGGACAGGAGAAGGGGGAAGTCATTGCCTATGTAGCATTGAGTTTTTGTTTATGGGGATGGAAAATTTGGTAACAGATATTATTAGCCCATTGCGATCAAGCTGATTTCGACTTATAGTAACCCTATAGGACAGAGTAAAACTGCCCCCATGGGCTTCCAAGGCTTTAATCTTTACAGAAGCAGACTGCCACATCTTTCTCCCACAGAGCAGCTGGTGGGTTTGAACTACCAATCTTTTGGTTAGCAGTCGAGCACTTAACCACTGTGCCATATTTGAAAAACCTGATCGACATAGCAGTTTTATTGAATTGTACGTGTAAAAAATGTTGAACTGGCAAATGTCATGTTATCAACATTTTTACAATTAAAAAAGGGAAGTATTTGAATATCCTGTTTCATAAATCTAGTTGGAATATATCTCCCAGACGCTGTCTTGACTCAGTTCTGAGGCCCTAGCTGGAGGCCAGTCTGTTCACCTTCTTGAGCAGCTGTTTAAGTCCACTCTCCAACCACTCTTCTTATAGGGCTCTCACACTCCTGGTCTACTATGCGCTTGCTGTAATCACCCTGGAGCCAGGTATCCAACAAGTAGGCATAGCCACTATGTCCTGGGTGCAACTACCTGAGTGGCTCTGTGTACCAGGGAGTGCTGAATTTAAAAAAAGCTTTAAAACTTTCACAGTCCAGATCTGCATCTGGCCTTACCATACCTCTTCCAAGACAGTATGATTAAAACACTTTTTCCAGTGAGAAAAACAGAAACCGCTTCAGTTATTTTAACAGAAAGAATTTAATCTAAGGAATTGATTAAACAGATGCTGGAGGGAAGAAAAGATTAAAAAACTGACACTGAAGCATCACAGGGGTAATAGCTGCTGGGGAGGGAATACTGGTTCCATCCTTCATTAGCTTAGAGACACTGAGCAAGTTACTTAGCCTCTAGACTGGCCTGATAATACCCCTGGGGTAGGATGATGACATGAACTGGTTTGCCTGGGACAGCCCCAGTTTACCACCTTTACCTGCAGCTGCACCAATTTGTATAATAAGCTGTGAGGCCATTCTACCCATCAAACCCAACCAAACCCATTGCCATCGAATAGATTCCAACTCACAGCCACTCGTAATATTCAAAATATTTAACAACTGGTACGAAACAAGCACCGACCAAATTGAATGAAGGGTTGTAGTAAACAAGGTGTGCTGCAATAACTATTGCCCATCAGTGAATATAACACCTTGCTCATCAAGCTATTTTAAGGATTGTACCAACACATGCCTATAAAACTTAAAAACTGTAAATATCAAATCTCTTTTAGAATGAATACTATTTTAATGCCTGCCAAGCAACTATTCCCCACTTCCACTTCCCTATTTCCCTGCTTCCCCAAAATCCTAATTTTATCCCAGAACTTTTGAACCAGAGGAAGCAGCCCCATCTCCAGCTCAATGGATGAATCTTGATTAGTCTTAATTAGTGCTTCTTAACATTGGCCAACTATTAGAATCACCTGGGGAGCACTTAAAACAGTGATACTCGGCCTCATGCCCAGAGATTCTGACTTTCTTGGCCCTCCCTCTCTGACTTTCTTGACCTGGAAGGGTCCAAGTATCAGTACTTTTGTAAAGCTTTTCTTGTGATACTAGAGGAGCCCTGGTGGCACAGTAGTTAAAGCACTCATCTGGTAACAGTAAGGTCAGTGGTTGGAGCCCACCAGCCACTCCTTGGGAGAAAGATGTGGTAGTCTTTTTCTGTAAAGATTTATAGCTTTGGAAACCCCGTGGGGCAGTTCTACTCTGTCCTATAGGGTTGCCATGAGTTGGAATCGGCTTGCCAGCAGCAGGTTTTTTGTCTTGTTTTGTGATACTAATGAACACTGAGTACTGAGAATCAACAATTTAGTTCAATCAGAGAAATTTCATAGCCCTTGCTAGGGATTAAGGAGCCTTGGTGGGTCAGTGGTTAAGAGTTCATCTGCTAACCTGTAGGTTGGCAGTTTGAACCCACCAGCCGCTCCACAGGAGAACGATGTGACAATCTGCTTCCATAAAGACTGCAGCCTTGGAAACCCTATGGGGCAGTTCTACTCTGTCCTATAGGATCACTATGAGTCAGAATTGATTAGACGGTAGTGGGATGTGTGTTGGTTTTTTTGTTTGTTTGCTAGTAATTGGTTGGAACCCTGGTATCACAGTGGTTAAGCCTTCGTCTGCTAACCAGAAGACCAGCAGTTCAAATCCACCAGCCGCTCCTGGGAAACCCTATGCGGCAGTTCTACTCTGTCCTCTAGGGTTACTGTGAGTCGGAGCAGCTCGAAGGCAACAGGTTTTAGGTTTTCAGGGATTGGTTCCAAAATTGGCATGACACAAATACAGGCTAATGAGATAGAGGTGTGATAAAGTTCCTCCTCCCTCTTCTGGAAGTTTTCTATAACGACTCTTTGTCTACTTGTGGATAACAACCAGTGGTTTTTAGCCTAATCGCGTCTGACAGACAATCATCTTAAAAAGACAAAAGAAATCACCCTGAAGATGAAGCCAACAGATTGGACATTAGAGCAGAAAGAAAGAAGCTGAGTCCTTGATGACATAGTTAAACCCAGAAGCCCCTCCTTCCTTTGAGTCACAGTGACATCAGCGAAAACATTTCCTTACAAAGTTTGGTTTTCTGTTGCCTATAGCTGAAAGCCTCCCGATTTTTCATTATCTTGAGTTTTAATTTGTGCATCTGCAATTATTCTCTAATTACTCCACTAACAATAATGGCAGATTAATATGACTACAAAACATAATTTATTCCATTTCAAAATATTTCTGCCTTTCAATTTTATCCAAACTTTATTCCTCACTATAGAGTATAAATTGGAGCTCTGGTGGTGCAGCAATTAAGAGTTTGGCTACTAACTAAAAGGTCGCCAGTTTGAATCCATCAGCCACTAATTGGAAACCCTATGGAGCAGTTCTACTCTGTCCTATAGGGTTGCTATGAGTCAGAATCAATTTGATCGCAACGGGTTATAGGATATAATACTCAGAATCCCTAATGTAGTTCTAATGTGTAGTAAGAATTAAGGCCAGAAATAATTAGACCATATTATACCAAACAATACAGAAAATTACTAATATTTTTGTGTTCATTTGGACAGATCACAAAACTGAGTCTCAAAACAGGAAGTGCCCAATGTCACATAGCTACTGATTAACAAAATGTGGATTCTAACTGAAATCCTCTCAGATGACTTCTTGCTACCTTCCCACTATGTATATAGAACTCTCTTTCCACAATGTGTATATAACTTACTTCAGACCTTTGATAATTGCATAGAGGTAAAGAATGTGGATTCTGGGGCTTAACTTTCTATGTGTTTATTTTTTTATTGTACTTTACATGAATGTTTACAGAACAAACTAATTTATCATTAAACAGTTAGTACACATATTGTTTTATGACATTCGTTAACAACTCCATGACATGTCAACTCTCCCTTCTCAAACTTGGGTTCCCTATTACCAGCTTTCCTGTCCCCTCCTGCCTCCTGGTCCTTGTCTCAGGGCTGGTGTGCCCTTTAGTCTCGTTTTGTTTGGAGTTTGACTTTCTACATGTGAATCTCGGCTTCACCATTTATTAGCTGAGTGTCCTGGTCGTGGTCACATAACTCTTCTATTTAAATGCCCTTATTAGTAAAATTAAGTTTGCTGTGAGGGTTAGCTACCACTCAGCTGTCAGTTTTTCATACTGTGTGGTTTTGTGTGTTGCTATGATGCTAGAGGAAACCCTGGTGGCGTAGCAGTTAAGTGCAACGGCTGCTAATCCAAGGTTCGGGAGGTTGGATCCGCCAGGTGCTCCTTGGAAACTCTATGGGGCAGTTCTACTCTGTCCTATAGGGTTGCTATGAGTTGGAATTGACTCGACAGCACTGGGTTTGGTTTTTGGTTTTTGGTATGATGCTAGAAGATAGGCCACCAGAGCTTCTAGGCTAAGACAAACTATGAAGAAAGTCCTGGCAATCTTTTTCTGAAAATTAATGAAAACCCTATGGATCACAGAAGATTGATGAGACTTTGACTCATTTACTTTGGACCTGACGTTAGGAAGGACTGATTGCTGGAGAAAGACATCATGTTTGGTAAAGCAGAGGGCCAGTGAAGGCAAAGGAAAACCTCAATGAGGTGGATTGACACAATAGCCAAAGCAATGGACTCAAACATACCAAGTATCATGAAGATGACATAGGACCATAAAGTGTTTCACTCTGTTATGCATGGAGTTGTCACGAATCAGAACCAACTGGGCAGCAACCAATAGCATGAAGGTTAAATGAACTTATGATGAGTAAAGACCCTAGAAGAGTGCTTGGGACACAGTAATATGTTGTTAGCTATGTTGTTGTTGTCAGTCATAATCATAGGGCTTATTTGTTCCACAACAACTACAAATACATATTTACAAATGATCTAACGAAGCTTTGCTGCCTATCTTCCTCAGCCCTTACTTTTCACCTTATAAGAGAAATCTTAAAGTTGTCCGTCTCCTATAACCTTTAGGCATTTTGCAAGCGTCCTGGGAGCCATATTCTCCCATTGCATGTGTATTTTTAATCAAGAAAAAAAAGGATCACAAGAGAAAATAATAAGAGTAGAGGATGTGTACTGAGAAGTAACCTGTAGGGTACCTGTCTCATAGCAGATGCTCAATATATTACTTCCCACCCTGACTACATTGCTATTCTCCTGCATGATACTTTGCATGCTTTTCAGAGAACTTTCTCTCCCTTTATATGGTTCTTACTGAGCCTGAAGCTACTTCCGCCAGAAGTCAATCTCCCTCTTGTGGAAATAAGGCATGCACAGACAGGTTCTGGCAATAACAGCCGGGGCTACCTCCATCAAAGCATCATTCCTTTGAGTAAAGACATCATTCATTTTGGCTAAGGCACTAACCCTGGGAATTTGCAAAACACCTGGCTGGTCAGCAGATAAAGCCATTGTCTGCAATGAACATTTTGTGTGAAATAGTGTATCATCTTTTCTAGCATTCTGGAAATGGGACAAAGTATATTCAAGTACACAAAGTACTGTCTGTTGACCTAAGTCTAGAGAATATACAAGGGGTGTCTGAATAAGGCAGGCCAGAGGGGAAAGGAAATAGCATATCAAAACGAAAAGTGGAAAAGGAAACATCACAGGTTTAAGCATTTTGTCCAGGAACTTAGGGATGACTAGTCCCTAATTATGCAGGCAACCCATATCTATCAGTGAATGAACAAATCCCACAGGCAGGCCCCTGCAATTGGGAGAACCTCCCCAAATCCTCTTGTGAGAGGGCTGTTCTTGTTCCTAAGAGTTTCGTTTAAGATGGGCATCTAATCATTTCCCTGAAGCTCCCTGAGTCTTCTCGGGCCACTCTGCTGCCCTTCACTATAAATGCCTGGCTCTGAAGCTTAAAGACTCACTCTTCTCATAGTTCTTGGAGGCGGGTCCCCAGGGAGCTCTGCCCTGGGATGGACAGGGCTTTCTTGCTCACCATCTTGAAATACCATTATGTATCAGCCGGCAGGCTTCACCTTCCGTGGGTTGGTTGACCTGATCCAACTGAAAAAATAAGAATGTGCTTTGAGCACTTCACTCCTTTCTTTATGGGGGAAGCAGTGACATCTGCCAAGTATGCTTCTTGCATTTAAAGTGGTTTCCTCACTAGTCACTCCACTGAGCTGTGCCCATAGAGCATGGGTGCCAGTTTTGGAGACAGGCAGATCTGAGCTCTATTATAAAATCAACAGTTTTTAGACCTCTCATCTTGGGGAAGCCACAGACCCTCAGACAGTCCATCTATAAAATGGGAATAATTACAGCAACAGCTCAAAGTAATTATAAGGATTAAATGAGGTCATTTTGTAGAAGTTCTTAGCATAATTTTGGGAATTGGTTGGTGACACACACACACAACGGGCACTGGTGGTGCAATGGTTAAGCACTCAGCTGCCAACTGGAAGGTCAGTAGTTGGAACCCACCAGAGACTCTACAGAAGAAAAGACCCAGAAAGCTGCTCCCGTAAAGACTGCAGCCTAGGAAACCCTCTGGGGCAGTTCTACTCTGTCCTATGGGGTCATTATGGGTAGGAATCTACTCGATAGCACACAACACCACGCATACATATACATATATATGTAAAAAAATGTGGTCATTACATGTATATCTAATATGTACACATATCATATAAACCAAAATCTGTTGCCATTGAGTAGATTCTGACTAATACATGCATAAAATATATATATACTTATATATAAAATATATTTACATTACCCAGTTTATAAAATACATAAACCAAAGCCAAACCACTTTTCATTGAGTCAACTCACTCATGGTGACCCCATATGTTTCAGAGTAGAATGTATTCCCTAGGGTTTTCAATAACTGTGACCTTTCAGAAGTGCTTCTGGGTGGATACAAATCCCCAACCTTTTGGTTAGTATCCAAGCAAAGTGCTGAACAGTTTTGACATCCACTGACTGTATATATATATATATATATACGTGTGTGTGTGTGTGTGTGTGTCTATATACATATGTGTGTTTACATATATATATGTATACATATGTAAACTCATTGCTGTTGAGGCAATTCCAACTCATAGTGACCCTATAGGACAGAGTAGAACTGCCCCATAGGGTTTCCAAGGAGCAGCTGGTGGATTAGAACTGCCAACTTTTTGGTTAGCAGTCTGAGATCTTAACCACTGTGCCACCAGGACTTATATATATATATATAAATATATATATATATAATTTTTAGCCAACTTGGAGGACAATTTTTCTGCCAGGTTGGTTGAATAGGCAGCACCATACCCACCAATAGCAAGATAGATCAGACCCTCTCTCCCAGGAATTTGAAAACACAACAAAGAAATCAATTAATTAAGTTATATGACGCTGAGCTGAAAGTTCACAAAAATGTAGGTATTAAGGTCTCTGTTCTGTGCAAACAGATGAGAGAGCAGAGAAGACAGGAGGCCCAAGGAGAAGAGGTGAAAGCAGAGAGAGAAGCGGAAGTGAGAGATATTATATGTTAAAAGAGAAGAGAGAGAACATGAAGCCCATCTGTCTTAGTCATCTAGTGCTGCTATAACAGAAATACCACAAGCAGATGGCTTTGACAAACAAAAATTTATTTTCTCACAGTTTAGGAGGCTAGAAGTCCAAATTCTGGGTGCCAGCTCTAGGGGAAGGCTTTCTGTCTGTGTCTGCCCTAGAGGAAGGCCCTGGCCTCTTAAACTTGTTTCCTGCTTCCTTGGAGATCTCCATGTGGCTTGGCATCAGTCTTGCCCCATCTCTGCTTGTCCGCTTTTTTGTTTAATCTCTTTTATATCTCAAAAGAGATTGACTCAAGACACACCCTACACTAATCCTGCCTTATTAACATTACCACAGGCAAAGAGGTTAGGATTTACAACACATAGTTTGAGGGGACACAATTCGATCCACAACACCCTCTCTATGACTTAAATCTATATAATAATGTACTTATATTTTAAGCTTCTGTAAGAGCATTTCTATTTCTTGCAATTGAACAAACCCCAAGACAGACATTAAAACAAAGTTTAAGTAACACACACACACACACACAGGCAGAAAGAGAGAAAGAAAGAAAGAGACCCGAATCCACCAGCCACCAACCTCGCACCCTGGGGCAGAATGGTATCACTTTACCACGGCACATAGACGTATCTGAGTTGCCTGGGGACTGTGAGAGAAGAAATCAAATTGGGTGGTGAAGGAAAGTGGACTATTTTGGGCTTTCACCCAAAGAGCAAAAATAGGACCCACAGGCACCGCAATCTAAATGCATCCCACGCACTACCCAACTCGTGATCATTGCTCTCCCAAGAACAGGCCTTGAGCTCCACAGCTCAGCTTCTCATGCGGAGGCAGACAAGTCTCAAGGGCTTTGGGAAAATACATCAATCAAGCCATTCTTTGGTAAATGTAAGGGACGTTAAGATGCTGGTGAGGCCAGTGGCCTGTTATTACCATCAGTGGTAATATGGGCTCCTAGAGCCATTCTCAGATTAGGACAATTTTATAAAAACAGTACCATCTAATTATATATTAATGAGGCAGGAAGTGTGTACAGGAAGCAATTTTCTGAAAGCAGGATGACAGAGAGATTAAATAGTTTCCCTATGGGATGCCAAAAGGAATAAACTTTATCAGAAATGGATAAAAGAGGGATGAGAATGAAGTGGGGACCCATGGGATCCAGATTCTGCCATTTACTGGCTGGGTGACCATCAGAGAGTTACTCCACCATTCTCAATTTCCTCACGTGTAAAATGGAGGTAATAATAACAATGAAATACTTTCCTGATCAGGTTATTTTAGCAATTAGATGAGAATTGTACAGTGCCTGGCACTTAGCACATCTTCAGTAAATTTAGCTATAATGATTGTTTTTGGTTGGTGTTATGGTTTGAATTGTTCTGCGACACCGCTGGGTAGATTCAAACCACCAATCTTCAGTTAGCAGCTGTGTGGAAACCATTTGCACCAGGAGACCTGAAATATCTAAAACTATAGCTTGAAAGTATGACTAAGAAAAATGCCAAGCAGCCAGCTATTTCAATGAAGCATAGACACCCAATGCAAATAAAATCACTGTACAAATCCCTAAAGGAGAAGTAATAGCCCTCAACTTGCAAAACACATTCAAGCAAGGGCCGAGTTAATGTCACCTACCCTTCCCCTGCCTTTTCCCCTGGCTTTGAAGACAATGGGGTGACCCTGACATATTTCACTGGACCTTCAGTTCCCATCTTTAAAAGTTACATTCTATTAGTCATCCTACTTTTTGTAGATGGGGATTTCCACATTTGTTTCTGAATCCACCTGACAATTGACAACTCAAACCCACCACAGAGTACCTCCCATCTGACATGATGGTTTTTTTCCATTGAAAAACGTGGATGTCCCTCCCAACGTAACTGCCTTCAGATGCTCAGAAGTGTCTTTTTCTCCAGGATCCTCTGCAGCACTCCATTCACTCAGCTCCCTGTGCTACATAAACCCTGCTGTATTCTAGGAACTAGGTGGTGAATGCCCTCTCCCTGTTCTACATCCCTCTCCTTCACCTAAGCACCAAAGCAGGAATGCTTGGCTCTCTAGGTCTCACAGGGCCAAGGCACATGTCCTTGGTGCTGGGCAGCAAGGTATGAAAGATCTATTGACCTCCAACTCTCTCTTTCCTCCTCCAAAAGGAATCATCCTTTATTCATAGAAATTAGTTAGGCATGTAGACCCCTTATGGATTTACTCTGGCCTAAAAGTCCCATATGATCTGATACCCAACCTCATCTCCTATCACTCTTCCTCCCACTCACTCAGCTCCACCACACTGGTGTCCTTGCTCTTTCTAGAGAACGTGAATTCTTCCCACCTTCAGCACCTTGGTTCTGGCTATTCCATCTGCTTAGAGTGTTCTTGCCTATGATCTTTGGAAAGTTGATCTCTTCTTGTTGTTCAGGTCTCAGCTTAAATTACATTCATCCTCATCATCAATGCTAGATGGGTTGTGGTCTCCCCAGCACCAGAACAACCACTCCCATCTAAGGCTGAGAGCTACGTTTCCCAAGATCCTCTTTTCTGTATGCTTCAGAGTTAAGGTTTCCAAATAAGAGGAATTCCAGCAAGACTTGGAAGGCAGAAGTCATTCTTCCTGAGGGGCTGTGAGGGTCAGACAGGGCAGCTTTATCAGACAAGACAACTTTATCAATTGCCAATTCAGAAATCCACTACACAGTCCTATTTGATATGTAGGCATGGGCCACTTCTCAAACTTTTCAGGTTGAAATGAAGAGTGATTGCTTCTCTGATTCTCGAGCTAAAGTTTTCCAGAAGTTCACTTTCCCAGCAACTCTCACAATTAGATGAAAACTATACAGTAACCCCTTATTCCTATAGTACTTGTATTGCCTGTTTTCCTGCCGGAGCCCAGCCTGACATGCCACCTCTCTGAGACAGCACTTGGTCACCCTCTATGTCATCGCCCTCTTTTAACTTCTTCCTTAGCTCATATCATTGATATTTCCCTTGTCGATTTATTTATCCACTTCAGTCTCCATCAGCACCCCACCTCACCCTCCAAGAATGAAAGTAGGAACTTTGGCAGTTTTATTCACTGCTATATATATATATTTTTTATATAAACCCTAAGAGGCAGCTCTACTCTGTCACATGAATTGGAATCATCTCAATGGTACCCAACGAAAACAATGCCATACCTCCAATGGAGTTCTTGGATGGTGCAAATGATTAACACATTTGGCTGCTAACCAAAAGGTTGGATGTTTAAGTCTGCCCAGAAGCTCCTCAGAAGAAAGACCTGGCAATCTACTTCCAGAAAATTACCCATTTAAAACCCTGTGGAGCACAGTTCTACTCTGACACACATGGGGTCACTATGAGTCAGAGTTGGCTCAACAACAACTGGTTTTATATCTTCAATACATGACATAATAAAAGCCCTATCTTTGCCTAGAATTTTTAATAGCTTCATAATTATAAAACTTGTAAGACAGGAGCATAGGAGTAGGAAAAAGATCATTACCTGAGAATCCCACTAAATGCCAGTCACTTCTGGAGGAGAAACCAATATGATTTCAATCCTCTTATGCTAAAGACAGACAGGTGCATTTATTGAGCACCTACTACATGTATGCCAGGAACAGTGCTAGGTACTTCTATATAAATTATCTCTTTTGCTTGCCTATAAATCAAGTTTTTGCAACATATGTGCCTAGATTAATGTAGAATTCAATAAATGGCTCAGCAAACGCAGACCAGATGTCTCTGTCTTGAATTTCAAGAGCTTACTTGGCCCTGGTCCTATTCTCCCTGGCCAGAACACAACAGCAGGATCCTGAAAGGAAAAATGAACTATTTAAGGATTCCCCGATGGAAGCAGAGGGTCACAATTTATTTATACTTGTAAAGCAGCTCTATGGTCAGCTCAGAGTCTGATACTCGAGGTTTTGAATTTGTGCCTATGCTGATGCCTCATCTTAAACCCTGGGAATGTTTCTGGTTGGCCATCAACTAATGGGAAAGGACATAATTAGAAGCAAAACAAAAATGAAATAATATGAAAACACTGCTGTGGTGTTGTACCTGGAGTAAATGATAAAGATCTTCTTCATCTGTAAATGACTCCCTTTCAATAAACTCCTTTGCATATTCCAGCCACCGAATTCCTTTGAACTAATGTTAACAGCACAGTGTTCTCTTCCTAGGCACAGGGGACTGCGCTTTCCAGGCCTCTTGCAAGCAGATGGAGTCACATGGCTGGTTCCAACCAATGGACAGTGAGTGAAAGTGATTTGTGTCACTACTGGGTGAAGGGAATTAAGAGCAGGTTTTTTATGAGTGCTCTGTGCTCTCTCTTTCCTGTCACGGAACCCCTGGGAATTGTGTTTTGTAAGATGGCAGCAACACAAATGGTAGGGCTTCCTCAGCTTGGATCTGAGTGAACATTTGGAGCAAAGCCTCCCACTGACCAATTTTGGGCATATTGAATGAATGAGTGAATGAAAATTAAATCTTCTTCCTTAATGAAAATTAAGATTTGGGGTTTAATTTGTTACTACTGCATCACCTAATCTACCCTGACTAATAACAGCTCCAAGATGCTCTTACTTTGTAATAATTTCTACTCTGTAAGTGAATAATGTTTAATGAGATTCCCAGGTAATGGTTTTGATAGATACTCCACATTTCTCTCAGTCTACAAAAGTACTTCATATAGATTGTCTCCACGCACACGGCATATCTGTGATGAAAACTGGAATGATCATTTCCATGTGGAAATCCGGGTAAAAAGAAATGTATTGATTATGCATGGACAACCACAATTTATTGGGAAGAGCTAAGAGGAAAGTTTTATGTGGGCTTATTCCCAACACCTTACCTTTTTCACTCACAAAATAATCTCTTGGGTTTTTCTGGGCTAGGATCCATTTCTTGCCTCTTATAAAGCCCCTTACCAGAATACCACAGTGCTAAAAGAAGAGAAAAAAATATAATAGCTTTTTGGATATAAAACCTGCAGTAATTATATTGTATGGCATGTCTGTGGCCTTAATGTAAATTATTTTTTTCTTTTGATTCCTTCCTACTCTGCTAATAGCATGCCCTCCAGAGTAATCAAGTTATCCAGCCAACTAAGCTCTTGCATTACTAAAAAGTATTACCCGAGAACAGCATGCAACCTACTAAAGCTTTCTCCCCCTTCCTGTGAAAAATGTAACACTGGCTGAAAAGGAAAGCCACTCTTGGAACCAGTTTGGAGTTTGTTGGGTTTTTTCCTTCCCCTCAGCTCATACTACCGATTTAAAAACTGAATAGGAGTCAAGGATTATATTCAATTCATTAGCAACACTAGCTATTCTACTTCTTGTTCTTGTTCAGAGGCAAAAATACGCATGTGTGTGTTTACATGGCTTTATAACACTCAATAGGAAACTTTTCTTTAAAATGAAATCAAACAGAATTTTCAAAAGTTGAAGAATACAAAAAAACCCATTGCCGTCAAGTTGATTCTGAGTCACAGCAACTCTGTAGGACAGAGTAGAAATGTCCCATTGGGTTTCCAAGGCTGTAATCTTTATGGAAGCAGACTACCACATCTTTCTCCCATAGAGCAGCCAGTGGGTTAGAATTGCTGACCTTTCGGTTAGCAGCTGAGTGCTTAACCGCTGCACCATCAAGGTAAAAAAAAAAAAAAATAGAAGGGTAAAATAAAAGAAACTTGTTTTTAGTAATAATCTTACTCCCTCCATGAGTTTCTTTGACTCAGCATATATAGAATAGATTCATTCAAACAATAACAGAGAGGACTGGAATTTTAATTAATCACTAACTAATATTTCCTCTTAATGTTTGTCTACTCTAACCAATACATTTTGGACTAAGAGGTTGTCACACCAAGAAAAGCTAGTTTGAATCTCAGTGGAGAAAACCCCTGTGAACCCTAATGTAGAATTTGGGCACCTGACCAGTCTATGTATGAAATACACAGCTGAACCTCAATAAAATGGGTCTTTTGATACCATGAATCCATTTTCTGTAATTAACATTGACTCAGTTATGTCACAGTTGATTTTTGTTCCCTTCTTCTTGCCCCGTTCCTATATTTCTGAGGCTCCTGGCTTGAGTGTCCTCTCCGATTTCTGGACACAAGCCTATCTTTTGGACTCGATTGTGTCAGACAGTAGTCTGCTCTCAGATCCATTTCTCTTCCTTCTATTGTGCTCTATTTTCAAGCTCTCTTGACCACAAAAGCTCAGGTTGGAGATTAAAGGTGGGGTGTGGAGAAGCTAGGGTAGTTGTTCTCTCTTTCTCTGTCTCTTTCTGTCTCACTCTCTCTCTCACACACATGCACACACACACACACACAAACATACGCACACACATAAACATACACACATTCTTTCTCTATCTACTTTGGACACAGTCACTGGAAGGGGATGCATCTCTTTGGTGGATTCTACATACTACAAAGAATCTCCAGCCCCTGAAATCCTCCATATTGTTTTCTAGAACTTTTATTGTTTTTGTCTTGCATGTTTAGACCTACAATTGGACCTAGAATTGCTTTTTGTGTGCAGCGTAACGTAGGGGTAAGGTTTTCTTTCTTAAATATGTGTATCTGATTGACCCAGTACCAGGTATGGAAGAGACCATCCTTTCCCCCTACATAGTTGGAAATTAAGTAATTGTTTTAAAAAGTAATCCAAAAATCAAAGAAGCTATTGCTATGGAAATTAGAAAATATCCAAAATGATTGATAATAAAAACATCACATTTCAACACTTGAGGGGTGCAGCTAAGCCATGCTTAGAGGGAAATGATGGTTTTCAATGTGTATATAGACAACAAGAAAGGCTTGAAAATCAATGATCTAAGCATTCATCTAAAGGTGTCAGAATAAGAACAGCAAATTAAACTCAAAGACAGGAAAAGGAATGAAATAAAAAGAGAAGAAATTAATAAATATATGTGAGTGTGTTTAATAAAGAATTTTTTAAAACAATTTGGCTCTTTAAAAAGCCTTGGAGAATTTATAATCATGTAGCAGGACTGGGAGAGGAAAAAAGAGAGAAATGCAAATTACTAATATTATCAGTGAAAAAGGGAATAAAACTACAGATCATACAGTCATTAAAAAATCACAAGAAGATATTATGAATAAGCTTATCCAAATATATGCAAAAATTTAGGTTAAATAAATTTGTAGACAGCCACAACTTATCAAAACTGATTCAAAAAAAGAATATTTGAATATTCTGTATTTATTAAGGAAATTGAATCCACAATTAAACACTTTTCACAAATAAATCTGCAGGCCTAGGTTGTTTCACTTACAAATTCGTCTAAATACTTAGGGAAGAAATATCAATTCTAGACAAACTTCTCCCAAAAAATGAGAAACAGAAAACACTTCTCTAAGTACTTGTATGCTTGAGCTACTAGAAAGTTACATATTTGCTTCACATTAGGGTTATCCCTAAGAGAAAAATGTTTACCTTTAGCTGTTATCAAATGTTACCATATAATTAAGCAGTATGAAATTTAGTCTTTTATCAATTATAAAAGTGTGCTTGAGGTCATCACTCATTGACCCTCAATGAATTATATAGTGGCAGGAAGCCAAATTTTGAAGTCAGCTATAGCAATAATGCTTAAATCTTATGACGTGTATAATTAATTATACTGTCCATTTTAGTTAAACCTCAAGTTTCATTTCTTTTTTGATGCCGTTTTATAAAAATATAATTACATTTATTTTCTTGCTGTTGTTGAGAATATACACAGCAAAACATACACCAATTCAACAGTTTCTACGTGTACCATTTAGTGACACTGATTACATTCTTCCAGTTGTATAACCATTCTCACCTTCTTTTTCTGAGTTGTCCATCCCCCAGACATAAATTCACTGCCCCTCTAAGGTTCGTCTCTAATCTTTCAAGTTGCTGTTAACAATTTGATCCCATATAGATAGTTCTTAAAAGAGCATAATGCTCAAGGTAGATTTTTTTACTAGTTAAGCTAAACTATTGTTTGATTTTAAGAAGACTTCAGGGGGTATTTTAGGTTTAAAGTTTACAGATTATCTCAGAGCAATAGTTTCAGAGGTTCACTGAATCTTCTTAGCTCCAAGAAGTCTGGAGTCCATGATTTTTTGAAATTCTTTTCTGTATTTTCTCCCTTTTGATAAAGATTCTTCTATGGTGTCTTTGATCAAAATGTCCAGTAAAGATAGCCAGGCACCATCCAGTTCTTCTGGTCTTGTGTTAAAGGAGGCAGTTGTTCATGGAGGCGATTAGCCACACATTGCACATCCTCCTCCTATTCCTGACTCTCCTTCTTCCTCTGTTGTTCCAGGCAATTTTTTGTTGCTTTCTCATTTTGGTTTGACATATTATAAATGGCCTCAAATCCTCAGCAGAAATTGTAAAAAACACATTTAAAAAAAAATTATTTTTCAGGCAGAGCCAAGATGGCAGAGTAGACATAGGCTTCTGGTGAGCCCTCTTTACAACAAAGACCAAAAAAAACAAGTGAAACGATTATATTTTTGACAAGCTGGGAGCCCTGAGCATCAAAGGCAAGCTTAGACAATGAACCGAGGGGCAGGGGGAGGAAGAGACCATTCAGAAGTAGAGAGGAGTCATCAGACCTGAATCATGGGGAGACCTCAGGCACCTCCCGGAGTGCCGGTGGCAGCGGGCTGGTACTAGCGTTCGGCCACAGTCTCCTCAGGGAGAAGCGGCCAGCCACACAGCCTACTCACACCTCCGGAACCTGAGGAGAACGGTGCTCAAGGCAAAAGCTAAGTACTTGCGTATATTTTACTGAGCCCCCCCCCCACCCCACTCCCAAGCTGGCTTCAGCAGTTGAATACCTGGGCCTGAGGTAGACCCTGGTGAGCACCTAGAGCCATCCTCCCGGCCTTGGGAAAGGAAAAAATTTGCAATTGGGAGGAAAAGATAATTTGCTAGCTCCATTAACGAGGGGAGCTCAGGACAGAAGCGGCTCCTGTCCAGGCATAAACCATCTGTGGACCTTGAGCATCTTTCCCTTCTGCTTGGACCTGTGTGGGCCTATTTTGGGAGAAAAGGCCTTTGGTGGCAAACTCCAACCATTTCAGCTGCATGGTGGAGAGGTGGGTGTTTGACATTTGACATTGCCTTGCCTATTAAACAAAATCCTCACCTACCCACGTCAGGGACCTAAGGACTGGTAGCTCCACTCAGGCCACCCAGCCACTTGCAACAGGGGTCCAAAGATAACTGGTACCTCCCAGTCCTTACAACCAAAAACTTTGGGTGCCCATAGTCCCTCTGCAGAACCCACTGCCAGCACACTCTAGGGAACAGAGACACATAACCCTCAGAGACACTTGGGGGTCAGTTCTCAGTCCCCTGCCTTGTTCAGAGCATGACCCCCTGCTGCAATCAGATACCAGTATATACGCCAATTCACCCCTGCCCCTCTAAGACTGTAAGACAGAGCCTGTACCACACGCTTGATGATCAACTACCTGGAAACCTGACCTGAATTCATACAAGAAAACCGAATGGACTCCTAGACTGATATACCTGATAACAGCTCTAGCCAGCTGGGAACAGGACACCAGAGCTCCAAACGCAAAAATAATCAAGCTAGCTTGCTCAAGCAACCCATAGGGGTATACAAGGAAAAAAAAAAAAAAAAGCAAGCAACTACGACACAGTAAGCAAGCATAAACTAATACAATAACTTATAGATGGCTCAGAGACAACAGTCAATAGCAAGTCACATAATGAAACAGACCATGATCATCACCTCAACAGGCTCTCAAAACAAAGAATCCAGGGATCTTCTAGATGAAAGTGTATTCCTGGAATTACCAGATGCAGAATACAAAAGTTTAATATACAGAACCCTTCAAGACATCAGGAAGGAAATGAGGCAATACGCAAAACAAGCCAAGGAGCACACAGATTAAGTAACTGAAGAAATTAGAAAGATTATTCAGGAACATAATGAAAAGTTTAATAAGCTGGAAAAATCCATAGACAGACAACAATCAGAAATTCAGAAGATTAACATTAAAATTACAGAACTACACAACACAAAAGAAAGTCAGAGGAGCAGAATTAAGCAAGTAGAAGCTAGAATTTCTGAACTCGAAGATAAATCACTTGGAACTAATATATTTGAAGAAAAATCAGGTAAAAGAATTTTAAAAAATGAAGAAGACTTAGGAATCATGTGGGACTCTATCAAAAGAAATAACCTACTACTGCTTGGAGTACCAGAACAGGGAGGGATAACAGAAGATACAGAGAGAATTGTTGAAGATTTGTTGGCAGAAAACTTCCCTGATATTGTAAAAGATGAGAAGATATCTATCCAAGATGTTCATCAAACTCCACATAAGGCAGATGTTAACGAAAGTCACCAAGTCGTAGTATAATCAAACTTGCCAAAGCCAAAGAGAAAGAGAGAATTATAAGAGCAGCGAGGGATAAACGAAAAGTCACCTACAAAGGAGAGCCAATAAGAATAAGCTCGGACTACTAGGCAGAAACCATGCAGGCAAGAAGGCAATGGCATGACATATTTAAAAATTGAAGGAAAAAAATTCCCTGCCAAGAATCATATATCCAGATATGGCAATACAAAGAAATAAAAGTTAGTTTTAAATTTAGAAAAATAGGGGTAAATTATAAGGTAACCACAAAGGAGACAAACTATCCTACTCATCAAAACAAAATACAAGGGAAAAATACAGACTCAGCAGAAACAAAATCAACAACAACAAATATGAGGAAAGGACAATATATAAAGAAAATCTACTCAGCACATAAAATCAAGTGGGAAAAAGAAACTGTCAAGACACAAAAAAAGACATCAAAATGATAGCACTACATTCATACCTATCCATAATTACCCTGAATGTAAATGGACTAAATGCACCAATAAAGAGACAGATGGTGGCAGAATGGATTAAAAAACAAGATCCGTCTATATACTGCCTACAAGAGACACACCTCAGACTTAGAGACACAAACAAACTAAAACTCAAAGGATGGGAAAAAAATATCAAGCAAACAACAATCAAAAAAGAGTAGGAGTGGCAATATTAATTTCTGACAAAACAGACTTTAAAGTTAAATCCATCATAAAGGATAAGGAAGGACACTATATAATGATTAAAGAGACAAAACACCAAGAAGATATAACCATATTAAATATTTCTGCACCCAATGACAGGGCTGCAAGATACGTAAAACAAACTTTATCAGCATTGAAAAGTGAGACAGACAGCTCTACAATAATAGTAGGAGACTTCAACACACCACTTTTGGTGAAGGACAGGACATCCAGAAAGAAGCTCAATAAAGACAAGGAAGATCTAAATGCCACAATCAACCAACTTGACCTTGTAGACATATACAGAGCACTCCACCCAACAGCAACCAAGTATACTTTCTTTTCTAGTGCAGATGGAACATTATGTAGAATAGACCACATATTAAGTCATAAAGCAAGGCTTAGCAGAATCCAAAACATTGAAATATTACAAAGCATCTTCTCTGATCACAAGGCCATAAAAGTGGAAATCAATAACAGGAAAAGCAGGGAAAAGAAATCAAACACTTGGAAACTGAACAATACCCTGCTCAAAAAGACTGGATTATAGAAGACATTAAGGATGGAATAAAGAAATTCATAGAATCCAATGAGAACAAAAACACTTCCTATCAGAACCTTTGGGACACAGCAAAAGTCGTGCTCAGAGGCCAATTTGTATCAATAAATGCACACATCCAAAAAGAAGAAAGGGCCAAAATCAAAGAATTATCCCTACAACTTGAACAAATAGAAAGAAAGCAACAAAAGAAGCCCACAGGCACCAGAAGCAAACAAATAATAAAAATTAGAGCTGAACTAAATGAAATAGAAAACAGAAAAACAATTGAAAGAATTAACAAGACCAAAAGCTGGTTTTTTGAAAAAAATCAACAAAATTGATAAACCACTAGCAAACTGACAAAGGAAAAACAGGAGAGGAAGCAAATAACCCGAATAAGAAATGAGATGGGCGATATTACAACAGACCCAACTGAAATTAAAAGAATCATATCAGATTACTATGAAAAACTGTACTCAAACAAATTTGAAAACCTAGAAGAAATCGATGAATTCCTAGAAACACTCTACCTACCTAAACTAACACAGAGGTAGAACAACTAAATAGACCCATAACAAAAGAAGAGATTGAAAAGGTAATCAAAAAACTGCCAACAAAAAGAAGCCCTGGTCCGGCGGCTTCACTGCAGAGTTCTACCAAACTTTCAGAGAAGAGTTAACACCACTACTACTAAAGGTATTTCAGAGCATAGAAAAGGAGGGAATACTACCAAACTCATTCTATGAAGCCACCATATCCCTGATACCAAAACCAGGTAAAGGCACCACAAGAAAACAAAATTATAGACCTATATCCCTCATGAATGTAGATGCAAAAATCCTCAACAAAATTCTAGCCAAAAGAATTCAACCACATATCAGAAAAATAATTCACCATGACCAAGTGGGATTCATACCAGGTATGCAGGGATGGTTCAACATCAGAAAAACAATTAATGTAATCCAAAAGACAAGAATCACATGATTTTATCAATTGATGCAGCGAAGGCATTTGACAAAGTTCAACACTCATTCATGGTAAAAATTCTCAGCAAAATAGAAAAAGAAGGAAAATTTCTCAATACAATAAAGGGCATTTATAGAAAGCCAACAGCCAGCATCACCCTAAATGGAGAGAGCCTGAAAACATTCCCACAGAGATCGGGAACCAGACAAGGATGCCCTTTATCACCACTCTTATTCAACATTGTGCTGGAAGTCCCAGCCAGAGCAATTAGGCTAGATAAAGAAATAAAGGGCATCCAGATTGGCAAGGAAGAAGTATCTTTATTTGCAGATGACATGATCTTATACACAGAACACCCTAAGGAATCCCCCAGAAAACTACTGAAGCTAATAGAAGAGTTCAGCAGAGTATTGGGATACAAGAGAAACATACAAAAATCAGTTGGATTCCTCTACACCAACAAAAAGAACATTGAAGAGGAAATCACCAAATCAATGCCATTTACAGTAGCCCCCAAGAAGATAAAATACTTAGGAATAAATCGTATCAGAGATGTAAAAGACTTATACAAAGAAAACTAAAGGGCACTTCTGCAAGAAACCACAAGAGACTTATGTAAGTGGAAGAACATACCTTGCTCATGGATAGGAAGACTTAACATTACAAAAAGGTCTATTCTACCAAAAGCGATCTATACATTTAATGCAATTCCGATCCAAATCCCAAGGACATTCTTTAATGAGATGGAGAAACAAATCACCAACTTCATATGGAAAGGAACGAGGCCCTGGATAAATAAGGCATTACTGAAAAAGAAGAACAAAGTGGGAGGCCTTACTTTACCTGATTTTAGAACCTATTATACCACCACAGTAGTCAAAACAGCCTGGTACTGGTACAACAACAGATACATGGACCAATGGAACAGAATTGAGAATCCAGACATCAATCCATCCACATAAGAGCAGATGATATTTGACAAAGGCCCCAAAACCGTTAAATGGGGGAAAAGACAGTCTTTTTAACAAATGCTGCTGGCATAACTGGATATCCATCTGCAAAAAAATGAAACAAGACCTATACCTCACTCCATGCACAAAAACTAACTCAAAATGCATTAAAGACCTAAATATAAAATCTAATATGATAAAGATCATGGAAGAAAAAAATAGGGACAACGTTAGGAGCCCTAATACATGGCATAAACAGTATACAAAACATTATAAAGAATGTAGAAGAAAAACTAGATAACTGTAAGCTCCTAAAAATCAAACACGTATGCTCATCCAAAAACTACACCAAAAGAGTAAAAAGACTACTTACAGACTGGGAAAAAGTTTTTCGCTATGACATTTCTGATCAGTGCCTGATCTCTAAAGTCTACATGATACTGCAAAAACTCAACTGCAAAAAGACAATAACCCAATTAAAAAATGGGCAAAAGATATGAATAGACACTAAAGAAAACATTCAGGTAGCTAACAGATACATGAGGAAATGCTCACGATCATTAGCCATTAGAGAAATGCAGATCGAAACTACAATGAGATTTCATCTCACTTCAAGAAGGCTGGCATTAATCCAAAAAACACAAAATAATATATGTTGGAGAGGCTGTGGAGAGATTGGAACACTTCTACACTGCTGGTAAGAATGTCATGGTACAACCACTTTGGAAATCAATTTGGTGCTTCCTTAAAAAGCTAGAAATAGAACTAGCATCCCTCCCTCCTCTGCCATCGAGTCGATTCCGACTCATAGCAACCCTATAGGACAGAGTAGAACTTGTATGGGATCCAGCAATCCCACTCCTTGGAATATATCCTAGAGAAATAAGAGCCTTTACACGAACAGATATAGGCACAAAAATGTTTATTGCAGCACTGTTTACAATAGCAAAAACATGGAAGCAACCAAGGTGCCCATCAACAGATGAATGGATAAATAGATTATGGTATATTCACGCAATGGAATACTACACATCGATAAAGAACAGTGAAGAATCTGTGAAACATTTCCTAACATGGAGGAACCTGAAAGGCATTATGCTTAGTGAAATTAGTTGCAAAAGTACAAATATTGTATAAGACCACTATCATAAGAGCTTGAGAAATAGTTTAAACTAAGAAGAAAACATTCTTTTGTGGTTACGAGAGGGGGGAGTGAGGGAGTGTGGAAGAGGGGCATTCACTAATTAGATAGTAGATAAGAACTACTTTATATGAAGGGAAAGACAGCACACAATACAGGGGATGTCAGCACAGTTGGACTAAACCAAAAGCAAAGAAGTTTCCTGAGTAAACTGTGCTTTGAAGGCCAGTGTAGCAGGGGCAGGGGTCTGGGGACCATGGTTTCAGGGGGCATCTAAGTCAATCGGCATAATAAAATCTATTAAGAAAACATTCTTAAACTTTGAAGAGTGGCGTCTGGGGACTTAAACATTAGTAAGCAGCCATCTGAGATACATCAATGGGTCTCGACCCACCTGGATCAAGGGAGAATGAAGAACACCAAGGACACAAGGCGATTATGAGCCCAAGAGACAGAAAGGGCCACATGAACCAGAGACTACATCATCCTGAGGCCAGAAGAACTAGATGGTGCCCGGCTACAACTGATGACTGTCCTGACAGGGAACACAACAGAGAACCCCTGAGGGAGCAGGAGATCGGTGGGATGCAGACCCCAAATTCTCATAAGACCAGACTTAATGGTCTTACTGAGACTAGAAGGACCCCGGTGGTCATGGCCCCCAGACCTTCTGTTGGCCCAGGGCAGGAATTATTCCTGATGTCAACTCTTCAGACATAGATTGGACTGGACAGTGGGTTGGAGAGGGATGCTGGTGAGGAGTGAGCTTCTTGAATCAGGTGGACACTTGAGCCTATCTTGGCATCTCCTGCTTGGAGGGGAGATGAGAGGGTGGAGGGGGTTAGAAGCTGGCGAAATGGACACAAAAAGAGAGAGTGGAGGGAGAGAGAAGGCTGTCTCATTAGGGGGAGAGTAATCGGGAGTGTGTAGCAAGGTGTATATGGGTTTTTGTGTGAGAGACTGACTTGATTTGTAAACTTTCACCTAAAGCACAATAAAAATTATATAAAAAAAAAGAAAACGAGACTCTGAAACTTGCTCTTGAACATTGAGCAGCTAAAACAAAACCAAGAAATGAAGTAAAAGAGCTGAAGAGAAGATTTCCAATGGCAGCTCGAGAAGACAATGTAAAGTATTATAATAACACGTGCAGTGACCTGGGGATAGAAAACCAAAAGAGAAGAACATGGTAGGCATGTCTCAAGCTGAAAGAACTGAAGAAAAAATTTAAGCCTAAAGTTGCAATATTGAAGGATTCTGTGGGGAAAGTGTTAAACGACACAGGAAGTATCGAAGGAAGATGGAAGGAATACACAGAGTCACTATAGCAAAAAGAATTGGTCAATATTCAGCCATTGACTCAATGGCAATGGTTTTTTTTTTTTTTTAATATGATCAGAGGCCAGTGGTACCGAAGGAAGTAGTCCAAGCTGCACTGAAGGCATTGGCAAAAAACCAAAGCCCCAGGAATTGACGGAATACCAACTGAGATGTTTCAACAAACTGATGGCGTGCTGAAAGTGCTGACTCGTCTATGCCAAGAAATTTGAAAGACAGCTACCTGGCCAACCAACTGGAAGAGATCCAAATTTATGCCTATTCCCAAGAAAGGTGATCCAAACAAATGAGGAAATTATCGAGCAATAATAAGCAAGTAAAATTTTGCTGAAGATCATTCAAAAGTGGCTGCAGCAGTATATTGACAGGGAACTGCCAGAAATTCAAACCAGATTCAGAAGGGAATGTGGAACCAGGGATATCATTGCTGTTGTCAAGTGGATCCTGGCTGAAAGCAGAGAATACCAGAAAGGTGATTACCTGAGTTTTATTGACTCTGCAAAGGCTTTTGACTGTGTAGATCATAACGAATTATGTATAATTTTGCAAAGAATGGGAATTCTAGAACACTTAATTGTGCTCATGAGGAACCTGTACATAGATCAAGATTCAGTGGTTTGAACAGAACAAGGGGATACTGATTGGTTTAAAGTCAGGAAAGGCGTGCGTCAGGGTTGTATCGTTTCACCATACCTATTCAATGTGTATGCTGAGCGAATAACCTGAGAAGCTGGACTATATGAAGAAGAACAGGGCATCAGGCTTGGAGTTCGATTAATTAACAACCTGTGATTTGCAGATGCCACAACCCTGCTTGCTGAAAGTGAAGAGGACTTGAAGCACTTACTGAAGAAGATCAAAGACCACACCCTTCAGTATGGATTACACCTCAACATAAAGAAAACCAAAACCCTCACAACTGGACCAATAAGCAACATCACGATAAATGGAGAAAATTTTGAAGCTGTCAAAGATTTCATTTTACTTGAATCCACAATTAACACCCATGGAAGTGGCAGTCAAGAAGTCCAAAGAAGCATCGTATTAGGTAAATCTGCAGCAAAAGTCCTCTTTAAAGTGTTGAAAGGCAAAGATGTCACCTTGAAGACTAAGGTGCACCTGACCCAAGCCATGATGTTTTCAGTCTTCTCATATGTGTGGGAAAGCTGGACGAAGAATAAAGACTCATGAATAAAGAAGCCTGAAGAATTGACACCCTCAGTGAGATGGATTGATACAATGGCTGCAACAGTGGGCTCAAGCATAACGATTATGCAGGTGGTGCAGGTCTGGGCATCGTTTCGTTCTTTTGTGCATCGGGTCACTCTGAGTCGGAACTGACTCAATGGTACCTAACAACAACAACCTGTTCTGGGATTTCCCTCATGCATAAATTATTCCTCTTCATAGTGTCCCACATAGCTCTTAAGCTTTCTTTATTTTAGTTTCTTTCTTTTTTCTAATTATTCCTCAAATAAATTGGTATCAAGTGATTTATCCTCTACTTTGCTAATTCTTTCTTTTATTGTTTCCATTCTACCTCTACGTCCTTCCATTGAGTTATCTATTTCTGATGCTTTATTGTTAATCTTCTGTATTTCTAGCTGCTGTTTTTGTATGGTTTCTAATTGTCTATTAATTTGTCATTTTGTTCTTGTGTTGTTTTCCTGAATTCTTCTGGGGTTTTGCCTGTTTTCCTTGGTCTCTTTGAGGACCCTATGTATAAACCTTTTGAATTCCTTATCAGACAGTTTTATTATTATCTCTTCCTCACGAAGGCTTTCTGCCCCTTTATTTTGGTCATTTGGTTGAACCATCTTATTTTATTTCTTTACTTGATTTGATATTGTCTCCTGTCTCTGATGCATTCAGGTTTTGTTTTATTCATTTATGATTTTTTTGTTTTGTTTTGTTTTATCAGTGCAGGCGGGCCAGCGTGCATTGGTGATTGCTCATCTGGTGGCATAGAGGTGTTCACTTCCTGCCCCTAGTTGGATGAGGCAACAGCAGGCAGGGGAGATCTCATCACTGCTCATTGCACATATGAGATGGCTGAAGGCATGCTGGGTGGGTGCTATCTGGAGATATGGGAATGCTCACAGCCGCCCACCAAGTGGGTGGGTGATGGGCAAGGAGCAAGGGTGGTGTCCAGGGTGTGCTGAGGTTCTCCCTCCCTCAGAGAGCAGGGTGGGCAGCTAGGGGGAGCCTAGCTGCTCTGTCCTATGCGGAAGCATAAGGTGTGCAACCAAAGATCATGCAGGCACTCTCTTTGGTGGGGGAAGGGTGGAGCAGACTGCTAGGGGTTGCTCTCTTTCCAGAGAAGGAGGGGCAAGGTGGATGACTGAAGGTCATGCAGGCATTTTCCCAGGTGGGGCAGGGATGGGGTGGGCAGCCAGGTGTAGTGCAGGGACTCTCCTGGGTGCAGGAGGGATGGGGTGTGTGGCTGGGTGTCATGCAAGTGCTCTCACAGGTGCGGGAAGGTAAGGGCTTGTGGCCAGTATATTTGGTAACCAAGAGTATATGCTTGATTTTTTTTTAATTGTTATTTTCAAATTTCAAATCTGCTTAATTTATAATGTTAAGTACCTGAAACAGCAGAGGCCAAAAGAGATAAGGTAAAATTCATCTGGTTCTCTAGACTTTTGTTCAGTGGTCTTTTTAATACACTCCTCAACCTCTCAGAACTAGCAACTCCTCATTTTCGTCATCTAGCTACACTGCAGTATGTTGTTGAGCTATAGTCATCAATTGATTGTCTAGGTTGTATTTTATTACAATGCTGACTCAGCTGAAGACCAAACAGTGGTGATTGATTTTGGTCTCTCCCATTGGAGCACACAACTTGGTTTGCTAATGGTGACAAATGACATTAAAAGACAAATCAGTTTAAATTAATGATGCTGCACTTGCAAAATACCTCAGGGAGAGCAAGTTCACTCTGATGTTGTGGAGACAGTAGTACTCTTGCCACCTGCAATTAGTGAAGTAAATGAAAAAATTCAAAGGCCATCACAACTTCGTACACTATAGCACACACTGAATCACCTGCAGGGCCGGTTAAAACACGGGTTACTGGGTTCTGCCTCCAGAGTCCTGGATTCAGTAGGTCTGGGTGGCACTTGGGAATTTGCATTTCTAATTTCCGTAGTGATACTCATGAGGAAGATTTGAGGACCACACTTTGAGAACTGCTGCTCCATATCTAGGATGGAACTTCAATATAGCGAATTGTTGAGAAAATGTTAACAGAGCAGTAAGGTTGAGGTTAACTTTTTGAGGCTGCTATAGAAAGAGGAAAGGAAGTGGTGCCAAGGCACCTTCATTCTTTTCCATGGGTGTCATATTTTCACTTTCAACCCTCCAAACTCAGATGAGCTAGTAGGGGAAAAAACAAAAACAAAAACCCGTTGCTGTGGAGTTGATCCCGACTCATAGTGGCCCTAGACTGCCCCGTAGGGTTTCCAAGGAGTGCCTGGTGGATTTGAACTGCCGATCTTTTGGTTAGCAGCCATAGCTCTTAACCACCATGCCACCAGGGTGAGAGTCTCTTTAAATATTTGAAAGAATGCATATGGCAGTAGGATGTGTGAGTCACAAGTAAGAAAAACAAAGAGACATTTGGTTTGGATTAATTTAGCTCTGGCTTTTAGATTTCCAGGTCCAGAAACTAAGTTTTGTGTTTCACTGATAGGAGCTGACTCTTTCGGGGATGAAGTGAATTCATAGGAGACTGCTAAATAAGTCTGAATTCAAATTAATTAATCCACAATGAGAAATGCCACAGATAAGAGAACTATGGCTGTCATGTCTGTATATAACATTTTTTCTTACGGTAGGCAAATTACTATGATAACCAAATTACAGCCAAATTACATCCAAGTTTCCTTAGGGATTACTACTAACTGCGACTCCATATGTTTTGGTAGAACTGCTTTGTAGAGTTTTCTTGGCTATAATCTTTACGAAGCAAATCACCAGGCCTTTCTTCCACGGTGCTGCTGGGTGGGTTCAAACTGCTAACCTTTCAGTTAGTAGCCAAGGGAAAACCATCTGTGCCACCCAGGGACCTTCTGAGTTCTAATTAGGAGTGTGTGTTCTAATTAGTGTGTTTTGTCGGTATTCTTATTATTGGTATTATATCCAAAAAACAATCAAGCCATGTATATTGGTCTTGTATCTGATCACTTTATTGCACTTTGTTAATCCTAAGAGTTGTAGAATATATTTTATTGAGCTTTCTGAATATATAAATACACATTCCTTCATTAATGATAATTTAAAAAATTCTTTCCAATAGTCATCGCTCTGTTTTTTGTATTATTGAATTTGTTATCCAAGTTTATCAAGCTGAAAAATATTCTATTTTTAATTTTCTAAGTTTTAAAAAATCAAGTAAGGAATAGAAATTGAATGCTGTTGAATGTTTTTGAAACATCTAAATGATTAAATTAAATAATTAATCTTTTTTTTTACTTATTGGGCCTCTTTTTTGAATAGTTATATTAAGAGATTTCCCAGATTTCCCAATACTATGCCTGAATTCTTGGGATAAACCCTACTTTGTCACATGGGCTAATTCTTTTGTACTAATAAATTCAGTTTGAAGTATTTATAAGGGATATTTGTTTTTTATGCTCTTCGTGTCTAGTTTTGGCCTTGGGATTTGTTAGCTTATGAAAAAATTTGAGTAGTTTCAGTAGCACAGGGAGGATCCATTTTTGGAAAGTCTATATAATTTGTGGAGTCCTGGTGGCACAGTTGTTAAGGGCTTGGTTGCTAACCACAATGTTGGCAGTTTGAATCCACCAGCTGCTTCTTGGAAACCCTATGGGGCAGTTCTACTTTGTCCTACAGGGTTGCGATGAGTCAGAATCAACTCTACAGCACACAAAAATAACATTTATATTTGCATGTATACACACATATATATACATGTATATATACAAGTATATATACATTGTTATTAAAAATTATATATTAAAATTGTCTTCATTTTTTAAAATTTACTTTGTGTTTAAAAGGCTTAAAAAAAGTTCTTGAAAATTTCTCACAACAATTTTTTTTTTTTTTAATCACTCTTCCTGGTAAGTCGTTTGGTTTTGGCTGTATGTATTTTGATGCTTTGTTAGTTGGCTTTTTGAGATAATTGCCTTACTTTTTCTGGATGTTTACAGGGCTTTATTTTTATCCTTTTAATTACATAATTAAAAAAATTACCTGAATGTATGTGATTATGGGGTCCTTTTTAGTAATTCTTCTAAGAACAAAAAATCAGCTCTTTTGATTTTACTGTTGAATTTTTTTTTTTAATTTTTCACAATTTTTGATCTTGAAATAATTTTAGATTTTCAGAAAGGTTGCTAAGATAGTACAGAGAGTTTTCATATATCCTTTACTCGGCTTTACATAATTATAGCATCTTACATAACCATGGCACATTTATTAAAATTAAGACAAATGGTTAAGTGCTTGACCACCAACTGAAAAGTTGGCTGTTCTAAGCCACCCACAGGCACCTTGGAAGAGAGGCCTGGTTGGCTACCTGCTTCTGAAAGATAACAGCCTTGAAAACCATATGGAGGGCAGCTCTACTCCATTGTACCTGGAGTTGCCATGAGTTGGAATCAATTCAGTAGAAACAGGTTTGGTTTTGTTTTGGTTTGTGCACTACAGACTTTATTTGGAATTCACCTGTTTTCCCACTAGTGTTTTTTTCTCTTTCAAGATACAATCCAGGATCCCACATTACATTTAGTCATTATGCCTCCTTAGTATCTTCCAATCTATAACAGTGCTTCGTGACCTTGGCATTTTTGAGATATATATATATATATATTTTTTTTTAATTTAACTATGGAATGAATACTTCTGCTGTGATTTCTGCTACTATTCCTCAATCGTTCATAGCCCTTTCCCTCACTTCCCAGCAGGGAACATCTGTAATGAATCTTATCTTCTTTCAAGATTTACTTCTTCTTCTTCTTTTTTTAAATATACGTTTAGAGAGTGATTCTCATGTTTGTCTTCCCTCTTCATTGTTTTGTTACCTGCAATGTTTGTCTCTTTTTTATCATCAACATTAAAAATTAAAAAATTTGTTGGTCTGAGTTTAGTTTTCATGTAATACTTTCTTTTAATAATTTTTATTGAGCTTTAAGTGAACGTTTACAAATCAAGTCAGTCTGTCACATATAAGCTTATATACACCTTACTCCATACTCCCATTTACTCTCCCCCTAATGAGTCAGCCCTTCCGGTCTCTCCTTTCGTAACAATTTTGCCAGTTTCTAACCATCTCTACCCTCCCATCTCCCCTCCAGACAGGAGATGCCAACAGTCTCAAGTGTCCACCTGATACAAGTAGCTCACTCTTCATCCACATCTCTCTCCAACCCGTTGTCCAGTCCCTTCCATGTCTGATGAGTTGTCTTTGGGAATGGTTCCTGTCCTGGGCCAACAGAAGGTTTGGGGACCATGACCGCCGGGATTCCTCTAGTCTCAGTCAGACCATTAAGTCTGGTCTTTTTATGAGAATTTGGGGTCTGCATCCCACTGATCTCCTGCTCCCTCAGGGGTTCTCTGTTGTGCTCCCTGTCAGGGCAGTCATCAGCTGTGACCAGACACCCTCTAGTTCTTCTGGTCTCAGGATGATGTAAATCTCTGGTTCATGTGGCCCTTTCTGTCTCTTGGGCTCATAGTTGTATGCAATACTTTCTTATCTGATGTTTTATTATCTTAGTTTGTAATCTAGGATTGCATCTGCTATAATTACATCTCAGTCCATTGTCTCCTGTTAATTGTCTGCTCAAGTTTTATAGAGCGTAAAATCATGAGGAGGAAAGAAAATGACTTAGGCATAAAGAGAAAAGTAGAAACAAGTCTAGCAAGTAGCAAAGAGGGAGAGATTAAGAGATCAACTGCTTTGATTTTGAGAATTTATGATATGAATCTCTTCTGAGGCTTGGCTATGGTCGTTATGTTGAGAATGAGAAAAAACTTACAGTATTTCCTTCTGGTTCCTATAGTAAATCGTTTTCAGAAGTCTGTTTAGCCTGAAATTATCTTTCCCCTACTTTTTCAGTACTTTTTGTTTTGAGGAGCCCTTGTGGTGCAGTGGTTAAGAGCTACAATTGCTAACCAAAAGATCAGCAGTCGGAATCTACCAGCTGCTCCTTGGAAACCCTATGGGACAGTTCTGTAGGGTTGCTATGAGTCAGAATCAACTCGACAGCAATGGGTTTGGCATGAATTGTTTCAGTTTTGAGTAGGCACCATTTTGTCTTGGAAACCCTGGTGGCATAGTCGTTAAGTGCTATGGGTGCTAACCAGAAGGTCGACAATTTGAATCTACCAGACGGTCCTTGGAAACCCTGTGGGGCAGTTCTACCCTGTCCTGTAGGGTCACTATGAGTCAGAATTGACTGAACGGCAATGGTTTTTTTTGTTAATTTTGCCTCTGCCTCTTTACATATCTGCAAGTGTAGTGCTCCATCCAGACAGTTTACCAACCACTCAGGGCATGTGAGGCTGCTTTGGCTTCTGTGCCTGTTCTCTTGGGAACTGTTTGAGACCCGTTCTTACACCCACAGCTTATTTTACAAAGCTGAGCAGGCCTCCACCTACTGTTGCGCTGCTGAATGAAGTTAAAAGCCCTCCTGTTTGGCATCACTGCTCAGTTGGTTGAGATTGCAAATAATATGGTATATAAAAAATAGACTTCCTTAACATGAGTGACACCCAGTTTTCTGCCTGTGTCTGTCCTCCACTTATAACAGTTTACTTTTGGTGACTACACTTCCCACAGGCAATATGCCATCATTCTTTCCATGTTTCCCTCCATGTTTTCCAAGACCAATAGCCTCTCTCTGGGTATAAAAGCATGAAGCAAGGTGGTAAAACAGAGCCCTGGTAGCACAGAGAAGACTATCTCAACTCTTCTGATGACTAATAAAGATTTCTAGACAACTGTGGCGGTGCTTGTACTGTAAGACCCTATTCCCCTGACTCACTTCTTGGATGGAGTGGACACCTGGCCCCTTTGTGGAAAGCAGGTTATTTTTCTAAGAATCCAAAATTCTGGAGCTGTGGACACACATAGGCCTGGAGCAGCAGAGAAAGCCAGTCTGCCAAAAGAATAGTGCGGAATTAGAGTGAAAATTGGAAATAAGGAGCCAGAAAGCCGGTCCTAAGGAGGGACAATGGGGAGAACAGTTACCTATTTTTCATGCTTTCTCACTCTGGAACTTCATAGGTTTTAATTGCATTTCCTTCCCTAGGTTTTATAAAATTCTTATTTATGTACAATATTTTTAGTAAATGCTTTTAGTATTATTGTTATTTATTTGTTCACACAGTAAGTTTTTGACATTTGCAACTGAAAGCACCTTGACTAAGGCAAACCAAAACCCCACTGCCGTTGAGTCAATTCCGACTCATAGGGTTTCCAAGGCTGTAAATCTTTACTGAGGCAGACTGCCATATCTTTCTCCCTTGAGTTGCTGGTGGTTTCGATTGCTGACGTTTCGGTTAAAAATTGACTGCTTTAACGTCTGTGCAGCCAGAGATTCTTTTGACTAAGACACCCATAGCAAAATACCACAATTCAAGATACCTTATTTGGGTTCAATTCCATTTTGTACACAGCACAGTGCCTTACATACAGGATGTACTCAATAAATGTTTGTTGACTGACTGAATGAATGATGGAAATGCAAACAATCCGATGAGGTCACCATAGAGTTTAATCAGTCAGTTATAGTTCAGGATAAATGGTTTGGTGACAAAATTTCCTGTGAGCAGATTTTCAGTGGTGAGAAGGAGGGAGAATATCCAAATATCAGGAACCTTGGGTCCTGCATGTGAGTAAGGGATGACCAGCAGTGAAATAAAGGAAAGAAGGGCACTGGAACATGAAATCAAACAGAATCAACAAGTACCTAGTGAACTCCTAAATGGTGCAAGGCCCTGGGTTAGATACTACATAGAGCTAAAAGAATGAAGCATCGGTGATTCAGTGGTAGAAATCTCACCTCCCAGAGAGACCCAGGCTCGATTTCTGGCCAATGCACCTTACGCATGGCCGTCACCTGTCTGTCAGTGGAGGCTTGTGTGTAGCTCTGATACTAAACAGGTTTCAGCAGAGCTTTCAGACTGAGACAGACTAGGAAGAAAGGCCTGGTAATCTACTTCCAAAAATCAGCCAATGAAAACCGTTGGATCACAATGGTCTGATCCACAACCTATCATGGGAGTGATACACTGGTCTCTCTCTTCCTTCCAGGAAGGCTTTGTCTGATATTTTCTGCAGTGGAAATGTAGCTGGAGATAAAACCAAAAAAAAAAAAAAACAACAACAAAACTCTGTTTCCCTTGAGTCAATTTTGAAACATAGCGAGCCTATAGGACAGAGTAGAACTGCCCCATAGGGTTTTCAGGGAGCAGCTGGTAGATTTGAACAGCCAACCTTTTGGTTAGCAGCCATAGCTCTTAGCCATTGCACCAGCATAGCCGCAGTTGGAAAGAATCTGCACTCAAATAAAGTAGGTTGTCTTGTTTTCATTATTCCAGTCCATGTTGGAAATATGTCTATTTTCTGAGAGATCGTTGAGTTCAACATGTATTTTCTCATTACCATTTAGTAAAAGTGGGACTATGGTTGACCGTACAGATAAAGGCCAATTACTTATTTTTCAATCAATTCTTATTGATTTGGGAGACACAGGGTCTTTAACTGTATGTGTGCTTCGTCTTCCCGTTGGAAATTTCTATTTCATCTGATAAACAGATTCTAGTTTAAATTACCATGCAACATCCTTACTAGGTGTTGTCAGAAGAGGCTTTAAGTCTTTCAAACATTTTCGAGGAGAACCTACGAAACAAGTGAATCTTTCTTTCACTGACATTAGTTGTGTCAATTGGTAATACAGGCTCTGAAACGAGATGCCTGGGTTGAGTCCCAGTGTAGTCACTCACCACCTTTGCAACCCTGGACAAGCTACTTTAACTCTTGATGCCTCAGTTCCTTCATCTGTGAAATGAGGATAAAAACAGTTGTAAGGATTGTTTTTATTGTTAGATGCTGTTGAGTCAGCTTTGACTAATGGTGACCATATTATAAAAAAACCCCAAACCTGTTGCCATGCAGTCGATTCTGACTCATAGCCAACCTATAGGACAGAGTAGAACTGCCCCATAGAGTTTCCAAGGAGGATTTGAACTGCCCTTCTTTTGGCTAGCAGCCAAGCCCTTAACCATGCCACCACCAGGGCTCCATAGCTACCCTATAGGACAGAGTAAAACTGCCCCAAAGGGTTACCAAGGAGTGCCTGGTGGATTCAAACTGCTCACCTTTTAGTTAGTGACTATAGATCTTAACCACTCTTGGGGGTTTCCCACCTTATGTATAACACAATGAAATGTTCTGCACCATCTTCTTCCAACACTTTATCAGACAATACTCTGTTGTGGCTTGTAGGCATTTCATTGGTTCATTTTTGGAGGTAGATCACCAGGCATTTCTTCCTAGTCTGTCTAAGTCTGAAAGCTCCACTGAAACCTGTCTACCATGGGTGACCCTGCTGTATTTGAAATATTGGTGGCAATGCTTCCAGCATCGTAGTAACATGCAAGCCAGGCAGTACAACAAACAGACATACTGGTGGTACGCTATGAGGATTAAATGAGAATAATTCATGTAGATGATTTAGCTCTATGCCTACTCTCCTTTTTTACTCTCTCACTCTTCTGGGGCTGAAGCCCAAACTTCATCTTGTTACCACCACTTCATGGCTGAGCCAGCAAGTCTCATTTCAGTTTCCCGGAATTCTTCTTTTTCTGGGGGAGGGGGGTTGGAATATATTTTTATATGTCTGCCCTTCAATATTTCTAATCATGCCGTACATAAAATGTACATTGTTTTTATTCATATACCACTTGTTTTTCTTTTCATTTTGACACAGAGATTGATTCTATATTTTCACTATATAAACCTCTCATGAACATTTATGTAACATTTACATAGCAAATGTTATTCTTAGTTGCCATCAAGTAGGCTTCAACTCACGGCGACTTAATGTATAACAGAACGTAACATTGCCAGTCCTGCGCCTTCTTCACGACCGTTAGAATGCTTGAGTCCATTGTTACAGCTACTGTGTCAATTCATCTCATTAAGACTTTCCTCATTTCTACTGACCCTCTACTGTACCAAATATGAAGTCCTTTTCTAGACACTGGTCTTTCCTGAGGATGTGTCCAAAGTAAGTGAACCAAAGTCTCGCCAGCCTCACTTCTAAGGAACATCTGGCTGTGTTTCTTCTATGGCTGATTTGTTCATTCTTCCTGCATTCCATGATATATTCAATATTCTTTGCCAATACCACAGTTCCAATACATCGATAGCAAATATACGTAAGCACATATATATATATATATATAAATACATGCTATTTTAGAGCCTTGGTGGTGCAGTGATTAAGAGCTATGGCTGCTAACCAAAAGGTCAGCAGTTCAAGTCCACCAGCTGCTTCTTAGAAACTCTATGGGGCCATTCTACTCTGTCCTATAGGCTTGCTATGAGTCAGAACTGATTCATTGGCAACGGGTTATATATTATTTTAACTTGCTTTTATATTTATAGATATAGTCCCAATTATTAGTAACATTTTGAAGATGATGAAACTTAAGTGCATGAAAGACAAATACTTATGCAAGGACCCATGGACAGCTGGTGCCAGAGCTGGGGTTCCAGTCTGAGACATTTTCTTGTTTTCTCTGAGAGCATGCGAGATTCATGGGAGCTCCGGGGGAAAATCCTTCTTTGATGGATGCTTACAAACTGCAGGACTGGTAAATAAATAAACAAACAAGCAAAAAACTCAAACCTGTTGCCATCAAGTCGATTCTGACTCATAGTGACTCTACAGGGCAGAGAAGAGCTGCCTTATAGGGCTTCCGAGGAGCAGCTGTTGGATTCGAATGGCCGATCTTTCAGTTAGCAGCTGAGCTCTTAACCGCCGCACCACTAGGGCTCCTGTAGGACTGGTAGGACTCAATTACTGCTGATGTAGCTTAATATGTCCTGGTACACTTACCTGGAAGGGTAGTTAGTTGGGCTGTAGATGAAGGAACATGGGACTTGACTTTATGGGTTCAACCCCGAGCCTATCATTTACTAACTGTGAACTTTGGGACAGCCATTTAATCTTTTTGAAATTCTATATCTCATCTACGCAGCAGGAATATGAGTACCTATTTTATCGTTTTGCTGCCTGACAACATGAGATAATATTTGTCAAGCTGCCCAGTGCAAAACAGTGCCCAATAAATGCTAGCTCAACCTGAATGCTTGGCAAATAACAAAAACAAATGTTACAGAAAATGCTACTCGATGTTAGCAATGAGGCTGAAAATTTGAAGATGATTTTTTTTTTTTTAATTCCCCACAGTAGTTTGATTTTTCTCAAGGCATAGCAAGCATTGACACAAGGGGTTCCTTTTATGTGTGAGGGTTGCCTTTCATCCTTCCCTCTTCTCTTTTGGCCCAAGCCCTTTAAAGATTACAGACTGGTGTTGACACCGGCTCAGGAAACCAAGGCTGGTCATCTGGGCTTCACTGCTTGGCTTCTAAAAAGCTGCTTGTGATTTCAGCTAGAGCTAGTTTAACATCGGTGGGACTTTTTGGGGCTATTTTGTCTGTTTTTCTTAGGAGCAAAATGCCAGCCTGGCCAAGATCTAGAAACTTGCTGTTTCACTGTTAGGATATGCATTTAAATGAGAGCAATGCCAGCTGAAGGATATTCACGCGAGCAACAGATTCAGGAAGCCAGTGGGAAAATCTACCCAGTCCTCTGGAATCCCTGAGCTGGAAAACCTTAGGAGCTGGGGGTGCGACTGACTAAGAACAGCTTTTAATGTAGATATTTTGTTTCTGCTCCACCACTGATAGATCTTGCAAATAAACCCTGTTATTTGTTCCCTTCCTTTCTAACATGTTATTTCTGTACTTACGATTTTAGAAAGATGTTATTTCCAAACTTCAGTATAAAGCTAAAATTTCTTCCACAATACCTGCCACGATGTTGTATTTTTGATTATTTCATCGTAAAAGAAGGGCTCCTTCATCATGGAATTCAGAACTTCAAACATCAATTTTTTAATAGTGTAATTCAATTTCTCAATGCGTCTTCTTTTCTTTTTTACTTTGAATATCAGGATTTACAAAGTGAGTGAAAGAGCACAATTTTGGGTTAAGGCCTTGGGAACTGTATTGACAGTTTGGGGAAGGTTTTAAGATAGTTTTACTTAAGATGTTGTTAGAACCTTTTGGTAATATTAGAAGGGATCTCTGAAAGTTTTTCAATTTAACTCATTTAAACTGTTTTAAAAAGCTTGAAAGATTTTCTGTTGGAAGTGCACAGAAACTCTTCAAACAAAGGCCCATCTTGCATTTTAATGCAAATTAGTATAATTTGGAGAATCTGCCTATATTTCTAAATATAACACCGCATAAAATTAGTGACATATTTTACAATATTCACTCACTTATTCTCGAGAAGACAAAGTAAAATATTATAATGACATGTGCAAAGAGTTGGAGATAGAAAACCAAAAAGGAAGAACATGCTCAGTGTTTCTCAAGCTGAAAGAACTGAAGAAAAAATTCAAGCCTCTAGTTGCATTAGCGAAGGATTCTATGGGGAAAATGTTAAACAATGCAGGAAGCATCAAAAGAAGATGGAAGGAATACAGAGTCATTATACCAAAAAGAATTAGTCGATGTTCAACCATTTCAAGAGGTAGCTTATGATCAGGAACTGATGGTACTGAAGGAAGAAGCCCAAGCTGCACTGAAGGCATTGGCAAAAAACAAGTCTCCAGGAATTGATGGGATATCGATTGAGATGTTTCAACAAATGGATGCAGTGCTGGTAGTGCTCACTCATCTATGCCAAGAAATATGGAAGACAGCTTCCTGGCCAAGTGACTGGAAGAGATCCATATTTATGCCTATTCCCAAGAAAGGTGATCCAAAGAATATGGAAATTATAGAACAATATCATTAATATCACATGCAAGCAAAATTTTGCTGAAGATCATTCAAAAGAGGCTGTAGCAGTATATTGACAAGGACCTTTTAGAAATTCAGACTGGTTTCAGAACAGGATGTGGAACCAGGGATATCATTGCTGATGTCAGATGGATCCTGGCTGAAAGCAGAGAATACCAGACGGATGTTTACCTGTGTTTTATTGACTATGCAAAGGCATTCCACTGTGTGGATCATAACAAACTATGGTTAACATTATGAAGAATGGGAATTCCTGAACACTTAATTGTGAGAAACCTTTACATAGATCAAGAGGCAGTTGTTCAGACAGAACAAAGGGATACTGAGTGGTTTAAAGTCAGGAAAGGTATGTGTCAGGTTGTATCTTTCCACCATACCTATTCAATCTATATGCTGAGCAAATAATCCAAGAAGCTGGACTATATGAAGAAGAATGGGGCATCAGGATTGGAGGAAGACTCATTAACAACCTGCGTTATGCAGATGATACAACCTTGCTTGCTGAAAGTGAAGAGGACTTGAGGCAGTTACTAATGAAGATCAAAGACCACAGCCTTCAGTATGGATTGCACCTCAATACAAAGACAACAAAAATCCTCACAACTGGACCAGTAAACAACATCATGATAAATGGAGAAAAGAGTGATGTTGTCAAGGATTTCATTTTACTTGGAACCACAATCAACAGCCGTGGAAAGAGCAGTCAAGAAATCAAAAGACACATTGCATTGGACAAATCTGCTTTAAAGGACCTCTTTAAAGTGTTGAAAAGCAAAGATTTCACCTTGAAAACTAAGGTGCGCTTGACCCAAGCCATGGTATTTTCAATCGCATCATATGCATGCAAAAGCTGGGAAATGAATAAGGAAGACTGAAGAAGAATTGATGCTTTTGAATTGTGGTATTGGGGAAGAATATTGAATATACCATGGAGTGCCAAAAGAACAAATGAATCTGTCTGGGAATAAGTACAACCAGAATTCTCCTTAGAAGCAAGGATGGCAAGACTGCGTCTTACATACTTTGGACATATTGTCAGGAGGGATCAGTCCCTGCAGAAGGATATCATGCTTGGCGAAGTACAGGGTCAGCAGAAAAGAGGAAGACCCTCAACGGGGTGTAGTGATACAGTGACTACAACAATGGGCTCAAGCATAACAACGATTGTAACGATGGCGCAGGACTGGGCAGTGTTTCATTCTGTTGTGCATAGGGTTGCTATGAGTCAGAACCGACTTTACGGCACCTAACAACAACAACATTCTAATCTCACTTCTGAAAAGACCCATAGGGATGTTATGGGTTGAATTACATTCCCCCCAAAATATGTGTTGTAAATCCTTACCTCTATGCCTGTAGTTATAATCCCACTGGGGAATGGATTGTCTTTGTTATGTTAGTAAGGCAGGATTAGTGTAGGGTGTACCTTGAGTCAATCTCTTCTGAGATATAAAAGACATTAAACAAGCAAAGACAGGAGCAGAGAAGGGGAAAGAGAGTTGTCAAGCCACATGAAGATTTCTCAGGGGCAGAGGCTCAGAAGAAGCAAGGATCTTTCTCCAGAGCCGACAGAGAGAGAAAGTCTCCCCCTAGAGCCCGTACCCTGAATTCAGACTTCTAGCTTCCTACACTGTGAGAAAATAAATTTCCATTTGTTAAAGCCACCCACTTGTGCTATTTCTGTTATACCAAACCAAACCAAAACCCAGTGCCGTCAAGTTGATTCTGACTCATAGCAACCCTATAGGACTGAGTAGAACTGCCCCATAGAGTTTCCAAGAAGCACCTGGCGGAGTCAAACTGCCGACCCTTTGGTTAGCCGCCGTAGCATTTAACCACTATGCCACCAGCATTTCCATTTCTGTTATAGCAGCACTAAATAACTAAGACAAGGGAAGGATAGCTTTCCCATAGAAAGGAGGCTCATAAGCTTTCAAATGTTTAAAGAAAAGATGAGCATAGAGAATTTTCAAGAAAACATTACTCAAGCTTAAGACCAGCTCCCATATCAATAGCATTGGAAGGTTAAGACCCCTAAGTAATTCCCATTGCATGTGATTGACCAAGATTATGCAGCTGGGATGTCATGTAGCAGCAGTAGCCTGGGTTATGCAAATGGAGAGCTCTGGAGGCTATTCTGGAGCTGATGGTAGTTGCCTTCTGAAGATAAAAATACTTCGTAGTATATTACCCCTTGCTTCATGCATATGTTTCTGATTTATGACCAACTAGTTGCTGTTGAGTCGACTCCAACTCATGATGACCCTGTGTGTGTCAGAGTAGAACTATGCCTCATGAGGTTTTCATTGGCTGAATTTTTGGGAGTATACAGGCCTTTCTTCCTAGTCCATCTTAGTCTGGAAGAGCTGCTGAAACCTGTTCAGCATCATAGTAACACACAAGCCACTGAAGACAGATGGATGGTGGCTGCACATGAGGTACATTGTCTAGGAGCCCTGGTCTCCTGTGTGGAAGGTGAGAATTCTACCACCAAAGTAAATCCTATAAACCAAAACAACCCAAATCAGTTACCATGGAATTGATTCTGACTCATGGGAGTCCCACGTGTGTCAGAGTAGAACTGCACTCAATAGGGTTTTCAATGGCTGAATTTTCAGAAGTAGATCATCAGGTCTTTCTTCTGAGGTGCCTCTGTACGGGTTCAAACCACCAACTTTTCTGTTAGTAGCTGAGCTTTGAACCATTTGGACTATCTAGGGACTCCACCAAACACTATAGTCAGGTGGCCATATCTAGCTTAGGATTTTGCATGTGAATGTTGAGACATGAGGTTGCTAACTTGAATCCCTTCACAAGCTGAGAGACACATGCTTCCAGTCCAGTATAGAATCAGAAGGCAACTCTCTCCTTCACCCAGATAGTAGGTGTTCCACCATTGAGTTAGTGAACAAACAATTCATATTTTAAGAGCCTGAACAGACCTTGATTGCAATACTACCCCCCTGATAAAAACAAATATTTTCTAGCAACCTCAGGGATGTAGCGTAGATTGTGAAAATGGAGATTGATTTAGAAGGGAAAGGTTCTGCTGCTTTTGATGTTGAGAAATAGATATCTGGAAGGCAAGAAAAAGATTATGAGAAGAGCTGGCAGGCATTTAGCAGGAACCAGTGCAAAAGAGTGACTAGAAAGTAGAACATTCAGGCAGAAGTTCCCAGGCTGTTCTGATTTAACGTTCCCTCTACCAAGTGTGTGAGGAAGTCAGACCAGCAAAATAAAAGGAGCAACACAAAATAAGGCTGGTTCAGGAAGATTGCAAAGCATACCAATAACCCCAGGATAAAATGCATTTCTCTGTGCCAAGATGCCCTGGAAGGGAGCAAGAAGTATACCAATAATTCTTTACTTACAACAGAAGCCCTGGGCTATAAATGATTGTTCAAGAATCTAGACTTTACTTTTCTGTGGCCTTAGAGTGGTGGATAAAAGTCAAAGTGAGTTTGAAACTGGGAATGCTAATGGGTCCATTTATAAACCATACATCCCATCCTCCTGGGGGCTCTTAGCAGCAGAAAGTTTCAATATGTTTAGGATAGTTTAGCAATTATTATCTCCAAAAGCTAAGTGATGGAGTGAGAGGGCAGATCTTCTGAACCCTGGGCATGTTTTTTTCTCTCACTCACTATAAAGGGCAGGCATTATCTCAGAGTTTCTTTGGGAAAGCTTTAGTACTGTGGGGATTATTCTAAATATGGGAGATGGGTTATCATGATGGTGCCTGTAGACTAGCTTTTTCCTAGGGGCAGGGTGGTTGGTTCAAGTACCACCTGGGGCTCAGCGCTACTTGACTAAATTCCAACTTTCCAACCTTGGTTGGGCAACACTGCTGAATCCTGGAAATTTAGAAAACCAGACAGAATAGGGAATTTGCATAGAGAGAAGCCATGGGGTTCCAGTGTTGATAACCTCTCTCCATAAGAAGAGGCCTAAGTCCCAGCCCCCCAGCTTCTAATACAAATGAGTAATGTGGACATGATGCAACATGAGCCAGATGGAGTTGTCCATGTGGAAGGTCTTTCCTGGGGTCTGGTGCTTCAGTGTGTGTCCTGTACTGGCCCTTGGCCTGCTGTAGGATTGACTTGAAGTCTTCTGCACAGGGTATTGGTTTGCTGCCCACATCATACCATCTAAGTCAACTACTGAAGTGGCTGAATGGATGGAAAGATCTTCTAAGGATATTACTATGAATTCTAACTCCTGGCTACCAAACTCTCAAGCAACGGTGTCCACCCAGAGATACAGGTTCTCTGGTATAACTGGCATACTAAACTCAAAGGACTAGAAAGGGTGACCCTCTTGACTTTTTGTGAACTGAATTTTGGGTCTATTTTGGGATCTGGGTGGATAAGTAGGGAATGGATCATTGTAATATCTAGCAAATATCAGAGCTATTGGCCATCCATGATTAAACAGAGTCCTCGCTTTGCAGAAGAGATGTCTTGCATAGTATCATGTGTGCTATTAAGCTAAACATTTATGTAGATACTCAAGGCTGCAGACATGGGACTTTATGCTGCTAGCAATCTGGGATTGCCCTAGACAAAAGGAAGTTTAGTAGGGGGAAAGGACTGCCCACATCTTGGCTCCCCCCTTCTCACCAAGGATAGCCTAGCCAATGTATTTGAGCTTAGAGCCACCAAGTGGAAACTCAGGCCTAGAGGTGAATTCCTCCTTGAGTAGTCCTAATGGTGCAATGGTAGCAGAGCATGGTAGGCTCTGAGCTCAGGTCACTTCACCTTTTATGGTTCTGTCTCTAGGCATAGATTGCACTTTTAGATTGAGAAAGGAGGTGACAAGTAATGGTTCTGGAACTCCACAGCACCCATTGTGCTTTCGTCAGGTGCCTCTGAGGGGTCCAGAGTATAGCCTGACACCTGTCTTGGGCAGCTTTTAAAAGAAAGTTAAGGTTCAAGATGCCTCAGAAAATACAAGTAAGGTTGAATGGATATCTGAAGAGATATGTTCTTGGGAGCAAGTAGAGGACAAGGAAATGATCCAGAAGGGTTTTCAATAAGGTGCAAGCAAGTCTAAGTGAGTGTTTGAGGAGCAACCCTTACAGACATGACCAGAGGACACAGGTAGGGGGAACCTCTCATAGAATAGTTGCAGTCAGAGCCATTTTAAGTCTTCATAACCAAACCAACCAACCAACCAACCAGCCAACCAGCCAACCAGCCAACCAGCCAACCAGCCAACTGGTTGCTGTGGAGTCAATTCCAACTCATGGTGACCCAATGTGTGTCAGAGTAGAACTGTTGTCTTAAACTGAATTCTCTAGATAAGAAAAACCAGTAGAGCATATAAATATATATAAAGAGAAATTTATATTAAAGAAATGGCTGATGTGGTTGTACAGGCTGGAACATCCCAAGTCCGTGGGTCAGGCTGAAGGTTTCTCCTGATTCACATAGCTGTAGGGGCTGGTGAACCCAAGATCAGCAGGTCAGACAGTGGGGCTCTTGCTCACAGGTTGCGAAGACCAATGAATCCCAAGATTGGCAGGCAAGATGGCAGGTAAGCTGCTATCTCAAGTCCCAAGGACTGGAGGTCAGATGAACAGGAGCCAGTTACAGGATCCAGAGTGAGTAAAAGCCCACAAGCCTTATAGAATGTCCACCTATATTGGATAGAGGTCACATGCCCAATGAAACTCCCTTTTAACTAATCGGCTACTCACAGCAGATCCCATCATGAAGGTGATCACATCATATCAAATCTCATCATGGTGGGGATCACATAATTTTATGACTGCCAGACTATATCGTAACTGTCAAACCACTGAGAACAGTAGCCCAGCCAACCTGACATACAACCTTAATGATCACAACTGTGCTCAATAGGGTTTTCAATGGCTGTCTTTTTAGAAGTAGATTGCCAGGCCTTTCTTCCAAGACTCCTCTGGGTGGACTTGAACCTACAACCTTTAGGTTAGCAGTTGAGACGTTAACCATTTGCACCACCCAGGGATTCCTCAGACTTCATAAATTCTGTTGTTATTTATTAGTTGCAGTTGAGTTGATTCTGGACTCATGGTGACCCCGTGTGTGCAGAGTAGAACTGCTCCATGGGGTTTTCAAGGGTCTGACCTTTTGGAAGCAGATCATCAGATCTGTCTTCCCAGGTACCTCTGGGTAGTTTTGAATCACCAACCTTTTGGCTGTTACAGGCAGTCCCCGAGTTATGAACGAGATCAGTTCCTAAGTCTGTCTTTAAGTTGAATTTGTAGGTAAGTCAGAACAAGTACATACAGTTCTTATTTGGTGTCTGTCAAATGTTTGTCTTTATATGTTGTTGTTGTTAGGTGCCAGCAAGTCGGTTCTGACTCATAGTGACCCTATGTACAACAGAAGGAAACACCGCCCAGCCTCATAATCGATGTCATGCTTGAGTTCATTGTTGCAGCCACTGTGTCAATCCATTTCATTGAGGGTCTTCCTCTTTTCTGCTGACCCTCCACTTTACCAAGTTTGATGCCCTTCTCCAGGGACTAATCCTCCCTGATAACATGTCCAAAGTATGTAAGACATAGTCTTGCCATCCTTGCTTCCAAGAAACATTCTGGTTGTACTTTGTTTGTCTTTGTATATAGTATATATTTTACCTTTCTATGCATACAAAACAAACACTTTCAAAGCGTGCAATGTTTTCATGAGCATCACAAATTAATGCATGCCTTTGTTATTATGAGCCATTGTATTTCACTCAAATTTTTAATACAGTAGGTTTTATAACAGTCCATTCTTAAGTATGAGTTGTTCATAAGTCAGACTTTCATAACCCAGGTTCTGCCTATAGTCCAGTGCTTAACTGTTCGCGCCACCCAGGGACTCCTCGTAAACCCTAAGGAATCTTGTTTTTGGAGACCCCACACCATGCAACATCAAACATTAACATATTCCCACATCCAAAATGAAATATAAAATTTATTGTAAATAGAGCAAAAAGATCTTTATAATTGACTTTCAAAATTATTTGGCATGAAATAACTCATTCACCTTATGATTGGCTGTGGTTTCTTTGAAATCACCACACATTCAAAAGAAGTCTTGCTAAGTGGGAAAGTATGTGCAAATTGTAGTGAAATTTTACAAACATGGAATTTAATAATTAATAAAACTGAGAAAAGCAGTACTTTCTAGGCATTTAATTAAGCGTTAATTAATTTTGAATTTTAAGTATTCCTTTTTGCATTTTAGAGGCAATAAAATTTTTTTTTTCAGATCTCCAGGATTTTCCTGGGTCTCTGAATAGCCTGCAGGCGCTTGCCATTGTGCCTACAGTGCCAGCTGGATAAAGCAGCCATTCCCAGCTGAGCCCACCACAAAGGAGACAATTGCTAAACTCGTTTAGACAGTTGGGAGAGTTTTGGAAGGAAAGCTCTTGGGAGATGTGAACAAGTGGTTTATTGCTTTGTCTTCAGCTTTAGAATGGTGTGTTGTTCCCAAGGTTTACTTAATTGCAATCCCAACTGAAAAGAAGGGAATGGGTCGAATATCTCCTGATCCCCGAACAAACAGATTCTGCCCAAAGAGACACTTGGAAATTCTGGCCACTGATTTGTCAAAGCAAGAAGACTGTTTATTTAGTTCTCTCTACCTTGTTTCACAAAGTATGAGGTGGCTTATCCTAAACACATATGTAACACCATGGAGAAAATGCTATTCTTTTATCTTCATTAGTGGAAGGAACTAGTGTTTGTTTGGAAAGTTCTTTATAAAGCTACTTGGAAAGAAGTGGAGACTCCAGGCCCAAGTCTCAGAGATGGAGAAAGCTGCTTTACCTAACAGAAGGGTGAAGAATTGGCAACTCCTAAGGGGAATATGTGAACATGGCAAAGGACCAGGCAGTGTTTCATTCCGCAGTACATAGACTCGCTATGAGTTGGAACCAACTTGACAGCACCTAACAACAACAACAACAACAAGGGAATATCCAGGTAGGAAGGCATAAAAGCCAGGAAAGCTGGACCTAGCTAGAGTGGCCTAGTGTAGTAAAGACTCTGAAAAGCAGATAGGTCTAAGTACAACTGTTAAGTGACATGTTGTGGGTTGTTTCTGGTGAGCTTGAAGAGAAGGACAGGGAGAAATTAAGATCTAAGCTACAGACGTAACCAAACCCACTGCCGTTGAGTCGATTCCAACTCATAGCGACCCTATAGGACAGAGTAGAACTGTCCCGTAGAGTTTCCAAGGAGCGCCTGGCAGATTTGAACTGCTGACCTCTTGTTTAGCAGCCATAGCACTTAACCACTATGCCACCAGGGTTTCCACAGACATAACAAGGCAGTATAAATTAGAATAGGCATTCCAGGGCCCAGTAGAATGCAGAGGAACCTACCAAAAATGAAGCTGTAATCACAAGCCAGTTGGAGTGTAAGTTTTATAAGATCTGGAAGTGATTAATTACAGGCTCTTTAATAAAATGAATAACATGAGTTGGCATGCATAGTGTTAGGCCCAGAGTAAGAGCCTAGAATATGCTAGTTCCCTTTTCTCCCCTCCTTTGAGACATCTGTCAACCTCATTCTAAAGGACTGATGTACTGTTTTCCAAGGTTCTAGCCTAAGCACTTTTCTTATTTTTCTGTCTATACTCTTTCTGTTAGAATTTCATCCTCTCTCTCCAGACCTTGCTCTACTCATTTTTTTCTTGCTGTTATTTTTTGGGTTAACGGTTAATTAATTTTGTCAATGATTTTATTAAGTCACTTAAAATTTTTTCATTCTTCTTATTTTCCCTGTTCAGTCAGTTGACAAATACTATCAACGCTACCTGGGAAATTGTCTCACGTTGCATTAGCTTACTAATACTGACTAATACAGCTGCTGTAACAAATGACCACTGACTTAGTGCTTAAAACAATACACATTTTATTATCTTATAATTCTGGAGATCAGTAGTCCAAAATGGGTCTCACAGGCTAAAATCAAAGTGTTGGCAGGGCTCTGGTTCTTCTGGAGGCTATAGGGGAGAATCCATTTCCTTGTCTTTTCCAGTTTCTAGAGGTCACCTGCTTTCATAGCTCATGCTTCTACCTCCAAAGCCAACAAGTTACCATCTTCTCTTCTGCTGACCGCTGCTTCTATTGTTCCTTTTTCTCTCTATGATTCTGATCCTCCTGCCTACCTCAGATAAACTTACCAGTATAATCTAGTCACGTTTCCCCATCTCAATATCCTTAACTTAATCACATCTACAAAGTCCATTTTTCCACATAGTGTCACATAGACACAGATCTCAAGAATTAGGACATGGATATTTTTGGGGGGGTGCTATTATTCAGGCTACCACATCCATCCATCAGCATTCTCCCCTCTCCCATTACCTTCAGAATTGCCTTACCTTATGCCTGAAACATTACAATAGTCTCATAACCAGACTCTTTATAGCCAATGTACACACTTCCAATCCAATCCTTCCAATCCAATATACACACTGCTTCCCATTATCATGCTAAACTCGGGACCTGGCCACATTTTCTCTCTTCCTCAAAACCCTTCAATGGGTCCTGGCTGCAGACTAAAGAAAGATCCCAAGCCTCAGCCTTTATTGGTGGACTTCTCTGCTATTTTCCATTTCTAATGCCTTCATTGGGCTCAACTATGCATCCCACACACCGACTACTCACAACGCCCTCGATACACTATGAACTTTCTTAAGTCTTTCCTTCTGCTTGTATTGTCCCTTTCGTGTACAATTTTCTTCTATGTCCCTACCTTGTCAGCTCAAGTTCAAATTATTAACCAGGGTCCAAATCAAATACCCTCTCTTCCATGACACCTAGATCTTTTCAGTCTTGACATACTCTTACCCTTTCTTCTAAAGACTTCTGTATGCATGTCTATAATGGCGTGGCTGTCTGTTTCCTTAGAAGTTGAGCCTCTGATAAGTAGAAACATAATTTGCTGATTTTTCTAGACCTCCTATCACTGAACAGGATGTATTGCTAATTATAGAGGGTGAACATATTGCTTTACTGAATATTTGCAAGTTTTCCTTTTAGGGATGGTCAGTTTATAGCATACCTGGGTTGTACAACCAGAATGCTCCCCAGAAGCTAGGGTGGGGAGGCTTCATCTCACATACTTTTGGACATGTTATCAGGAAGGACCAGTCCCTAGAGAAGGAGGCCATGCTTGGTAAAGAAGAGAGTCAATGAAAAAGAGGAAGACATTCAACAAGATGGATTGACACAGTGGCTGCAACAATGGGCTCAAACGTAGCAACAATTGTGAGGATGGTGCAGGACAGGGCAGCCTTTCGTTCTGTTGTATACAGGGTCTTTATGAGTCAGAAGAGACTCAATGGCACCTAACAACAACAGGTTTGTGCCAATGGTTAATTGACTCAACTGCTAACCGCAAGGTTGGAGGTTTGACTCCACCCAAAGGCACCTCAGAAGAAAGGACTGACCATCTGCTTCCAAAAAAATCTATCACCAAAAAGCCTACAGAGCACAGTTCTACTTTGACACACAAAGGGTCACCATGAGTCAGGTCAACTCATTGACAATTTTTTTTTTAAAGATTTATAGACATGCCTTTAAAAATAATTTTTAAGGAATATTATGACTTAAACACAACAGTTTGCCATATTTTGATCTGTTAATTTTCTGGCTGGGAAGGTTCCCCATTCTCTGGGCCATACTCTCTCTCAGGGAGGTTTAGCATTATAGGAAAGGTCCCTTAGGTCTTTCTCAACTCATTTGCCCCCAATAGCATTTTACTTCTGCTTTGTCATTTGTGAGCCTCAGATTTGGTGCCAAGGGGCCCTTGTCCTCCCACAGATACTTCTGTTCAACTTGGCCTGCAGTGAATGGTTCCTCTCAGTTCCTTATCCAACATTTAATTCCCTATTTCTGAGCTGTATTGAAGGTGAGGGAGGCCTATCTGATCTCCCAAGGGGCTCCGTGCCAACAGAGTAATTAGCTAGGCTTCGTGCCAACCGAGGGCTTTGATCTAGAAACCTATAACCTTCAGTTTCAATATGGTGGTGGAAGAAAGGCTAAGGAAGAATGCTTTAGGCTCGTCTTTCAAAACAGTGCAAACACTACCCTGGACAGGTTGGGAACTGGAGGACTACACCAAATGTTGTTGACAAAAAGAAGACATGCATTGGTTCTTTTAACCAATCACGTAGTGATTAGTGATGATGTGTCAATGACATCACAGAGAATTTAAACGCAAGAAGCCTGTCTTCAAAGATGATAAGGCAGATATATTTGCTGAATTGTGAATGGCATTTTCAGGGGCACAGGAGATTCATTGCGAACAGATATGCTTCTGTTAGGATGTTTGTGACCATAATGAAAGTGGTATCAAGAGAAGCCAACAGAGTTTTTTCCATCTTAAAAAAAAAATCAGGGAGGAGAAGAAACATGGCATGACCTATTAAAGGCATATTTGACCAAAAGACACATTCTGGTTTTGTGGTCACCAGCTTAAATACAAAAGATTTCTGTTGGAGCGAGGTTTGAAAGGCTGATGAGAAATAAAGCTGCCTCAGAAAGCTGTCTGTCTATGTGAAGTACTTTGCTGGCACCAACTCAGAACGTGGCAGCTGCCTTTGGTATCCAACAGGGAGCTATAGACTTTTCCTAATGCTCTTGGAGAAAGAGATTGGCAAATTCCCTTTAAGAGGCCTATATGCTCAGAAGGTTGGCTGGGCTGCCAGAGAAGTAAGTGGAACCCCAAAGGATGTCACAGCACTTCCCTAATGCCTTCCCTTCCTCATGGTTTGGCTATAGCTTTTAAACTTGACCATGAATCATAATGGGATTGCAGAGTGGTTTCATTATGTTAGATGGATGGAAACAATGGAGAATGTGTGACGATGTGGATGTAGGGGGTGTCGTGAGGGATGTCATGGTGGCTGGCAACAGGTTTGACCCATATTCAGTGAATGAAGGCAGCTGTCTTTGTGGTTGGCCAGAAGGGATTCTGGGACAGACACCCCACCTTAAAAATATCTTCCCTACTGGTTTGTCATAATGCTTTCATCTTGGCTTTTAAATACCCGCTGGCTAAGGCTTCATGGTCTTTAACCACCGGTAAAACTCCATGGCTATTGGAAGAAGAGTCACACATTAAACTGTATTAGCAATGGAGAGAATTCCCTTCAAACCTGTGTCTCTCCTATGTTCCTAATCCATCGATGCTATGACCGCCGTGACGATTTTCCCATTCACCCTTGGTTTCCCTCTTCTTCACCATACACATCTTGTTAAGCAAGTCTTGTTACTTTACTGCTGAAATGATTTGTCTCCATCCTTCACCTCCATGCCTTCGTCATCTCTTGCCTGTATTAATGCAGTCATCTTACTGTCTTTTGCCGTGGCTAAAAACCAGTTGCTGTTGAGTTGATTTTGATTCATGGTGACCCCATGTGTGTCAGAGTAAAGTTGTGCTCCATAGGGTTCTCAATGGCTGATTTTTCGGAAGTAGGTCACCAGGCCTGTCTTCTGTTGTGCCTCTGGGTGGACTTGAACTGCCAACCTTTCAGTTAGTAGCCGTTTGTACCAACCATGGCTAATAGGCACCTGTTCTTCACAGAACCTTTGCCTTTTTAAAACATGGATCTGATCTTATCACCCTTTCCTTAAAACCCTCCCTAACCCCTTAGTGGCTAAAGGACAGTCCACAACTTTTAGCTTGACAGCAAAGACCCTTCACAGCTTACTTCTCTCTTACTTCCTGACTTCCACTGCATGAGAAATACCATTTCCCTGATTGTAGAAGCAGGATCTTTTACAATTCGAATTTATCGTACACGTTGGTCCCTCTCTATCCAGACTGAACTTACCCTTCACCTCTGCTTGTAAATTTCTTTCTTATCCTCCGATGGTGTTTCTTTCTGCAACCCTTCTTGACAAGACTTAGTTGGTCTTTTTTCTGTCCCGAAATAATTTGTACATACCTCCATCAAAGCGCTTCCCATACTGTTTTGCCAGTAGGCAGGGTGAAGAAAGCAACACAGGACAAAAGCATCGTTAAAAGGCGGGAAGTGAGAAGGCCCTGATGGCAGGCTTTGCTTTCTCCCTTCACTTATTTTGCAGTCCCTGGGTGGTGCAAATTGTTAATGCTCTTAGCTGCTAACCAAAAGTCCACACAGATGTACCTCAGAAGAAAGGCCTGGCAAGCTACTTTAAAAAATCAGCCATTGAAAACCTTATGGAGCACAGTTCTGCTCTGACCTCATGAGTCATGAGTCAGAATAGACTCTACTTCAACTGGCTTTCACTTATTTTGTAATATCTCCAGGGGGCATCTTTCTATTCCCACCAGACGGTGAATTCCATTAAGCAGAGACCTTGCCTAACTTGTTCATTGCTGTTTTCTCAATGCCCGGAGCATGGCTGTGCACCTCGTGGATGCTCAGTAGCTATTTATGGAGTGAATGATTGAATGAGCATGGACGCAAGCAAGACCTGCAGCCATTGCACTGATCTGAGACTCTCCCCAAAGAGAACCAGGGAAAATCTACCATGAATGAAGAAGTCGCACAGAAATAATGCAGGAATATTATCATTGACATTTGGAGAGGAGTGAAGAGGAGGAGGTGGGAGGGAGAGAAAGAGGGGAAATGACATGAAATTAAAAATGCAATGGCCAAAAAAAGGAAGAAAAATTAGGGGGGAAAAAAAAAGAAACAATGGGTAGAGTTTAAAAATAAGTAGAAAATTGAACGGGGATTGAGCATATTTAATCAGACTATAAAAGTCTTCCCTAATTACTAAGACGACAAAGAAACCCCTTGAAAGGAAGTTTATGAAGCGCCCTTCCAATCAGGTGTGGAGCCTTTTGGGATCATTTGAGTGATAACTGTGTGGGTGTTACTCCCTGTAGATTATCATTTTCTTTCTGAATTAATTTCCTTTGGCAGAAATCAGAGCCTGCATCACTCACAGGGCATTTTTGTGTGATGTGTGGGTTTCCCTAGCTGTGAGCTCACAGAATCACAGGGCTGGGAGTTAACTCAAGAGGCCACAGGAGGCTCATCCTGGTCCCAGGTGGGAGGACTCAACGATCACCTAGAACGAGAGGCCTAAAGATGCCCAGGAAGGAAACTGTGTCTGCAGACTGGATATCCCCTTCAATTGGTTGTCTTATGTGTCATCATTGTATCCAGAATGGCAGGACCTTGATCCTTCTCATTCTTCCAGTCTCAGCTCAAATGCTTGCTCCCCTCTACGGCTTTCCCAAGTCTTCCTTCCCCTTTGCTTCTGCTGGGCTTTGTACATACCTAAAACCAGTTACCTTCCAATCAGTTCTGACTCATGGCAACCCCATGTGTGTCAAGGTCGAACTGTACTCCAGGGGGTTTTCAGTGGCTGATTTTTCAGAAGCAGATCACCAGGCTTTTCTTCTGAGTCACCTCTGGGTGGACTCAAACCTCTAACCTCTTGGTTAGCAGAGAATGCTTTATCCATTTTCACCACCCAGGGATTCCTTGTATGTATCTACAGTTTATGAATAATATTTAACTAAATTGATCAGTAAACTATAGATATGGATATAATATGGATAAAACTCAATTACTGAGCATGCATTATGTTCCAGGGAGTTTATTCATGTATTCATTTCATCCATCATGCATTCATCAGTTCTTGAGCCTCTCTTAAACATAAGACTCTGTGCTAGGTAAATACCAGGGATACCAAGGCAGGAAAACATGGCTGCTGCCTTTTGGAAGCTTAGAGCCTAGTGGGGAAGAAAAAGAAAAAATGCCATTTGCTGAGTGGCTGCCATGTTTCAGTTATTGTGCTGGGGGCTTTATCTGCATTATCTCTAATTTCATAACAATGCCACAAGATGGGAGCTGGGAAGCTGATGCTCGGAGAGTAAACTGATTGGACTGTCTCAAGGCCACAGGGTTAGGAAATGATAGGGCTGGGATTACAACTCGGGCCTGTTTTATTCTCAACTAATCTCTCCTCCCACCCCAGTTACATTCCCTGTTGTTATTTGTTGTTTGTCAATCTCCCTATAAATGGCAGCTGTATCTGTTTTTCCTCCCCTTATTGTTATACTGTAAGATCTGTGGGTCAGGGAACATATAACTCTTTATCACTAGTTTCGACCAGAGGGTTTAGGATATTGCAGGTACTCAATAAGGATTTGTTGAAAGGATGCCTGCATGCCTGAATGAAACGAGAGACTTCCCACACTACAGATCCCATCCTTCAAACTCTGCTCTCTCCTCCCTCTCTGGGCATCTATTACTTCTATCAGGTGTTTGAAGGGAAGCATTTTAACACAGCGGATTAGCGACTTGCACATCCATGAGAAGGGCTGAGAGCCAAGGTCAAGAAGGCAGTGCTGGCTCCCAAGAAATATGAAAGTGCGCAAAGCACAGGGAAGCCACGGCAGCCTCAAACTGATTTCCATTAGGACACCAAGAACTGGAAGTCACCTGTTCTCAGAGGCTGTCAGAGCAGACTGGCTTCCCCTTCTCTTTGCTCTCCAAATCCTAAGTGAGGTCCTTACTTTGGAAGCCTCGAACCCAGAACCCTGGTGGTAGAGAACCCCAGGAAATGTAGCACCTAGGGGAGACTGCAGAAGGCCAGAAGATGACCCTGAGTTGACAACAATCTGGCAGTTGTTTAGCTCATACCCATCCTCTCTGCTCCTTAAGTAATGTTCTCACGTAGCATGGTGAGCACCCCTGTCTTACTCACTAGCGCTTCCGATACGTCAGTGCCTATCTCATTGCCATGCTAACGCTGGCAACACCAGAACATTTGCCTCCAGCAAAAGGAGTTCCATTTGTATCCAGAAAAAAGGCATTCTTTTTTTTGCCAACAGAGACTAAATTATGAGGTCTAAACCTGGGTTGGGCTTTCAAAAAGGGCCATGACCAGTTCTGAATCGACTTGAAGAATGATGAAGGGTTGGCTTCTCCCTCTGCAGCTGTGAATTTGGTCAGCCCTTTGCAAAGCAAGAGGAAATTTAATGAACCCAAATAAGACATGCTCCTTTGTGGCTATAAAAGTTACACTTTGCAAAAAGCTCAGCTGGTCAAGAGCCACTTGAAACTGATGTTCCCGCCGCCGAAGGCTGACAAAGGTCCACTCCTCTTGGTGAGTTTCCTCTCTTTGAGGGAAAACAAAGAGAGGTTTTACAAGCTAGAGAAGGGTCATTTTGCTATTTGAAAGAACACATTCAAAAATTGAGGCCCGGTGTGATTGGGAGACATCCATAGTCAGTACTTGTTTATTTGCCCAGCTTTACACCATGTAAGTGATGCAGAATCCTTTCCGCCTCTAATAATAACACTAGCATAGCCCTGAGTTAATGGAAAGGTGGAATGGCCAAATGAGAACCGGTGCTCAGATTAACCACCGTGGGTCACACAAGTCCACAGCTGCGGTCCGGGCAGGAGGCGAGGGGGTGGCGGGGAGGAAGGGGAGAGGGAACCTTCTTAAAATATTTTTGCCTCATCAACAGATTTAATGCATGATGTTTTACCACCAAATTCGTCAACCGGAGAATTTTTCAAAGGATCCCGGGAAACAACCACCTAATTCATATTCCATGGCTTCTAATTGTGCAGGCAGTAAATTTTAGGAACCTTTTGTACTGTGGAGCCTTCGTTTGTAGAGCACTCGGTTTGCTTATACAGTAGGCAACGGTGCTTAAATGGCATAATTATTACGTGTTTCTAGTTTGCCTCAAATTTTGATTCAATCAGAATCCCTAAATCTGACAGCCTGTAATCAAACAAAGGAAGTGCTGGGGAAGCCAGGGATTAACTGAGGGGAATTAAACTGTCGTTCTGAAACAGCTCAGACCAATACGAAAGCCCGTTTAGGAGTCTCTCCATAAATATCCCTTTTGTTTTGTCTAATTGCTGGTTTGAATGTATCAGGCTCATCAATGGGATTAGGGTTAATAGATGTTTGGTCACGCAGAACATAGCGAGGAGGCATCTGATACACACACACAAAAATTGCACTTAATGAGTTTAACAAATGTTTGCCATATTTTTAATGAACCCTGGGGCTCTCATTTAGAAATGCTTAGCAACTGCTTTTCCATCCTTGAAAATAGAGCAACTGAAGGACATTAACACTCCGTACACTGTAAATAAGAGGAGCTATTTAAAGACACCAGCCAGGAGGAGGGAATGGGTGACATTTTTCGGTCCGAGAGCCAGTGATACTTAACACTCTGGGTGTGGGTTCAATATGTGACAAAGGGTGGCTCGAGTTTCCCGAAGGGGACTGCGGGGTGTGAGGTTTTTTTTTCGAAGGTCCAAGTGACCGCTTTCTTTTTTTAGGTGAAACCTGTTTAGGATCGAATCTGCTACCCTCCTACGCCGGCCCCTGCTTCGGCTTTCACACCTTCCTCCTGTCCATGCCAAGTATTTGTGAAGAGGCTTTTGAAAGAGGAGTGTGTGTTTGCTGAGGTGCCATAACAGACATCCTCCTCCTCTAGGGCCCCAGCCTGCCCTGGCCCAGAGCGAGGGAGGCTGCTCCCTTAGTGCAGTGAAGCGGGGCCACATCAGTCAGTTCTCGGGATTGATTACTCAGAAGATTAAATGATCCACCTCTGGAGCCCTGGGATTTGGCTCTGAAACCAATGCAGTCGGCAGTAATGGGGACTTATTGAAGTGGGCCATGTGGCTTCAGCCCTCAGAGCACAGACTGGGCCTAAAAGAATCAGCTTTTCCTTGGGGAAGGTTTGATTTGATAGACAGAGCACAAAATGCAAGTCCAATGGATTATCGTTAGAGCACATGAAGGATGTCCTAGACCCTTAGCTTTCCATAGAGCCAATTGATTTCAAGGGCTTCCTGCTCCCTGCCTGCTCTCCTCCAGCCCTTCCTCCCGAGGAAGCAAAAATAGACAGAACCTAATTTAAAAGAAAAAAAAAAATATTATGAACCAAACACCACCCCCTTTCAGCTACGCTTGTAAATGAACCACCCTCCTGTGATAGCAGCTGTACTTTTGTGGTGAACGATGAGGTCATAATTCTGATTAGGAGAGAACTAAGAAAAGGTGGTTTCCATTATTGGTCAGGAGCTCTATCAAGCTCACAAAATTAAAAAGTTACCTTTGGAAGAAATAGAATGAAGAAAATCAGCGTAGTGAGAAGAAAGGGCCTGCTTACTTTGCTCTGGTTGCTATTGTTATGGTGGTGAAGGGTGTTGGTGGTATGTGTGTATGTATGTGAGTGTGTGTGTGTGTTTATGTATTTTTCTCGTCATTTGTCATCAAGTGCTCCTTGCCCTCAAGCAACTATTAGAATGCCTGGTTTGATGAATGAAGCTAGAGATATTACCAAAGGCTTTATGGCTTCGCAGTTTAAAAACATTGTCAGTAATAAGCTATTTTTCTTTTAAAGTGTCTAAATTCTTGGCACCGAAACCAGTGGATCAGATGAGTTCCAAAAAATCATTTGCTAAATGGGCCCCTTAGGTCATAGACCTACAACCCAAACACCTACAGGATCTGGATTGGCAATATAACTGAATGACTGTAGCTAGATGGAGTACTCAGGAGTAGTGGGAACCATGGCAAACTGAAAATCCCACGTGCCCTCCCTGAAGTGGGCAGCAGCTCTGCCTCATGCTGCCTAGCCTTACTGTCTTCTTGGTTTCTGGACGTTTACCTTGATTTTGACCTTGAAACTAGTGGTTTGCTGGTTCCATCTTATCTTTTGGTTTTAAGAGGCCAGCTTGCATTGTTCTCTTACTTCCTGTGAGCTTCATTCTAAGCCCAGGTCTCCCAGGTGAATAAAGGAGGAATGAGTGAATGAAAGAATGTTCTAATTTTGTTTACCACTAGTATGCACGAGATTTTATTTCCTCCCTCCTTCCTTCCTTTCCCAATATATGACAATAAACAAGGAATGTTATTGTTAGTTGCCATTGAATCGACTCCAACTCATGGTGACCTTTTATATAACACAATGAGACATTGCCCTATCCTGCACCATCTTCAGGATTGTTGGTATGTTTGAGTCCATTGTTGTGGCTATAGTGTAGTGTCCCCAGTCTAGGGGCTTATCTTCCAGTGCTACACTGGACAACATTCTCCTGTGATCCGTACGGTTGTTATTGGCTCATTTTTGGAAGTAGAGCACCACATCTTTTTTCTAGTTCGTCTGGAAGATCTGCTGGAACTTGTCCATCATGGATGACCCTGGTGGTATTTGAAATACCAGTGTCATAGCTTCCAGCATCATAGCAACACTCAAGCCACCACAGTATGACAAGCCGACAGATGGAAACAAGGTAGAGACAAGAAATATACTGTTCTGCAGACCCTACATAACCTAGAGGGATTGGCGCAAAGATCTGCAGTTTTAACATGGTGGACAGGTGCTCCAGTTACGACATGCACAGAAGCCATCAGAGAACAAGGCAGGGATCCCCTGAGTGTTACCAGGTAGTGTTAGGAACAGCTTTACGGAGGAGATGACCAATGAGTTCGTGTTAAATTGCTGTGTAGGTGAGTTCCAGGTAGACAATGTTGAGAAGAGTACTCTATATAGACATGGTGGCTTGGGCAAAGACACAGGAATGTGAGAGTATGACTTGCTTGGGGTGTAACAGGCATGGCTAGAGTGGGGAAGTTACAGGTAAGAGGCCAGAGAGGTAGGCATGCATCAGAGCCTAAAGCACGGACATTACTATATCGGTATTGGAGAAGGTTTTTCAATATTCACGTCACATTCAGTAATTATCCAGCTTTTTAGAAGAAAGTCAGCTACTAGTGGTCCTTTAGATTCTAACCTCCGTGTTAAGGGTGGAGATGTGATCCTCTGTGAAAACACCATGTTTTGAAAGATGTTTTTCTTGAAAACTTTGTGTATGTGTGTGCATTAATATTGCATTTTTAAACACACATGAGGGTGAAAACCATAAGCTCCTAAAAATATTCCAGCAAATACCTCAGGACCTAGTTTTCAAGAAGACAACCTGGGGTCCATTCATTTAATAGTTGGGCACCTACAGGTACTCTTCCAGTTAACTTGTAGAAAAGTGTGCTGAAGTTCTTTTTTATACCCCATAATTCTCTATACAAAGAGATGCTAAAGTATTGCTTGACTCTAACGTCAAAGGTTTCCTACCACCAGTCAAGCATCTGAACCTAAGTCAGAGAGAGAAATGTAGACAAGCCCTCTGGCCATTTTTCTGGTTGTTTCATTTTTCAGAACAGTGTCTAGGCTATTTAACATGCACCAACTTAGCTAAGACGATATTTTTACTTTTCCCATTTCCCAAATGTTTTTTCACTAAGGCTCAGTTGCCTTGTCAATTCAAGCCAATCCAATAAACACTTTTGAACTTCTACGAAGGCCATGGCAGTGGGCTATGTAAGGTGGAGTTACAGAGGTGATGAGTCATCGTTTTCTTAAAGAATTTGTAATCTCTCCGGAACATCAATGGGGCTACTTAAAAAAAAAGGGATGATTTTGGTGGAAAAGTCATATTTTTTACACCAAACAAAACGCCTTAGTTACTCACAGCTTTTCAATTTTAAAATCAGATATTTTCCTTAGCTAAGCTACAATACAAGTAGTTTCTCATAATAAGCTATAAAAGGGATAAGAAATTTACATCAGAAATTCTCGTTGAGAATGGAGTGAGAAAGGACCGGGTAAATTTTTTAGGTTAGGCTGGTTAGGCGCTGGTTAGGCTCAGGTTAGACTTAGGTTAGATTCTTTAGGCTATGAAATGCATGTACCTGTCAAAAAGTAAACTACTACTGTGTAGCTTTGAGTGTTCCCAAGGTTTAATAAACAATTTTTTCTAAAGAGCTAAATCACTACCGTGTCTATATTCCAGAGGCCTTAAGTGTATTATCCAAAAAACCCATTGCTGTCAAGTCCGACTCGTAGCGACCCTCTAGGACAGAGCAGAGCTGCCTCATAGAATCTCCAAGGAGTACCTGGTGGATTCAAACAGCCAACCTTTTGGTTAGCAGCTGTAGCACTTAACCACTACGCCACCAAGGTTTCCAAGTATATTATAAATGTGATAAAATTAAGAAGGTCAATATTTAAAAACCTGGCATTCTCTTTAATTTTATTGATCCCTGAGTTGTTTTTTTTTTTTTTAATGGGTGATTTGCTTTTAAATGAGGGAAAAAGCTTGTTATTCCAAACTGTTCCTGGAAGAAAATAATTTTTAAACATCTGTATTTAGGTTGGACAGTGAAAAAATTCCTTTTTCAATATTGGGCAAGATTGGTACTTTACAGTAAAAAATAACACCTTAGCTTTGGACTCCTTACCAAGAGGGTCAGAAGAAAGGCCCTGAGGCCAGAAGGCCGTGATTCCAAAATGCCCACCCATCATGAAATGAAACTCCCAGCGCAGACGAAGAAGAAGAGGAATGCTGAGCAAAGATTTCCAGCTGACCAGTTTGGTTTTGCCGTTCACTGATCTATGGCCGTTGATCTGTTTGGGTCTTTAGGGGAGGAGGGCAATATTTGGGTTATTTATTCTGACAGGCGGAGAGATGCTATTTCCATCTGCCTTGGAGTATTTGAGAAGATAAATGTCGGCCTCATCCTGATGAATGGCCTCTATGGTTCATTGCCAGAGAAACTGAGTTATGGCTTCTATATTTCATTGAAGGGAAAACTTCAGCTATCCGAAGCATGTGTCGCGGCCCCCCATTTGAGCAGGATGGCAAAATGTTTTTCTGTTTAAAGGACAAGGTTTGCACAGTAGCACCTTTGGGGGATTGGACGGTGAGGGATAAATAGAAAGCGCTCCTGAAGCCAGGCTAGTAAATCAAGTGCTGTCAATTCAGAAATACAGAGAAGAATCCAGGGAACTAAGTGTAACAATTTTATGTCCTGCCTGAGTTTAAAAATCATCTTTACTTCGGTCTCCTATCCTCAGTCAGTTAAAATCATTCCAGAGCACATTATTTTTTAAGAATAAGAAAAAAAACAAAAAAACAAACAATTGCCATCCAGTTGATTTTGACTTACAGCGACCCTATAGGACAGAGTAGAACTGCCCCATAGGGTTTCCAAGGAGTGGCTGTGGATTTGAACTGCAGACCTTTTGGTTAGCAGAGGAGCTCTTAATCATGGCACCATCAGGGCTCCAAAAGAATAAGAAAGGGGAAGCATATACATGTAAGTGCTATCAAGGGTATTACATAATATTTATTTTTACAAGAAATATGAAGAAGATGCAAGTTTTGCACATATACCAATTATATGTGTAGGCAGATTGAATGAAGATTTATTCTAGGTACTGATTTTCAGATACCAAATGGCAACAGGATTACAATTGTAAATGTTGTTGTTAGCTGCTGTCAAGTAGGCCCCTGACTATGGCAACCTCCTGCACAATGAGATTGGATCATTGTGATCCATAGGGTTTTCAATGGCTGATTTTTTGGGTGTAGATCACAGGCTTTTCTTCTGAGGCACCTCTGGGTGGACTTGAACTGCAAAACTTTTGGTTAGTAGCAAGGGCATTAATGGTTTGCACTAACCAGTAACTCCATAGTTCTAACTAGGTTTGTCATAATCCAATGTTATTCAGAGTCTGTATATGCATCACTTAGTGATATATGGTCACCCACATATGTTGACCACCACCTGCCTGCCACTTTGTCATATTGTGGTGGCTTCCATATTGCTATGATGCTGGAAGCTATGTTGCTGGTATTTCAAATACTAGCATGGTCACCCATGGTGGACAGGTTATATTGGAGCTTCCAGATTAGAAAGAAAGGCCTGGTTATCTACTTCTAAAAATTAATCAGTGAAAACCTCATGGATCACAACAGGACACTGTCCGACTCATTTGCTTTGGACGTGTCATCAGGAGGGGCTAACTGCTAGAGGAAGTCAACATGTTTGGTGAAGTAGGGGGTGAATGAGGGCATGGAAGACCCTCGGTGAGATGAATTGGCACAATAGCCGCAACGATGCACTCAAACATGCCATTGACTGTGAAGATGACACAGTACCGGCTGACATTTTGCTCTGTTGTACCATGAGTCACCCTGAGTTGGAGTTGACTGGATGGCAGCTATCTATGTCTACATATGCTGAATGGCTGTACTGATGGGCTGAGGCATCTGTTCATGGAAGGAGGGGAAATTTTTCCAGGTCAAGTAGCACAAATGGAATGCGTGAAATCAGTCCCTCCAGGAGAACACGTGCAGGCCACCAAAACCTCTGGGGAAATGTAAAAGAAGGAGGGAAGACTAGAGAATTCGTGCATTCTTGTTAGCGCAGAAGCGAGGTGAGCCAAGAATGCACTTGGAATTTAATCAAATTGAGTAGAAAGTTGATCTGTATCAAATTATACCTCCTCTGGTTGCCTGGGCATTTTTTTAATATAAAAAACCTATTATGATGAGATAAAACAATGTGACCCGAGTAAATGGTAATTACAGGTGGAGCCAAAATGGCCAAGCTAGTTCCACTTTTGACCAAGGTCTGGGCAGGAGTTTTTGATTAGTTTTGTGCTATTGACCAAGGGTTAAGCCATGGGGTAAAGACGTGGAGTTATGCATTAAAGAGTTAACTTCTGTCCCTGCATTTAAGGGCACTTCTAGAAATGATGCTTACCTCTTGTTTCTCTGGTTGACTTTGATCAGTTTAGGGCCCACTGTGCCTTGCCTAATTTAAACATACTCAGCCATTACTGGAAGGAACCTCGGAGGTGGCAGAAACTCATCTTCCTGGGGCCCTGTGTGAGCTGGTGTGGGATTGGAGCAATAGTAGCAGCCTGCTGCTCCACCCAGTGAGAGGTGGGTCCACCTTGAGGTATGTGTGTGGGTGTGTGCATGAAGTTACATCTGACTTATTTCCATAAACTTCAGACTCCCCACCCCCCCCAACAATTACAACATCAGAATACTTTTTCTCATTCTAAGATTATAGGATAGTATTACTTGCCACAAAATTTGAAAAAATATACATATAATCACATACAAGATAAGCACAAAGCCGTGAAAATGGTTCATGCAATAATTTTCTGAAGAGAGAAGCTCTAATTATAAATCTCAGGTTCCTGAGTGGCGCAAATGGTTTGCTCTCCACTAGTTACTGAAAGGTTGGTCATTCGAACCCACCCAGTTGTGCTCTGCAAGAAAGCACCTGGTGATCTGCTTCCCTAAAGATTAATTCAACCGACTGCCATCAAGTTGATTCTGACTCATAGCAACCCTACAGGGCAGAGTAGCACTGCCACGTAGGGTTTCCAAGGCTGAAATATTTATGGAAGTAGACTGCCACATCTTTGTCCCGTGGAACTGCCAGTGTGTTTGACTGCCAACATTTTGGTTAGCATCTGAGTGCTTAACCACTGTGTCACCAGGGCTTCTTCTCCCTAAAGATTATCAACCAAGAAAACCCTATATGGAGCACGGGGTCTGTAATACATGGAATTACCAGGAGTCGGAATTGACTAGAAGGCAGAAAACAATAACAGCAATTATGAATCAGTTGCGATCTCTCCTAAGAAATCTTCTCTGACACTTTCAATCATCTTCCTCACCTTGCAGGTTGAATTATCTGCTCCTTATTCCTATTCTAAAAATGCCCTGTGCATATGTCTGTTAATAGTACTCTCCACAGGATGTCTTCTTTATCTGTCCAACTGGACAGTGAATTACTTGAAAACATTTGTATTCTACAGCACTGAGCATACTGAGCACATAGTAGGTGTTCGATTTAATGCTGAATGAATGAATGTCTACAGATAAGTTCTTCCCCCTTCCTAAGACTGCTATTTTCTATATCAGTGTTAAAGGGTTATTCCAAAGCAGAAACAAAATGGAAATGGGAATTGTATTGATCAAGATGGTGTATATTTCTAGCTGTACTGAAGAGATGTAAGACGAATCACTGACTGTAGAATTCTACTAATTCCAAATGCTACGGATGCAGAATCCGGGCTCATTTGAACATTTGACTAATTCAGCACACAAGGAAGGGCTTGCATGGCTCTAATTCAGGCAAGGCAGAACGTACAATACCCAGAGGAGATTTGGAGGCAGCAGATATTCCTGGGTTCAAATCTACCACATGAGCATGGATAATGGAAAAAATAAGACCTAACTCTCAAGGTTATGGTAATATTTGAAAAGACCAAAGGTTGCCATAACAAAACACTACACACTGGGTAATTTATAAGAACAGAAATCTATCGTCTCGTAGTTCTGGAGATTAGGAGCCGGAAATCAGGGCATTGGCAGGGCCATATTCTCTCTGTTGGTTCTAGGGAAGGCCTTCCCTTGTCTCTTGCAGCTTCTGAGAGCACCAGGTGTTCCTTGGCTTGTAGACTGATCTTCACATGGCTTTCCTTCTTCTGTCCATGTCTCTCCGTGTCTCTTTTAATCTATAAAAACACCACTCAGATTGAATTAGGACCCACCCTCTTCCAGTATGGCTTCATGTTAACGAATTACATCTGCAAAGACCCTACTGCCAAACAAGGTCACATTCACCCATACTGGGGTTATGACTTCAACATATCTTTTCAGGAGACACAGTTCAATCCATAACCGAAGGTGAAGACAGATCTTACCGGAAAGGTACAGTGGAAAATTTTGTATTGGGTTGTTTTCTCAAAAACAAAAGATGCCCAGCTTGAATGTTGTAACTGGAAGCCAAAATGTGTTAATAGTAAGTAGTATTGCTGTGCACCTTTCCTATGAATTAGGACAGGTTTTAAAAAGAAAAAAAAAAAGTATAGTAATAGTTGTAAAGCAGAATTCATATAACTTCTCCAATCCTGTTAGTTTCAGGAGCCACTTTGCAACATCCTTCCTTCTTCTTTTGGATTTTGTTACTTAAGGCTCTTTTCTCACCTGCTCATGAGCTCACATGGATACTCAACTGTAATCATTTAGCTTTGGCTATATTTGACATTTTGAACATGCAAATGATCACACTAAGTCATATACAAATGTCTCTCACCAAACCATTTCAGAAGGATAAACTTAAAAATAAACATTTTTCTTATTTGACATGCATGTGAGGTTAGGGATATCTCAGCTTTAGTTCCTGGTTTTGCCTATTACAGGGTTAGTGATGCATCAGAAATCACCCAGACAAATCACAGTAAGTGAATATTTATCAAGGGAGCAAATGGGATCCATTAGATTTTATGCCACTGCATATTCTTTTTTTTTTTTTTTTTAAGTATAGAGTCTCTCAGCATCCATTTAAATTAGACTTTGATTTAAGAACTCATCAAGAGTTGTATAAAATTTCAATTTCGGATGGCTAATATAGACGTTGGAAGCAGGCCATCATGATGTGAGCGTGAGGGAATCACCCTCAATCGTTAAGAACCTACCAGCGTTGCGATGCCTTGTCTTTTTAAACCAGCTAACCAGAGGGGAAGAGTGCCAGGGAGCAGGTATGCCAGTTTGGCCTTACATGCCCTAAACTTGCTGTCTGGATTGATTCAGTGGAAAGAACATGGGCTTTGTAGGCAAACCTCAGATTAAATTCTGGCTGTTGCACATACTAACCTTGAGGCCCGGAGCATATTACTTAACCTCACTGAGTCTCAGTTTCCTTTCCCATAAAACAGGGATTAAACCTCCCCTGCAGTGCCGTTTGTAACGATGAAATGAAATACAATAACTCACGTCTGATTGCTGGGCCAGCACGCAGTGGGTGCTCCCAAACTGTCCATTTCTCTTCTCCCTTCCCTTTCTGAATAGGTCAAATTAATGGTGGACATGGCTTTCACAAGGTCCTGAAAATCGCTACTTCTTTATAATGATGATGAAATTCAGTAGGTCTTTACGGCTATGCTCAGGCATGTCGGTAAACGTTATAGCAAGCGTGCGATGAATTGGAGCGGCGTTCTTTTGTATGTTCTTCTCATTTTCCTCCCTTTTTAGGCAAGAGAGGGAAATATTACCCCACAGAAAAGAAATTTGTTCTGGTTTTCTCCCCTCCCCGCCCTTTTATTTACCTGTTTATTTTTATTTTATTTGGCAGAATAGAGAACTTGAACTAGAGCTTTAGAGGACACAACAGATTCCTTGTCTTTCTTCTCCACTCCGGAGAAGATTGCTAGGTTCATCACGGCCACTCTCCTTCGTGAGGGTCGCCTGTAAATCAGGCAGAGGGATGCGGTCGCGTTGGTCAGCATGTGAAATAACAGGCTGAGCGTGGGGAACTCGATGCACAAAGTATCGGTGTGACTTGACATTCATGGCACCTTAACACCTGTTTCCATAGCTACAGTGTAATCCAGACATTTGAGAGGCAGGCTTGCCTCTGCCAGGCCTGTCATTTCAGGGAAATAAATTAAGAAAGCTGATGACAAGGCCTGGATTATACAATTTCTTTAAAGTACAAAGCAGACCTGAAAGCTAACCAGGAACGAAGGGAGTTCAGACCAAATGGATAAAACCCATTTCCGGTAACCTTTGTAAGACAATTTGAATGCAGCCTCCTTTATACATTTTTTTTGTTCCCCAACTCCCAGAAGCAGAATCATACGTTACACTTGGCAGTGATCTCTGTGGCACCATATTTCTCTTATTTTTGAGAGGTGAGACCATATTTTTTTTTTTTTTTAAATTGAAGCTTGGAAAAAACAAACAGATGGGAACCTACTGGCGGTAGGGTGGTGAGAGAAAAAGATGGGAGTTGGGCAAGTGCTAAAGGGCAAAGCTTCAGGAGCAGACACCGGGATATTTGCATACGCGCAATATGTTTCTGGCCGAGAGAGTGCTTCTCTGGAGTTCAGGATGTATTCCTAGGTCGCTATATTTATCCACGTCTCTGGCTACATATGTGAGACTAAGTTTAGCGTTGGTGTGTGTGTTCGCTGGATGCTTTGCAGCGGTACTTGAAGAATTCCATGTTAAATATGCACTGGCGGCAGTAACGAGCTGCTTTCACCTCGGAGGGGAAATGGAGGCAGGAGGTGGGACTCCAGGCTCAGATCTGCCATGCACCGCCGGGGCCAGCTGTAGTCAGGGCCTTTCGATACTATTTTCATCTAGGGTTTCTGAGCCAGTTCATTTATTTTTGGAGTTCCCTGAATTCCAAACAAAAGCAGATGATAATAACATCAGACTGTGCCCCATGGGTATGGTTACTTTTCTCCAAAAGACCCTCACCAAACTATTTTTTACCTTTTGTGATAGAGTGAGATTCAGGACTGGATAATTCTAGTGAGAAATCAGGTAATGCCTGCTTGCTTGAGTTCAATTTATTTACTTATTTATTATGGTAAAGAGCCCTGGTGGTCTAGTGGTTAAAGAGCTGAGCTGCTAACGAAAAGGCCGGCAGTTCAGATCCACCAGCGGCTCCCTGGAAACCCTATGGGGAAATTCTACTCTGTCCTATAAGGTCTGTATGAGTTGGAATGGACTCCACGGCAACGGGTTGGGTTTTTTTTTTTTTTTTTTTTGGTAAACAAGTAAGGGGGAAGGCTGTTTTGAAAGGAAAGAAGATAAGAGAGAGTGAGTTAGAAGAGGAATTACTACAGGGTTTTGCATCCACCAAGGAACTTGGCATTTAGTTACTTTACTTATATTTTTAATTGTCTTTCTTTTTTTTAGAGTGGTTTTAGGTTTACAGAAAAATTGTGCAGAAAGTACAGAGTACCTAGCTACCTTCTCCCCACTGCACATGGTTTCTTTTATTAACACCCTGGGTAGGGTCACTATGAGTGGGAATCCACTCCACCACACTGGGTTTCTGGGTTTTATTCCTGTGGTACGTTTGTTACAACTGATGAACCAATATTGATACATTACTAACTGAAGTCCATAGTTCATCCTAGGGTTGGCTCTTCCTATTGTAGAGCTCTGTGGGTTTTGACAAGTGCCTAATATCATGTGTCCATCATTACAGTGTCATTCCAGAATATTGTCACTGCCCTAAATATCCCCTGTGCACCACCTATTCACCCCTCTCTCGCTCCCCCGAACCCATGGTGACCACTTATATTTTCTCCATAGTTCTGCCTTTACTTTGCTTTTGTGCCGTTTTCTTGTTGTTAATGAATACAGCTACATCATTCAGACCCCCTGGACAAGTGACACTAATCACTCAGCCTAATTGTTATTTCTAGCATCATCTCAAAAACTCACTTTCTGGTCAGCGTGCTAAAAACAGTTTTGTTAGATAACTGTGTAACAATAAAAATCCCCTTTTAGTGATGTTTAAATTCAGTGTTTTATTTAAAACTGCTTTATAAAGGAACATTTGCCAGTAGGCTTATTTTCACTTAGGGGAATATATCTTTTTTTCTGACTTGAAAAACAGAAGATGAAAATTATGAAGCAAAATTACAAACACATGAAAATTCGAGAAATCCGTGCAATATTATTGGCCTAAGGGGAAATAGATACACGCACACACATGTGTGTATGAATTCATATCAAGAACACTCATTTAGTCGTTCATGTTAAAGTTTAGTAGACGTGAACAAACTTTAAGCTAATATAATGAATGGGGTGCTATTTTGAAAATTTATTATCGTGTTTTCGTCCTCTATCTTTCCAAGCAGAAGCTTTTAGTTCTGTTCCACCCGAGGCATTCTTCTGCATGGGGACTGTGGAGAGACGGAGATGGATGACATTTAACATGCAGACAAGAGCTGTGCAGTGAGGCAAAAACTTGTTAGCCAGGCTATTCATCTGAAAGAGGATTTTCCAGTCCAGGGTACAGAAGATACTACTTTAGTCCATGACCCTGGTAGTGAACTTTGATGTAGTGGATATGTGGTAGTGAACTTTGATGTAGTGGATATGTAAGTAATGTGTTCCTCTTTCTAGACTCAGGTAATGGTAGGATGAAGAAGAGCAAGAGGGAAAGACCAAAGAAATGAAGGTAAGCAGGTCCTGACTTCTGCCTTTTCTAGGCTTCTCTCCAGTCCCATTTGAGGTCGGGGGAAACCCATTTTGCTAGCTGCACCATGCGTTCTAAGGTGTTCCCATATCAAGTAATCTTGGTGGCAGAGGATGTATTGGGGGATCCAAAGACCATCCTCAGCTTCAGTGATTCACTAGGAGGACTCAGAGCTCTGTATATCGCTGTACTCATGTCTATAATATTGTAGTGAAAGGATACAAAGCAAAATCAGCAAAGAGAAAAGGCACATGGGGCAAAGTCCAGAGGAAACCAGGCTCAAGCTTCCAAGAGTTCTTTCCCAGTGGAGTCTCACACAGGACACACTTAATTCCCCCTGCAGCAGCTTATGACAACATCTATAAAATGTTTTCTACCAGGGACATTCATTACAGAGTCAGTGTCCAGGGTTTTTATTGTGGGCTAGCCACATAGGCATCTTCTCCTAGAATGTACCCAAATCCCAGACTCCCAGAAGAAAGCAGTTGTTCAGCCTAGACCACATTTTTTGCACAAACTGCTTAGGCTCAGTGAGCCAATCTTTATCAGTTAGGGTTGTGGGAACGCTCTCGATATCCACGTTCCCAGATAGCAGCCAAGGGCCAACCTTGTAAGCAGACCTTTCAAAGAATAGAAGTCTTAGGCTTGCAGTGTTAACTCTTTTCTGCACAGAGGGTAATTGGGCAGAGAGGCTCTGAGGGTAGACTTCCCTGTCAGCCTTCAGTTTTCTGGTGGGGCTAGTGCTGTATTAAGAGACTGTGAGTCAGGCGTCAGGATGGAAATTTCTTCTGAGTCAAGTAGCTGCAGGGGCTAGTGAACCTAAAATCAATAGGTAAGACGGCAGGCTGCTGGTTCAAGTCCCAACAACCAGAGTTCAGATGATGACGAGCCAAATGCAGGATCCAGAGCACAGCAAAATGTGCAGACCATACTCCTAAGGAAACTCCCTTTCAACTGATTGACTGCTTACAGCAGATCTCACCATGGAGGAGATTACATTATATCAGACCTCATCATGGAGGTGATTATATCATTATATAACTGCCAAACCACTGAGAATCGTGGCCCAGCCAAGCTGACACACAACTTTAACCATTACAAGGGGTGATCCTACAGGAGAGGCTGGGGTGGGTGGCATCCACTGGTCCAGATGGAGGACCCAGCAGAGTCAGGTTAGTAGGAGAATGGGGAGGTTATAGTATCTGTTGCAGTATCTAGCCACACCACCCAGAGCATTTGCCAAGGCAAAAGACTGGACCACAAGTTCATTCACCACAGACGAAGGTGCCAGAGGCCAATAGGAGACACAATGACCAGGAGGAGAAGGAATATCTCTCTGAAAGGAAAGGATCCAAGGATCAGCACAACTTCAGATGACCCTTTCCCTCAACACCAAAGGAACGCACAAGGCAACCTTTTTTCTCCATGCACCCAGATGCTATCTATGGAGGAGAAGCAGAGAAGGGGACCTGACCTAGTAGACCATTTTTTTTTTTTTGCTTTAAACCAGATTGCACATCTAATACATTTTCCCTGTTCCCCAGTGGGCAGGCATTTGGGGAACAAGGCCCAATGAGAGACTAAACAAAGAGATCACATTTTCCCTCACATCTGAGTTGTAGGATGAGTTAAACTCTTGACCTCGTTACACTGGTAAATTTTATTTAGTTTGTGAGAGAGGATGGTATTTTACAGACTAAAGAAGTTTATGTTGCAACTACCCAGAAGCTTTTTTCCTCTTTAAGCACTTTCTAAAAATGAATATAAGTTGCCACTAGATGATGGTACTTTCCATTGTGCTCAAAATTCAAAATTCAGGATGTGTCCCAAATGTATAGCTCTTCTAAGGCCAGTTAAAGTAAACAACACGTGATAGATAAACTCCAAAGAGGGCCACCAACAATCCCTTCCCTCTTGTGGGCCATGCTGCTTCATCCACCAAGACGGGAACTGTATTTCCTCTCTCCTTAAATCTATGGTAGTTCCTATGATGTGACCAATAGAATGCGGCAGAAATCTTACTATGCCAGTTCCAGGCCTTGCTGTTATGAAGCCCGACAGCTTCCTTTTCCTCTCTGGGAGAAGCCAGCTGGCATGGAAAAAATCCAACCATCCCAGGGACCTTCATGTCGTGAATACACCCAGCTGGTCACATGGTGAGGCCACAAGGAGGAGCACTGAAGAATTCTGCTAACTGTAAGAACCAAGGGCCAGACTTAGGACTCCAGCTCTGAGCTGTCTGGACAGCTCCTAGCCATTTATGTCATTTTAGCTCAGAAATCATGGGTCGGAGATACTCTTCCTTGCCAGATCCCTGAGCTACAGATTTATGAGCAAATGAAATACAGATAGTCACTGACTTACCTGTTCCATTCTGGTGACTTGTAAATAGGTTCTGACATAAGTTGAATATATCATTTTTTTTTAAGTTTTCATCATTATTGCCTGTAACCTTTATTTGTGTTTAGAGGTTGGAAACATCACATATAAACTTACAAATAGATTTTAAGATAGTATGTAGTATGTATTACTAATGATAACCAAAAAATCCTGACCCAACTGCCGTTGAGTCGATTCCAACCTATAGCAACCCTACAGGACAGAGTAGAACTACCCCATAGGGTTTCCAAGGAGCACCTGGTGGATTCGAACTGCTGGCCTTTTGGTTAGCAGCCAAACTCTTAACCACTACATCATCTTACTAATGATAAGATGCACACACACACACACAAAACCTCAAAAACAAAACATAACAGACAGGTCTTTTAAGTGTGGTTGGTCATAACTTGAATACGTCATAAGTTGGCAACTGCCTGTAGTTGTTATTTTAAGCCACTGTTTCAAGGCAGTTTGTTATACAGCAATAGATAATTGGAACACAATATAAATTAGCATTTATTTGTAAACAAAACTAAAAGGCAATCTTTGAAAAGAAATAAATGCCATGTTCCTTATCACATGTATTAATTTCTTAGGGCTGTCACAACAAATTACCGCAAAATTGGTGGCTTAAAAAAACAGAAATTTGTTATCTTACATTTCTGGAGGCCAGAAGCCTGAAATCAAAGTTTTGGCAGGATTGGTTTCTTCTGGAGGCTCTGAGGGAGAATCTGTTGCATGTTTTTGTCCTAGATTCTGGTGGCTGTTAACATCCCTTGGCTTGTAGATGCATCACTCCAGTCTCTGCCTCCATCTTCACATCGCCATCTCCCTTGTGTCTCTGCATCTTTTCCTTCCTTATCTGTCTCTTACAAAGTCACTTGTCATTACATCTAGCGTCTTCTCTAATCCAAGATGATCTCATTTCGTGAACTTACCTTAATTATATCTTCAAAAATCCTTATTCCAAATAAGGTTACATCTTGAGGTTCTAGATGGACAAATCTTTTTTGGGGGACATCATTCAACCCACTACACCAACTATATAAAATAGCTTTAACTCACACTGTTTTTAAACTTTTTTTTTTAATTGAACTTTAGTTGAAGGTTTACAGAACAAACCGGTTTCTCATCAAACAGTACACACATTGTTGTATGACATTGGTGAACAACCCCACGACATGTCAACACTCTCCCTCTTAACTCACACTCTGGAGTTATCCTCTGAATTATCTATGATTACTGAAATTTCAGGTTATTTTGACATTAAAATTTCTTGTGGCTTTTGATAGTACAAATCAAGGAATGTAAAAATTTAAGGTCTGTTCCCCTCCACCCCCAAGTAGGAAACAGAAAGCATAGCATTAATTCTGTTACTCAGTTATCATTATAGTATTAACTGCTCTGGTTAATTGGTTATTGCTTTTTGGCTAAGAGAACATTTTTTTACTTTTTACTATAGAATTTATAAAGTATATACAAAGTAGGAAATTAGTATAATGTACTTCAGTCAGTTTCACTAATTATCATTTTCTTCTGAAGAAGCTATCTTATGACCGTCCTTTCACACAAGCTGATTTTCTTTGGGGCACTTTTATCTGATCCTCACGGCAGAATTTGGAAAAGAACGAGAAAAGAAGGAAGAGAGAAAGAGAAAAGGGTCATTCTACTGAAAATTTGAGACTTTCTTCTATTCACTTCCTATTTTCATTATTTTTAGTCGGAAGACTTATTTTCCACTTAGCAGTCTACTTAGTACTTAGAGCAATATTAACTCCAAAATCGAAATAAAGCGATTAGCATTAGTAAATCCCTAGCAATGGCTGCAGTTCAGTCTTATAAGTGCCTCTGATATAAACAGTTTTAGAAACCATTTTCTGAAAGGGCGTCCTCCCACAAAAAGGTTTAAACAAAATTTAAACAAGATTTTAAACATAGATTTACAATTGTTTTATGATAAAATCTATGGCTTAAAATGTTTTAGGAGCCGCAGTGAATTTTTGACTGAGAACATAGTGTGTGTTATACAGTAACTATTTAATGTGTTCAGTTGTTGAATACAAAATTGTTTGGAAGGTTTAAACATTGGCGGCCATGAAAACACGCACTAGTTCATGTTCCCAGGGCCTAAAAGAAATCAAAGCAAACCTAATAGAAGGCAGGCATAATCATTTTCTTTCATATGACTAATAAAGATGTGAAAAACCAAGCTTCAGTTTTACATTTAAGTGGTTAATCCTCAAAATTGCATACGGGTAACAAAATGTAATGCTATGTTCTTTCTCCGTGGCTGCAAAATAAAAAGTGAACATTTGTATATCCTTAGGTCTGTCTCATGTGCCCATGGGGGGGTCTAATGAGAATCAGGCAGTGGGCCAAAAGGAAACTTAATAGAGACCTTCTTTTTCTTTCCTTTTTTGGAAATCTGTGTTAGAATTGTATTTGACGTGAGGTCAGAATTTTCCCTCTTATTTTATGGATATGTAGTGGGACGGGAGCCCTGGGTGGTGCAAACAGTTAACATGCTTGGCTGCTAAGTGAAAAGTTGGAGGTTCAAGAGCACCCAGCAGTTCCTTGGAAGAAAGACCTGGCAGCCTACTTCCAAAATCAGCCATTGAAAACCCTGTGGGGCTCAGTTTTACTCTGACACACATGGGGTTGCCATGAATCAGAATTGACCTGACGACTACTAGTTAACTGGTTAGTGGGACAGAATGAAAGTAGGGAATATAAACAGGAAAAATGGAAATTTCCTGCTAGAAGGGTAGTCAGAGTTTAGGCAATCTCATGGTTTTCAAAAACTTTTTTTCTTTTCTTTTTTTAAGGCTGAGCTGATTGTATTTAATATTAAAACAAGGTTATACACTGTTGGACACTTTTAGACCCTATTGGAGTGTTGAAATATAGACATAAAAGAATTATGTTAATCAAATGTTATTTTTCAAAAGTTGCTTTTTAAAAAATTTCATTGTTTTGGAAACACGAATACAGCCATGAGATTTCAGCACACTTAGATGCTCTAACTGTCTTAATTATGATGTAGTGAAAAGGACACTTGAGTAAAAGGAGGCCATCTGGGTTCAGGTTTTGCCTAACATTGCTCCCAGAAGGCCTGTTGCTAAGTACAGTAGTTGCATAGGCTTAGACTTTTCATTAAAAACAAACAAACAACAACAAAACTAGCTGCCATTGAGTCAGTTCCAACTTACGGAGACTCCATGTGTATCAGAGTGGAACTATGTTCCATAGGGTTTTCATTGCTGTGACTTTTCAGAAGCACATCTCCAGACCTTTCTTTTGAGGGTCTTCTGGGTAGATTAGAATCTCCAGCCTTACAGTTAGTAGCCCAGGACTTCTAATATCTTAGCTGCTGTATAAATGTAATGAGGATAATAAAACCTGTACTATCAACCTGATAAGATTGTTTGAAAAAATTAAGTGACATTAGCTAGTGGTTTGAAAAGGTTTTGAAAAATTTCAAGTAGAGTATGAAGGCATAATTGTCAACATCAGTGTTATTTACGGAGTGCCTAATTTATCCAGAGCAGAGCTGTAGGAAGAGGAGTTTCAAACAGAAATGCCAGATACTACTATCACTACTGATTAAGAAAGGAGCCCTGATAGCTCAGTGGTTAATCACTCAGCTGCTAACCGAAAGGTCAGCGGTTCAAACCCACCAGCAGCTCCCTGGGAGAAAGATGTGGCAGTCTGCTTCCCTAAAGATTACAGTCTTAGACTGAGTGAAATTAGTCAGTTGCAAAAGGACAAATATTGTATAAGACCACTATTATAAGAACGCTAGAAAAGTTTAAACACAGAAGAAAATATTCTTTGATGGTTACAAGAGTGGGGAGGGAGGGAGAAAGGTATTCACTAATTAAATAGTAGACTGGAACTATTTTAGGTGAAGGGAAAGACAACACACAGTACAGGAGAGGACAGCACAACTGGACTAAACCAAAAGCAAACAAGTTTCCTGAATAGAACCGAATGCTTCAAAGGCCAGAGTAGCAGGGACAGGGATTTGGGGACCATGGTTTCAGGGGACATCTAAGTCAATTGGCATAACAAAATGTATTAAGGGAATGTTCTGCATCCCACTTTGGTGAGAAGTGTCTGTGGTCTTAAACACTAGCAACCGATCATCTAAGATGCATCAACTGGTCGCAACCCACCTGGAGCAAAGGCGAATGAAGAATACCAAAGACGTATGGTAAAGATGAGCCCAAAAGACAGAAAGAGCCATATAAACCAGAGTCTCCATCAGCCTGAGACTGGAAGAACTAGATGGTGCCTGGCTACCACCGATCACTGCCCTGAAAGGGAACATAACAGAAAATCTCTGATGGAACAGAACAGTGGGGTACAGATCTCAAATTCTTGTAAAAAGACTACACTTAATGGTCTGACTGAGACTGGAGGGACCCTGGAGGTCATGGTCCCTGGGCTCTTTGTTAGCCCAAGATTGGACCGTTCCCAAAGCCAACTCTCCTGACAGGGACTGGATTGGACTGATTATAAGATAGATAATGATACTGGTGAGGAGTGAGCTTCTTGGCTCAAGTAGACACATGAGACTATGTGGGCAGATCCTGTCTGGAGGCAAGATGAGAGGGAAGAGGGGGACAGGAGCTGGTTGAATGGACATGGGGAATACAGGGTGGAGAGGAGGAATGTGCTGTCTCATTAGGGAGAGAGCAACTAAGAGTACATAGCAAAACGTGTATGACTTTTTGTATGAGAGACTGACTTGATTCTTAAATTTTCACTTAAGGCACATTAAAAAAAAAAAAAAAGATAACTGTCTTGGAAACCAACTGTATAGGGTAGTTCTACTCTGCCCTATAGGGTACCTAAGATTCAGAATTGACTCTGCGGTAATGGGTACTCATCAAGATTATAAGCTTTAAGTAAATCATTTGTTTCTGAGACTAAGAAATTAGACAAAAATGAAAGTAAACACATGACTTTTATATATTTTTTCTTATCATTGACATTCGCTAGCAGATCAAGAGGAATTTAGTCTTTATTCTAAGCATGTATATGACATACACGCAATGGATGTCCAGTAACTGGTACAGTCCGATACCACTAAATACACAGTCTTAATGGGCATCATATGGGTCCTTAGTGGTAAAAGTGGTTTATGATCAGTTGCTAAGGAAACATTGGTGGCCTGAACCCACCTGGAAGCTCTATGGCTGAAAGTCCTGGCGAAACTCTTCTGTAAAGATTATAGCCAAGAAAACCCTACGAAGCAGTTCTACTCTGTAACACCTGGGGTTGCTATGAGTCAGAATCGACTCAATGGCAATGTTGTAGTTTTTATTTATTTTTTAATGGGCATTATAGGTGTAAAGAGTTAGAAACAGAGAGTTTGACAAAAGACTAAGCTCTACCAGGGCAAATATATCGCTAAAAGAACTCCCTGAAACCATCTGTTTCTGTTTTCTGTTACTACATAATGAACCGCCCCAAAATTTAGTAGCCTTAAACAATAACTGTTTTATTGCTGGTAATTCTGAGTGAGAAATTTTGGCAGGGCTCAGAAGGGATGGGTCCTTTCTGCTTCATGTAGCATTCACTGGGGCAGCTCAGCTGGGCTGGAGGGTCCAAGGTAGCCCGACTCACTTGTCTGGGGATTGGTATTGGTAGCTGGCTTGGTACAACGTCCATCTCCTCCATGAGATTTTCATCTTCGAGAGCCTCTTTCTTTACAGAGCCTTTCTCCAGCAGGATAAGAGGACTTCTTCACATGATGGAAAGGACCTAGAGGGCAAAACGGAAGCTGCAAGATCTCTTAACACTTGGGCCCAGAACCAACAGCTCTGATTATCAACCTCTTGAGTTTCATTATTTTTTTTTGTAAACAAAACATATGCCAATTCAATAATTTTTACATGTGCAATTCAGTGACACTGATTACATTTATCATATTGTGTAACCATCATCACTGTCCTTTTCCAGATTATTCTACCATCATTAACAGAGACTCAGTGCCCCTTAAACAAAGACTCCTTCTTTTCCCCTCCCTCCCACCCCTAGTAACCACTAATAAACTTTGATCTCTACATACTTGCCTATTTTGTACGAGTGGGATCACATAATATTTATCCTTTTGTGTCTGACTTATTTCACCCAGCAAACTGTTTTCAAGGTTCATGCATATTGTACCATGTATCAAGATTTCATTTTTCTTTATGGTTGAGTAATATTCCATTGTATACATACACCACATTTTGTTTATCTACCTCCTGACTTGTTGTTGTGTAAAAAATAACAACAGCAACAAAATAACCTTAAGTGTTTAAACTATTCAGCTTGGGGATTCTGTTATGGGGAAGAATAATCCCCTTCTGCTGTAACACTAAAGACTGGGTTTCCTGGGGGTAAGTCCTTCTTTGTCTGGTCCCTTTGTAGTTACCGTCAAACACAAAAGCTTTCCTGAGGCAGCCATAGATACCAGGATTTGATGGTCTAGATTACTGTTTTAAGTAAGAAGGGTGGGCATTTAACCATTTTGTTTGTTTTGCTTTTGGGGGGGTTAACCTCTTGCTAATAAGAATATTCAATTATACAGATCACAACCTTTGCCCTGAGAATTACAGACCTTCTAGGTGAATTTGGTAAGCAAGGACTGCCCTGCGAATTTCAAACAGGATGCTGCAGAGAAAGATGATACAGGATACAGAATTAAGTGGTAACAAGAAGTATTAATATTCATGGCAGTCCTCAAAAGAACCTTAAAGAAAAGGGAGGCAGCCAAAGCTAATGGATAATTTTCATAAACCTTTACCTCAATAAACAGCAGTAGAGAATTAATCCGGCATCAGTATGATCATATGATTCTAATTGGAAAATCTTCTTTAAATGTCATAGCTGAGAACGGAATAAATCATACTTTTTTTTTTTAGTCTTGCTCACATACTTGGTAGTTAAATCACCTCTTAGTTGGGCTACATGAAAACTGATAGATCGAAAAGTAGCAGATGTGTGTATTGGAAATCAAAAGACAAATTAACTCCTTCATTTTAGCCTGCCTTCACTAACCATCTTCCCAAGTCTTCTGACCTTTGATGGGAATGGTATTTAGCTATTAGAAAATTGATCCAAGATCATGGGTGCTTAAAACTACAACAGATGACATGAAAATGTTTGATTACTATCTCTGTCTTCGTGGCAAAAGGATCCTTCCTATAGCTCCCTGTGTGAGTTTAAGAGATATGAGAGAAAAGAGTATGACACAGTTGGGAAGAAACCCAATGTCATTAACATTAGACATTGTTACGTGAGATAGTCTAATATGGTCCCGTAACCTTGAGCTTCATTCTCTCTCCCTTTCTTTTCCTCCCTCCCTCGTTCATTCTGTGCCATTGCAGGAATCAGCCACTTTCAGAATAGGGTGGACATAAGCATGGGTCCCCAGGTGGACATAAGGATGGGTCCAAGTTGTCTAGGCTACATTGGCCCATGGATTTCCATCCATGAGACCCTGTGTATATCAAGGCCATATAATACGCTTAAATCCAAGGCCATCTGGATTACAGAGGGCCTGGAGGACTGCTCACCAGTACAAACACCAGCTGCTGTAGTGTCAACTCTGACTCACAGCGATCTCATGTATGTCAGAGTAGAACTGTGCTCCATAGCGTTTTCAGTGGTTGATTTTTCGGAAGTAGATTGCCAGGCCTTTCTTCTAAGGTGCCTCTGGGTGGACTCAAACCTCCAACCTTTCAGTTAGCAGCAAGTGCGTTACCTGTTTGTGCTGCCCAAGTACTCTAGAGGACTGCTTACAGAAGATAAAATCCAATGCTGTGAAGGTTGCTGAAGAAAATTTCTCTCCTGTGTTGAGTGGTCACACTATCCATTCATGATCACAGATACTAAATGGGTGCACAATGCTGTTTTTTCTTAGTCTTCTGTTTTGCTTTCTTCTCATCTTCCTAGTTGCTCAAATGTTTTGATGTCCCAACTCTTGCTCTTCATCATTTCCTGGGTGAATACTGTCAGGTCTGTGGCTTTAAATATCCATCTATTTGCTAATAACATTCAAATTTGTATCTCCAAACCAGATGCTTCCCATAAACTCCAGCATCCTAGATGTAAGTACCACTTGACGTCTTTCTTTAAATGTTGATAGGCATCTTAAAGTTAACATATCAAAAGAGAAACCACTTGATAAACAACTTCCACCCCCTCGTCCTGCACAAAAGGCCATCCTCTATCAGTAAAAGTTATATCCACCCAGTTGTTCAAGGAATCATTCCTTACTTTTCTCTTTTCCTCATCCCTAAATTGGTTCCATTGGTATGCTCAGGCCATTAACCTCTAAAATGCATCTGAAAACCATCTTCTTCTCCCCATTTTTTCTATTAATGCCTTAGTCTAAGTCTCTGAGCTACCACCTCATATGGATTACACCACTTCAGTCTTAACTGGTTTCCTTACTTTCTCTCTTGTTGCCTACAATCAATTCCCCCCACACAGGAGCCAAAGTGATCTCCCTGAGTTAAATCTGATCATGTCACTCCTCTGCATTAAATCATCCAATATCTTCTCATCACACATGGTATAAAACCTCATTGCTTAAAGATCCTGAATGATTTGATCCTGCCTGTGGCACCACTATAGGGTCACTATGAGTTGGAATTGACTCTGCAGCAATGGCAAAGGGCTAAACCTTGACCACATCATCCTACACCTCCCTCCTCTTTGATCAGGGTGCTTCCACCACGGTGACCTGTTTCCTGTCCCTGAAACATGCCAAGTTTGTTCTTGCTCTAGAGACTTTGCATCTGCCATCTCTTTTACCTGAAATATTTTTTCTTAGGCTCCCTTATGGATGAATTCTTCTTGTCATTTGGTTGTCATTTCAAATGACATGTTCTCAAAAGGTCTCTTTCTGACCACCTATAGCATCATTTGTTAATTTTCTTGAGAGCATTTACCACTATCCAAGATAGTTTATGGAATTATCTCTCTTGGTAGAATGTAAGCTCCTTTAGAACAAGGTCCTTATCTGTCTACTTCTTTTTGGAATCTTGAGCACTTAGAATGTTGGCTGGCACAGACTACTCCCTCAACAAATATTTGTTGAATTAAAGCCTTCACTTATATGTTCAACGTGTCCTTATTAGATGAGTGAACATAAGTGATGTGTGACATTTTCTTGGAAAACATTCTTCTCACCCATACTGCTTTCACCCTACTCTATTTGGGTGACTCTATCTGACTTGGACCTTTGGATAATATATAATGGGTGGTTTTTATTTATTTTTTTAAATTTAGGTCAAATATTTGCCTGAACATATTTTACATGACCTTAGTATTTTACCTTACTGGAAAGAATTACCATCAAGATATCAAATGCTCTTTCTACTTTTTCTTCCTGGCCCACCAATCTATAATTCTCTTCCTTACATTTTTTTCTTCCTTTTTTAAAAAAAATTTTATTGTGTTTTAGGTGAAAGTTTATAGCTCAAGTTAATTTCTCATTCAAAAATTTATACACATATTGTTTTGTGCGTTACATTTTTTCTTTATCTAAATGTGTAGAGATTACTGACTGTGATGGTTAATTTTATGTGTCAATTTGGCTAACCTAAAACCCTGGTGGTGTAGTGGTTAAGTGCTAAGGCTGCTAACGAAAAGGTCAGCAGTTCGAATCTGCCAGGCACTCCTTGGAAACTCTATGGGGCAGTTCTACTCTGTCCTTTAGGATCGTCATGAGTTGGAATCAACTCAACAGCAGTGGGTTTGGTTTTTTTTGGTTTATGGTCTCCAGTTGTTTGAGCGAACACTAGTCTAGTTGCTATCATGGAGTAGTTGTGTGTGATTAAATCGGCTGGCCTTGGGTAGAGCAGATTATCTTCCATAATGTAATTTAATGCAATAATCATCTATGATATGATTCTGTGTTCCTTACATTTGTTTTCTTTGTCTAAATGTGCAGCAGTTACAGATAGTGTCCATGTAAATTCTCTCTCATATTCAATGGAGTCAAAAGCTAGGAGGGTGTCTTATTTAATTTGTCCAACAGATTCCTGCAGCCATGCAGGAGCAGAGAAGTAATTTTGGGGACTAAATTAATTTCTATTTCACTTGAATTGTAGAACATGTTTTTCCTACTTAATAACAGTAGCCTTAAACCATTTTATTATTGCAAAAAGAAAACTTCATTTTTTTGTTTTGTTTTAATCCCTGGCGATAAGCCATTATTTGTAAATATTCACATTCGAGAAATTTGATGCAGTCAGTGGTAAAGTAGTTTAAGGCCATTGTTTTTAAGTGAGAAAAAAACATTTTTTTTTTTGTTTGTTTGTTTGTTTCATTTTATTTTAATTCCTGGCAGTTGGCCATTGTGATTCCATTTTGTAAATATTCACATTTGGGAAGTTTGATGCAAATTCAAATCTAGATGCTTCAAACCACATGCCATTGCTGAACTCAAAATTTGACTGGGCTGATATTTTGTTTGTCTTCTTCAAAGGCTGTTTTTTCAAAACTTTAAATTAATTGACTTATCCTGTACAATACAATGAAAAATGATAAATAAATCTGTGAGAGATAAGAAAATATCACAGATTCTGGTTTAATTTTATAATTGTAGCAGTTTTAATTGTCACGTTTTAATCTATTTGAGAAGTAAGAATTTGTATCTTTTTGAAAAAGTATTAATAAAGGTGCATTCTAAACTGCATATATTTGTGTTTCTGTGTACATATATGTGTATACGTGTGTGTGTGTGATGGTACAGTGATTAAGAGCTTGGCTGCTAACCAAAAGGCCTGTAGTTTGAATTCACCAGCCGCTACTTGAAAACCCTATGGGACAGTTCTACTCTGTCCTGTAGGGTTGCTACAAATTGGAATGGACTCTACAGCAATGGGTTTTTGTTGGGGGGGGGGTGGGTAGCCGTGAATTGGAATGTATTCAATGGCAACTGTTTTTTTTTGTGTGTGTGTGTGTGTTACACACACCTACACACGTGTAATTTTATTTAGAGTTGTATTTTTTAAAAAGTGATGTTAGTCATTTTCCAGAAATTTTCACGCCTTTTTAATCAAGTGGCTTTTTTTGGCTTCAGGCAAACATACTGGCACTAGAAATGGATCAAATATAGAGCATTTGTGTGTGTGTGTGTGGGTGTGTGTGCATGCTTGGGTATTACCCTTTCCTCTAAAGTATCAGAAAATATTGAAGAACAGTGTAGATAGTTACTAAAACTCATGATTTAGTGAGAAGAGAAAAGAATTGAGGGAGGCTGTAGAAGTTCTGGGTTCTAAAAGTACCTTTACCACTAACTAACCATATGTGTTTATAGATAAGCCACATGTCTTCGGGTCTTAGAATTTTACAAGTTTTTCTTTAGAAAACTCTGCTGAATGATATTAATATGCATTTCATTAAAATTGTTTCTGTAACCAAAAATCATGGAAATGCTGTATAATACCCCTGGCTTAGTTTTGGAAATTTATTAGGAATAGTATCACATTAAAGGCTCTGGGAAGAACCATAAGGGAAAGCAAGCAAACAAACAGATTTCCTAAGTATTTTCACTCACAGAATTTTCATTTCCTTCTTTCTTTTTTCAATCTTTTTTTTTTTTTTCCTCAGAACACCTATCGTATTTTCCAAATCAAGTAACCCATCTCAGGTAAATATTATAATGCTACAAGATTTCTAAGGTTCCTTTAAACTCTAAAAGTCTATGATTTTTTGATACCAAAATTATAAAAATAATAACTCAGAAGAAAACAAGAGACTTAGACTTTCAGAATTACCCTCATTTTATTAGCATAATGCAATCTAGTCAGCCAATAAAATGTAGAGCTTCCTCTTACCATCTATCTCCACCAAAAATCTAAAGACCTAGAATTTGCATCAATTTCAGATTTACTTAAAAAAATGTAATTCTATAAAGCATGCAAAGAAAGAATAGTTTGGGAGGCTTGGTTTTCTCTTTGGTGCCCCAAATTATGTGCTTGTTATTGTGTTGGGTTGGAGATGGGAGAAGAATGATCATCTAAAATCGAATGTCAGAGAAAGCTTCAAGGGAAAGGGAGTCTTGCAGTCTGCTTTCTGCTCTTGTTATGGTAGGGCTCTCATGGATCTGTTGGAACTGACAATGCCTAACAGACCTAATTGTTTGTGGCTCCAGTTCTCAGCTTAGTTCCTTTCAATAAGAAATAGTGTCATTTCTACATTTCAGGCCCTAGGCTAGACATTTATTGTTGTTCATTGTTGTTGACTTGATTCTGACTCACGATGACCCACGTGTGTAGAGCAGGACTGACTGCTCCAGAGGGTTTTCGAGGCTGTGACCTTTCCGAAGCAACCTCCAGGCTTGTCTTCCAAGGTGCCTCTGGGTGGATCAAATGGCCAACCCTTTGGCTAGTAGTCGAGCACTTAACTGTTTGTACCACCCAGGGACTCCAGGCCAGGCATTAGGAGTATGAATATAAATAAGACATGGTCCCTGTACCTGGTGATAAATATTATGATGAATAAATGCACCGAATGTTATAAGGGCCCCAAACTTAGTACGAGTATACATAAAAAAAACTAACTGGGAAAAGAAAATAGAAGAGAAATACAATACAATAAGAAAACCAAAGTAAACTAAGGATGAACTCTCAAGTGGAAGCTGAGAAAAACCGCTGGCACCGGAAGACAATGGGTCGAGAAGAGATTTGGACATGGTTGCTATGGAAAGAAGAGCCAAGAACAGCAAATTGCAGTAGTTAATGGGTTCTTTTCTGAAGAGCTGTATTAGAATATCTTAGACTTTAAGAGACAAGGGGACCTTGAAGCTTATTAACATGCTCATTGTATAAAAGAGTATACTAACATCCAGGATCACAAAGCTGGTTTGTGACAGAAACAAGAATCTAGGACTTCTGACTTTGGACTCATCTTTTCTTTTTTCCCTAGTGAAGTTTTTTGAGGACTCTGTGATTTTTTTTTTAAATTATATATGGCTTGAAATAAGTAGACATAGTTTATGGCTGTTGGATTGGTTTCGATACTGTTTCTTTTAGTGATATTTGAGGTATAACCTGGTAAGCAGCTGAAATAAGAATGTTGTTATTAAATAAACAGGAATTAGACAAGTGTACAGAGAGAAGAGCAAATAATAGCAGATTCAAGGTACATGAGGAAGGAAGAATCGACTTGGTCTGGTGATGAATGGAGATGGTGGGCAGAAAGGAAGGAAAAAAAAAAACTAATTCAATATTTCATTTTCAAGTGACTGGAAGAATGTTGATATCCTTGCCAGCTGCATGTGGCCTGTAGGGATAGGGAAATAATGTTGATGTCTGTGACGAGAGAACACCATGGCCAAGACTAGGATGTGTCTGTGGGGCCCAGAGAGAGAACTGAATGTGATGGACTCTTTGAAGGGAGAATTGATAGCACCTGCTCTGTATAAGATGAATGAGGCAAAGGGAATTTAAAAATCATGGTAAGGATGTTGAAAGGGCATTTTTTTTGTTATAGGAATGGAGGTTGGGGAAGACCTCTGGAACAAAGGTTTCCCTTTGCTTTAAATAAGCATAAAATTTTAGGTTTAGAAAGGATATGGGGGACTAACTGAGTTATCTTTCTGCCTCTAAAAAATGCCCTTTAGCCTTTAACAGCAGGAAATACAGAGTTTATGGTTTTGTCATATTTTTAATAACTTCCCTTGATAAAATATTTGAATACCCAATGATCATTCTGTTAGTAGATCATTCCAAATGCATAATCCTGGTTGCTTATTTAGATTTGATCCATATCCTTTTACATGAATCAAGAATAAAGGCTCAGGTCCTTAGTATCATGAGACAGCTCAATCAATTGGCGCTACAAAATTCATGTTCTACATTCTACTGAGGTGAGTATTGTCTGAGGCCTTAAGAGCTTGCGAGTGGCTATCTAAGATACAACTTAGATGAGTCTCTACTCAAAAGGACCAAAAGAAAAAGAAAGAAACCAAAGTCTCAGAGAAGAAACTAGTCTCCAAGGCTAATAGTCCACACAGTCCATGGCCTTATCTACCCTGATGGTGCCTGGCTACTACTACTGACTGTTCTGATCAGGGCCACAATAGATGGACCCAGACTGAAGGGAGAAAAATGTGAAACAGAACTCAAATTCTTAAAAAGTCTAGACTTACTGGACCAGTTGAGACTGGAGGACTCCCTGAAACTATTGCCCTGAGATACTCTTTAAACCTTGAATCAAAACTATCCTTGAGGTCACCTTTTAGCAAATTAACAGATTGGCACGCAAAATAAAGGTTATTACCCATAAGAAGGGGGCTCCATTAAAAAAAAAAAAGCCTGTATGAGATCAAAAGGAGCCCTGGTGGTGTAGTGGTCAAATGCTCAGCTGCTAACTGAACGATCAGAGGTGCAAACTCAGCAGCCGCTCCATGGGAAAAAGATATAGCATATCTTCCATAAAGATTTACGGCCTTCGAAACCCTGAAGGGCAGGTCTACTCCATCTTACTGGGTTGTTATGAATCAGAATCGACTTGATGGCAGTAGGTTTTTGGTTTTATGAGACTAGAAGGTCAACAATTACTCTAAAGCAAAGATAAGACAAGGAAAGCAGGGAAGCGAGAGTACTGGAGATGGAACAACCAGAACACAATTAATGAGAATGTTGACACTTTGTGAAAAATGTAACTAATGTCACTGAACAACTTGTGTAGAAATTGTCAAAGGGAAACCCAATTGGCTGTGGAAACTTTCACCAAATAACACAATAAAATATTTAAAAAAGAAGAATAGATAATCATCAAGCCACATTTCTCTCCCTAAAGACAATTGGAAGGGAACCCCTTTTTAGTTTTCTATTCTCAGAGATAGATTTCCCAGGTCCATGAACTTTTTCTCATGGTCATTATATACCAACTTCAAACCGATTGCCGTTGAGTTGATTCCAACTCATGGAGATTCCATGCTTATCAAGGGTAAAACTGTGCTCCATAGGGTTTTCAGTGGATAGTTTTTCAGAAGTAGATCACCAGGCCTTTCTTCCAAGTCATCTCTGGTGGAACTCACAACTCCGACCTTTAGTAGGTGAGCATGTTAAACATTAGCACCACCAGGGACTACTCCATATCAACTTCAGTGATAGTATTTTGCTGGTCCAGCTCTAATATCTCTATACCTGTTGCCATCAAGTCGATTCCAACTCATAGCAACCCTAGGGGACAGAATAGAACTGCCTTTTGGGGTTTCCAAGTTGCTGCTGGTGGATTCAAACTGCTGACCTTTTGGTTGGCAGTTGTGGCTCTCAACCACATTACCACCAGGGCTCCCAGTATCTCTAGATCCTATTTTAATTGAAGAAGCAGAACCAGGTATAGGTCTCTTGTAAAAGAACAAGGAGCATTTAGATAATGGGTGATTATTTTGTGTTTTCTACAACTTTTGGCCTTATGTATCTAACCAGAAAGAATCCTTTTGAAATTCTTGGTCTATTTTATTTTAAATCTATTTTATTTTGGTGCATTTGATATCCAGCTTGTAAAGCCTCCCATCACTCCCTCCAGAATAAATATTGCCTTGAAGATAGAAATACTTCTTTTCCCCTTTCTCAGAAACTAGCAATTGCTTTGGAGAATATGTAAATACCTTTTTGAAATGCATTCTCAAACTCCTCCCCCAACACTGCTGTTTTCTTTTCAATTTAAAGACTAACTCCTGTACCACAATTAGGTGGGACAAGGGAACATGTTTTCTAAGGTAACCCAGATATAATAAATGGAGAAGATTCCTACAATTTACAAAGGCTGCTGCTCAACATTGTTTTTTGAATCTACTGTGAAGTAATTGATCCATTGATAATTTTAATGGGTGGCTGAGAAAATAAAAGCACTGCATCAAATTCCTGTCACTGGCAATATTCATCTCTTTCTTTCCTTGTTGCAACAACTCTTTGGGATCTCTAACCATGGAGGCATTACAGATATTTGCAGAGGGAAACATGAGGGTGTGAATTATTTTTATTTATTGGCAATTCAAATTCTTCCTGCAAAGACTTTATAGCATCACAAAAAAGCGAAAATACTGGCATTCTCACTCCCAGCCCTGCACATCTTTTCTAGTTGCTCTCCCCAAAGTCTTCATGTCCTCCTAAACTACCCAAAATGCTTTCTTCCTCCCTTCAGAAAGATTCCTGTAAACTCAGCTCTTCTCTGTCACAGAAAAAAGTAAGGTGCTTGTACTAGTCTCCTTGACTCCCAGCGAGTTGCACTTTGACCTTACTTAAAACATGCAAATATTTAGTGTGTGAATAATAGAGGGAATGTAAATATTTATTTGCTGATTCTGTTCTGATGAAAAAGTACCATGTGATATGTCTGTTTCCTGTCACTTATTTCTAAAACAGTAGCAAAAAATGCCCTGAAGACTGATGTAAAACAGGGTATGAGGAACAGTTAGCTAACCAGTGAAGGTTTGAGGGAGTTGGATTAAATTGATTACTATTCAATGAAGTTGACAAACTTTAATATATTTCTAGTGTCAGGTAGGAAAGAATCTTTTTAGTTTGTGCTACTGATTTGAAAAGGAGCCCTTGTGGCATAATGGTTAAGCGATCAGGTGCTAACCCAAAAGTTGACAGTTCAAACCCACCCTGCAGCTCCGGCAGGAGGAGAGACCTGGCAATCTGTCACATGGGGTTGCTATGAGTTGAAATCGACTCAAAGGTACCCAACAACAACAATATTAATTTGACATGGGGCAGCCTTGGTTTAGCGGTCTAATTCTCACCTTCCATGTGGGAGACTAGGGTTCCATTCCTGGTCAATGCACCTCATGTGTAGCTACCACCCATCTATCAGTGTAGGCTTATTTCTTGAAATGTTGCTGGATAGGTTTCAGTGGAAATTCCAGATTAAGACAGACTAGAAATTAAACCCTGGTGATCTACTTCTGAATATCCAGCCAACGAAAACCCTTTGGATCACAATGTTCTGATCTACAGCTGATAATGGGGATGGCACAGGATCAGGCAATGTTTTGTTCCATTGTGCATGGGGTCACCGTGAGTTGGGGCTGACTTAATGGCAACCAGCATCATTAATCTAATGGGTTCATAGCAGTGCTGTCCAAAGTGTGTTCAGAGGGCCACCTGTACATGATCACCTAGGCATTTTAAACTTTCAGAATTCAGTCTCCCATTAAAGTCTGACAACATCAGAGCTCCTGAATGAGGGGTCTTAGAATCTGCATTTCAAACAAGCAGTTTACTTTATTATTCTCACATTAAAAAGCTTTAGAATCACTGTTTTATAACACGTTAATAAAGCAAAATTTAAATTCTAACTCAGGTCTCCTTCTTGAACTTCAGAATCTGTTTATAAAATGATCTTGAATGTTCTATAGGCATCTACTCATTCCCACGCTCTATCACACTAAACTTGTATTTCATCTCCTATTTGTTTTGTCAATCGAAAGCCTAGAAGTCAACTTAGACCCTGCCCTCTCCCTCATCTGCAACACCCAACTCAACACTAAGTGCTCTTGTGTCTAGCTTCTTAACATTTTTATATCTGTCATTTATTTTATTTTTTATTGTGCCTTAAGTGAAAGTTTACAATTCAAGTCAGCTTCTCATACAAAAACTTACACACACATTGTTATGTGACCTAGTTGCTCTCCCTACAATGTGACAGTACACTCCTTCTCTCTACCCTGCATTTCCCATGTTCATTCAACCAGCTTCTGTCCCCCTCTGCCTTCTCATCTCACCTCCAAACAGGAGCTGTATCATCACTGTTTTTAGCATACAAAGTTATAGTGACTTTTCATTACCAAGCAAAGCAGCTCCCCTCTCTCCTTGAGCTTCCACAAGCGGCATAGCAAGGAAGAAGCGGTGGGAGTTCACCACAGTGAGGCAAGAAGTCAGTGCATCCTCTGTAGGCAATTGCAAAAAATATAAATAATAATGATAATAAAACAAGCCAAAAAAAAATTGGTCAACTTTAATTATAATCATTAAGCAATGTTAGTAATAAAATACTCCTCACTGTGGGACTGTCCTCTCCTCACCACTACCTTTGGCACCCTATTGGCCCACACTATACTTTGTACATATTTCTATTATCTTCATACATGATAATTTATATTGTAACTGTGTTTATACTTCTGTCCATTTCCCTAAGCTCTTTATATTCCTAGCAACCAGCACAACTCCTTACGCATTCTTCTTTTCATAAGAATTACAGAAAACAGAACTGAGTAAATGGAAGAGATAAAATAATAAAAACATAATACATGAAAATTTCTCTGAAGTAAGACATGAGATCTTAGAATAAAAGGAATGTCTCCTAATTGTGCCTACCACAGTAAATAAAAGACAACAGAAAATGTATCATACCTAAATACATCATCTGGTAAAATTTCAAACTCCCAAAGACAAACAGAATATGCTAAAAGTTTCCAGAGACAAAAGCAAACAACCCAGAACAGCAAAAACCAATCACAAAACAAGTTGCCCATAAAAAAAGGATCAGGTATACATTGTGCGTACTAATACTAGGTAAAAGGTACTTAAGAGCTGTGCTGTCCAATACAGTAGCCACTAGCCACTAGCTTTTATAATTTAAATTAAGTAAAATAAAAAATTTCTTCAGTCACTAGACACTTTTCAATTGCTTGACAATTACATACAGTGAGTGACTTCCATATTGGGCATTGCATATATATTAATAGAACATTTCCATTATCACAAATTCTGCTGGACCAAGCTGCTATTGAACACTCTCCTGAAAGTTCTAAGGGAGTGGTTTTTGAGCATAGAATCCTTTAGCTGACCAAATGACAATTCACCACTGAGGACACTTTTCCTGAATTGTTTACCACTTGCAAATATAATCTAAAATTCTTACAAGAGTACATAATGGAGGGGGAATAAGCAAAATCAAAATCAAAAGGTGATTTCAAGAGCAATGTTGCAGGTACAAGGAAAAAAAAACTGCAAGCAAATAAGCAAATCAAATAAAACCATGTCTAAATTTTATGGTGATACATTTATTAAAAAAAAATGGCATATGTTAGACCACAAAGAGAATCTCATGCAATTCCAAGATGAATATAAAAAGTTAAATCCATTTTCACAATCCAATGAATTAAAAAAAATGAATTAGGAGGTAGCAAAATGAAACCTATCCACATGGAAATTAAAAGCCGGTCTTCCAAATAGCTATTGGGTTAGAAAGGTACTATATATAACAAAGTTTGTGTTGTGGCCATTGTATTATTCAAATAAATTTTTTTTTTGAATAATTAGGAAGCATTACATTATTGTGTTACAAAATGAGAAATACTGAAAAAATATCTTAGGAATTCAACTCAAGAAATCTGGGAAAAATAAGCTTAAAGCATAAAGAAGCAAAAACTAAACGAAAAATAAGAAATTAATGGAATTTATGGTAATATAAAGTTTGAATAAATAGAACTGAAAGCTTTTTTAAAATACAAATAAGATACAGAAAATGTTGCCAAGTGTGCTGAACAACAACTAGAACAAGTAGGAGTTATAATAAACAATATTAAGAAACAGAAAGGCGGCAAAATTGTTGGTACAGAAGATAGAAAATTTAAGAGCTAATATGTATATTTTTGCATAAGTAAATTTGAAGATATAAATTAAGAGATAAATTGTTAGGAAATCATTAAAAATCAAAATTAGCTCATCAATAAGTAGCATGCTTGCATAGAACAAACGTAGGATAAACTGAAAAAGTAGAAAAAATAATTCCTAAAACAGCAGCAGGCCAAAATGATTTCACTAAAAGATTTTCTAAAGTTTTCAGGAATATATAATTTTAGTATTGATAAATTGTTCTGGGTAGAACAGAGAAAGCATGAACTTTTTCTAAATCTTAGAACCCCAGCATAGCTCTTATACACTAAATGAACCAGAATTGTGCATAAAACAAAGTTACAGGCCAACCTTAATTAAAAAGGTTGATACGAACATCCTGAATATAATATTAGTAAGTTGAACTCAGCAATATAATACTTGATGATACTTTTTTTAAAAATTAAATGTGGTTTATGTCAGAAATGCAAAGATGTTAACGAGATAAAAATCGTAACGTAAAATATATTACTGTATTAACAAATCAAGTAAGAAAAATTATGTGACTGCCTCCACTGATGCAAAATCACTTGATAAAATTCAGTTCCCAATCTTTATTTATTTTATTAAAATCTGAAAATTTTACATTGGCATAAGCACTATGATCTAATGCGCAGTAAACCAGTTTCGATTTCTTGGGGTAAGTGTCACTTGAGCACTCATTTTACATATTGCTGGATTCAATTTGCAAATATTCTTCTAAGGATTTTTGAATGTGTGTTTATGAGGGAAGTTGTTCTTCAGTTTTGTTTCCCAAGAAAGGTGATTCGACCGAATGTCGAAATTATAGAACAATATCACACACAAGCAAAATTTTGCTGAAGATCATTCAAAAACGGCTGCAGCAGTATATCGACAGGGAACCGCCAGAAATTCAGGCCGGTTTCAGAAGAGGACGTGGAAGCAGGAATATCATTGCTGATGTCAGGTGGATCCTGGCTGAAAGCAGAGAATACCAGAAGGATGTTTACCTGTGTTTTATTGACTATGCAAAGGCATTCGACTGTGTGGATCATAACAAACTATGGATAACACTGTAAAGAATGGGAATTCCAGAGCACTTAATTGTGCTCATGAGGAACCTTTACATAGATCAAGAAGCAGTTGTTTGGACAGAACAAGGGGATACTGATTGGTTTAAAGCAGGAAAGGTGTGCGTCAGGGTTGTGTTCTTTCACCATACCTATTTAATCTGTATGCTCAACAAATAATCCGAGAAGCTGGACTATATGAAGAAGAACGGGGCATCAGGATTGGAGGAAGACTTATTAACAACCTGCATTATGCAGATGACACAACCTTGCTTGCTGAAAGTGAAGAGGACTTGAAGCACTTACTAATGAAGATCAAAGACCACAGCCTTCAGTATGGATTACTTCTCAACATAAAGAAAACAAAAATCCTCACAACTGGACCAATGGGCAACATCATGAAAAATGGAGAATAGATTGAAGTTGTCAAGGATTTCATTTTTCCTTGGATCCACAATCAACAGCCATGTAAGCAGCAGCCAAGAAATCAAAAGACGCATTGCATTGGGCAAATCTGCTGCAAAGGACTTCTTCAAAATGTTGAAGAGCAAAGATATCACCCAGAAGACTAAGGTGTGCCTGAACCAAGCCATGGTATTTTCAATCGCATCATATGCATGTGAAAGCTGGACGGTGAATAAGGAAGACCAAAGAAGAATTGACGCCTTTGGATTGTGGTGTTGGTGAAGAATATTGAGTATACCATGGACTGCCAAAAGAACGAACAAATCTGTCTTGGAAGAAGAGCGGCCAGAATGCTCCTTAGAGGCAAGGATGGTGAGACTTCATCTTACATACTTTGGACATGAGGGATCAGTCCCTGGAGAAGGACATCATGCTTGGTAGAGTACAGGGTCAGCAGAAAAGAGGAAGACCCTCAACGAGGTGGATTGACACAGTGGCTGCAACAACGAGCTCAAGCATAACAACGATTGTAAGGATGGTGCAGGACAGGGCAGCGTTTCGTTCTCGGAACCGACTCAACGGCACCTAACAACAACAACAATGATGTCTTAGGTTGTGTATCAATGTTATCCTGATAGTATAAGTTGAGTTGGGAAATTTTCTCTCCTCCTCTATTATCTAATAGAATTTTTATAAGATTGATATTATTTCTTCTTTAAATGTTTGATAGGATTGACTGGAGTCTGGAGTTTTTTTTTTTTTAAATTTCTGGGCCTGTTTTTAATAATGAATTCAATATCTTAAATAGATATAGAGCTATTCAGGTTATTCTTGAATGAACTTTGATAGTATGTGTTTCAAGGAATTTATCCATTTCATCTAAATTGTTGAACTTTTGGTATAAAGTTGTTCATGCTATTCTCCTATTATTCTTAAGATTGTAGGATGTTAATTTTTGAGGGTTTTTTTTTTTTGCTGTTTTTTTCTTAATCAGTCTTGAGAAGGGTTTACCAATTCATTAATTTTTTAAGAAAACTAACTTTAAGGTTTATTAATTTTTTATATTTTATTGTTCTATTTATTTCTGCATTTATCTTTATTATTTCTTTCCTTCTGCTTATTTTGGGTTCACTTGGATATTCTTTTAGCTTCTTAATATGAAAACATATTCATTGATTTCAGTCTTCTCTTCTAATATGATTTCGGGCTATCAATTTCCTTCTAAACACTGCTTTAGCTGCATCTCATGAATTTCGATATTTTATTATTTTTTAATCACTCAGAAAATGTTTCTTAATTTCTTTATAAAGATTTTCTTCTTTAATCCATGTGTGAGTTATTTAATTTCTACATTTTTGAGGCCTTTCTGGATATTTTATTGTTTTTGATTATAAATTAATTCTGTTGTTCTCAAAGAGCCTGCATTGAAAAGTTTCAAATTTTGGACATTTATTGAACTTATTTATGCTCAAACGTATGATCTGTTCTGGTGAGTGTTTCATGTGCACTTGAAAAGAATGCATATTCTTAAGTTACTGGCAATGTTGTTCTACATGTATCAGTTAGCTCAAGGTGGCTGATAGTTTGATCAAATTTTTTATGTGTTTTCTGATTTTTTTGTGTGTGTAGTTTTTTTATTAATATTATGGGAGCAGTGCTAACATTTCCAACTATAAATGTGATTTTTCTGTTTTTCTCCTCAACTTGTCAATTTTTGTTCAATGTATTTTGAAGTTCTGTTAATGTGCAATTATATTTGTCTTCCTCATGAATTGATTTATTATTATTATTATGAAATGTGCCTCAGTATTCAGTATGTTAGATACCACTGTTTAAAATATCACTTAAATAGATACCACTCTTTGTCTTAAAATCTACTGTTGTTGCTGTTGTTGTATGCTGTTGTGTCGATTCTGACTCATAGTGACCCTATAGGACAGAGTAGAACTGCCCTATAGGGTTTCCAAGGCTGTAATCTTTATGGGAGCAGATCACCAGGTCTTTTCTCCTGTGGAGCAGCAGGTGGGTTTGAATCACTGACCTCTCCATTAGCAGCTGAGTGCTTAACCACAGCACCACCAGGCCTTCTTAAAGCCTACTTCACTTGTCATTAATATTGTCACTCCAGTTTTCTTTGCATGGTATGCTTTTTTTCTATCTATTTATTTTTAATCTATCTGTGTTTTCTATATATGATGTGTGCCTGCTGTAGTCAGCGTATAACCCATTAAACATCCATTGCCACCGAGTCAATTCCAACTCATAGTGACCCTGTAGGACAGAGTAGAACTGCCCCATTGAGTTTCCAAGGAGCGCCTGGTAGATTTGAACTGCTGACTTTTAGTTACGTACTCCTTAGCAGCTGTAGCTCTTAACCACTATGCTGCCAGGATTTTCAGTCAGTATATAGTTGGGTCATATTTATTTTGCTTATTCTGACAATCTTTGTTTTTTAATTGAAGTGTTTAGACAGTTTGGATTTCATATAATTACTGCTATGGTTGATTATTGGTGGACCATTTTGCTATTTTTTTCTATTTGTCTCACCTGCCTCTAGGCCTTTGTTCTTTTTGCCTTCTTTTTTCACTGCTTTCTCTGTATTATTCTTCTTTCTACCATTATTTTCAGATGATCTATGTTTGTCTACAAAAAAGCCCAAACTAAAACTATTAGAACTAATAAGAAAATTTAGTAAGTTGAATAGATATCAATATACAATAATCAGTACCTTTCATTTAAAAAAAACAACTAAATTATGTAAGACTTATTTTAAATGACAATTTTTCTTGACACAAATAAGATACCTCACTAATATAAAGATGCTTATTCTCCCAAAATTAATCAGTTTCAAGGTAGTTCTAATTAAAGTCTAGATATGAAAGTTTTGCGTATGTGTTTGAAGTTGTCTGGCTGATTCCTACATTTATCTGGAAGAAAAATGCATCAGTGGAAACGTAGGAAATAATTGAAATTAAGAATAAAGAGCAGATAACATAAAGTGCTAAAAAAAAAAAAAACCCTGTGGTAGTTAAACAGTATGAATATTGATTCTGGCACCTTCACTGCTAGCACCTTATTCTAAACTATCATCATACTTTGCCTCTATTAATGTATTACCTTCTAAATCCATCTTTATGCTTCCGCTATACCACCACCCCCATCATTTATTCTCTGTACAGCTGCTGCGGTCTTGTTAAATTATGTCAGATGATGTCACTCATCTGTGCAAAACTGCTAATGGCTTCCCTTCTCACTCAAAATAAAAGCTAAAATCCCTACAGTGACTGTGAAGGTCCTACAAGATCTGGCCTTTATTTGTTTCTCTAATCTCATGTCCTTTCTACCTCCTCACTATTCAGCCTCCTCAATGTTCAGCAAACACACTGGGCATGCTCCTGCCTTTGGAAGAAGCCGCTAGAGAGATGGCAGAGAAGTTTGAGTTATTTCTGTCAGGTAGCAGGACCTCCCCTGACTGAGCAAAATTATACAGTGAGGAGACAGGGCAGCAGCACTGTCTAGGTCATGAAACAGAGGTTGGGTAAGTCAGGGTCAAGTTTATATGCCATGTCTAAAGTTCACTCTTGTTCCATCCACTACCTGAATGAAACCTTCTTCTAGCAGATGTGATATGCTCTTTTGGCTTGCAGCAATGATTAGAGGAAAGGCCACCAGTATCATCTCACTTCATATAGTTTACAGGTTGTCGTTGTTGTGCCATCGAGTTGATTCTCATAGTTACCTTATATGACAGAGTAGAACTGCCCCATAGGGTTTTCTAGACTGTAATCTTTACAGGAGCAGATTGTCACATCTTTTCCCTCTTGGAGCCACTGGTGGGTTCAAACCACCAAGCTTTCAGTTAGCCACTTAGCATCCAAGTGCTTATTGCTTAACCATTGTACCACCAGGGGAGTGGTTTATTTTGAGGTGGTCATTCTTTTCCAAAGAACTTTTGTTAAGTCTCCCCAGTCCTACTCTATCTCCTTAACTCTAAAGTTTACAGAGAAGAGATTTGCTGCATATCACTCTCTTCTTCCCTGGAAACCCCATGAATTCCTTTGAAAAAATCTTCCTTCACCTCCACAGAAGTCTCTATTCCTCAAGGACAGTCTTGCTTTGTTAATTCAAAAGAGTGTTGTTCTTCCCCAGGCCAGAACCTCCTCTGTATACATCCTCTTCGTCAAATGGTGCTACTTAAAATATGCCCCAAGGCGGTCTTTTAGTTTTGTCTTCCCGAAGAGCTTCTGGAAGTTTCTTTCACTGAAGGAAAAATAAGATATATGGTGGAGCACCTGATTTCAATAGCACAGCAGTGTTCTTTAGGAGGTGTAAATGTCTCCTTTCAGATTTCAAGAGTGCAGAAGAGGAAGGAAGATCCTTGGAGAGTGAACATCATGGAAGAAGAAAGGCATAGTCTGGAGAAGAAGGTTGTCTTATCCTCTTAATAATTTTTTTTTAAATATTCATTTTAAATATCAACAAGGAGAATGTCAGATAAGAAACAGAAGCCTTTAATAAAGTGGTGACATTCCACTTTAACAGAGAAGATTCCAGTCAGTATTTTGAAGCTTGCTTTAGTTCACCTGGGCAAACTATAGAGCCTTTTTTTAATACTCAGTCTAACTAGGAAGAGATATTGATTGCAAAGTGTAAAACGATTCTGATTAACTTTGCAGCCCTGCTGCCAAAGCTTTTTTAGGAAATATTTAACGTTAGGAGTCCATAGTTTAATTCTCTATCTGCACCAAACAATTTTCATTTTGTCCCTAGCTGATCAATAATCTCTATAATTTCTTCAACTTCCTATTTCAAGCTGGTGATGTATTTAGTCACTGTCATTGACAAACACAGTGTAAATAATGATACAAGTAAGTAAAATGTTTTAGGTGATGATGTGTTGGCCTTGGCAAAATAGAAGAGCTAGTTGGGAGTCGCTAGCAGAGTGATTTGACAATGAGAATAAATGTTGATATGTTTCATTATTACAGTAATTTTCACAAAATTAATTGTAAATAATAATATGTAAGGCTATGTGAAGTAGAGGAAAGGGTACTGGGGCTAAAGTTCCAAGAGGTAGGCATGAATCTCAACCCTTTACTTTTCTGAGCTTACATTTCTCATTGGCAAAAACGTCCAGACTGATACTGGTTTCTTCACAGAACGTTGATGAAGATATGTGAAATGTGAATATAATAGGCACAGCACCTGACACATAATGTCAGTTGGATGTAAATTGTGAGTCACGTTGCATTGCACAATGAGTAGTGGCTTTATTGTACAAGTGACTTCACTGTGTCATCACATTTCTGATGATATTGTTGAAGACCTGATTTTGTTGATTAGTTAGAGATGGTCAGATTGGAGGAAAGATCTGAATTTTAAGTCTTGGGAAGAAATTTAAGATACATACAGTACTTTTATTTGGTACTTGAAGATATTTTAGGGATATAGAACAATTATCTATTGTGTGCTTACTCATGATTTTTAACTGATTAAATCTTAAATATATATATATTTTTTGGAGAATACCATCCATGTAGAAGTGCACAACCTATAAGTGTATAGTTTGATGAATTTTCACAAAGTGAATATAACTTTATAAATATGACATAGATTGAAAACATTACCGGTAACTCTGAAATCGCTTCTTGCACCATCCCATTCACTACACCTGTAAAGATAACCAATTCTACTTTCTACCAGCATTAATTAGTGTTGCCAGTGTTTGAACTTCGTGCAATCGTATACCATCTTCTCTTTTTGTCTGTTTTCTTTAATTCCACTATTTTACCCATGAAAAAATTCATATTATTTTATGTAACAGTGGTTTGTTTATTCTCATTACAGTAAAATGTTAAATTACATTATAACAATTTATTTGTCAATTCTACTATTGATTGACATTAGAGGTTTTCCAGCCTTTGGTTATTAAAATAGTGTTACTATGAATTTTCTGCATATGTCTTTTGTTATACATGTGTACACACTGTTTTCACTTTCTATTTAGGAAAAATACAAACCTAAGAAAAGTTGAGGAATAATACAATGAATTCCATTTATCTAATTTTGCCAGTTGTTAGAAGTTTTTTTACCTACTTTACTCTCTCTCCCTGTCACCTCTAAACAGTTCAACATGTATTTTCTACAAACAAGGACATTTTTCTCTGTAACCACAATACAATTATCACATTCAACAGCTGTAACTTTGACACAATGCTGTCTAATAAGATACAATCAATATTCATGTTTTTCTGTTTATCTCAATAAAACCCTGTTGCCGTGGAGTTGATTCGGACTCATAGTGGCCCTATAGGGCAGAGTAGAGCTGCTCCCTAGGGTTTCCAAGGAGGGGCTGGTGGATTCAAACTGACAACATTTTGGTTAGTAGATGAGCTCTTAACCACTATGCCACCAGGGCTCCATTTATCCCAATATTGTGCTTATTATTATTTTACAATCCACAATCAAGGCTCTTGCATTTAGATGTCAGGTTTCTTTAATGTCTTCTAATCAAAATTCCCTACCCTTTTAAAGTCTTTCTTGACATCAAGATTTTTGAAGAGTCCAGGCTGGTTATTTTGCACAATGTTCATCACTTTGACTTGTGTGATTCTTTTTTATGTATCCATTTATGTTGGCAATCATCTAGCACTTGGCCAGCACAGTTGTCAGTGGTTTTTTTTTTTTTAGCCACTGTAATGAGTATGTAGTAATATCTCTTAGTTTTAATTTGCATTTATCTAATCTGCTGTTGTTGTTAGCTGCTGTTGAGCCGGCTCTGGGCTCATGGTGACTCTATGCACAATAGAACAAAACCCTGCCCAGTCCTGTAAACGCCCATCTCCATGATTAGTTGCAAATTGAATGGTTGTGATCCATAGGGCTTTCATTGGCTGATTTTCAGAAGTAGTTGCTAGGCTTTTCTTCCTAGTTCATTTTAGTCCAGAAGCTCTGGTGAAACCTGGGTAATCTCAACTGACCTATCTTCAAGTTCACTGGTTCTTTCTTATGCCTGCTCAAATATACAGTTCAGCTCCTTTAGTAAATTTTTTTTTATCTTAATCTTCATACTTTTCAATTTCAGAATTTCTGGTTAGTGCTATTTTTATGATTTCTATCTCTTTAATACTATTTTCTTTGGTGAGAAATCATTCTCATAATTTTAATTCATGTATGGGGTGTTTTACTTTAATTCTTTAAACATATTTAAAATAGCTGATTTAAAGTCTTTGCCCATTAAGTCCAACATCTATTTTTCCTCTTGAATAGTTTTTATTGATTACTTTTTTTCCATCTGTGGGCCATATTTTATTGTTTTTATACCCTTCTTAATCATTGAAAATTGGACATCTAAATAAAAAATGTGTCAACACTAGATATCACATTCTTCCCCTCTCCCCAGTATTTGTTGCCACTTGCTGTTGCTGCTTTTGTTGTTGTTACTGCTTTTTTTGTGTGTGTGAATTTCCTGAAATAATTCTGTAAAGTCTGCATTTTTTCTCATGTGTGACCACTGAATTCTCTGGGCAGTTAGCTTAGTGGTCAGCTAGTGATTGGATAGAGGTTTCCTTAAATGACTGGAACCAAAAAGTTTCCCAGTATTTACTGAGCAGCTCTCTGTGTGTCTTGAGGCATGCCTTCAACACTCAGCCAGGCAGTTCAGAACTCTGCCTTAGCCTTCACTTCCTGCTTGTACAGAATTTTATGCTCAGTTAGAGATGAGAGTTTAGGGTCTTCTTCACAGGCATTTCTTGAGCATATGCACAGCTCTGTGTGTTTAAACAGACCTGTGCATGCATACAACCTTCTAGATTCTCAGGAATTTATTAGAGCTTTTCAAAACCTTTTATACCAAAAAAAAAAAAAAACCCAAACCCATTGCTGTCCAGTTGATTCTGACTCATAGCAATCTTACAGGACAGAGTAGATCTATCCCATATGGTTTCCAAGGAGCACCTGGTGGATTCAAACTGCCAACATTTTGGTTAGCAGCCATAGCTCTTAACCACTACACCACCAGGGTTTCCAAAGTCTCCCATAAACGTCTTAAAAATCCATTGCTATCCAGGCAATTCTGACTCACAGAGACCCCATAGGGCTTTTGAGGCTCTAAATCTCTACATCTTTCTCCTGTGGAGCTGCTGGTGGTTTCGAACTGCCAAGCTTTTGGTTAGCAGTCAATCTCTTTAACTGCTGTGCCACCAGGGCTTCTTATAGACATCTTTTTCTCCTTTAAAATTTTTTGCTTTGCTTGTTGTTTGCCCTAATTGTTATCACCACTTCAGGTGACTGCAATGTTAAGCAATTGTTACTGATTGTTTGAAACCCTGGTGGTATAGTGGTTAATGCTATGGCTGCTAACCAAAAGGTCAGCAGTTCGAATTCACCAGGCACTCCTTGGAAACCCTATGGGCAGTTCTATTCTGTCCTATAGGGTCACTATGAGTCAGAATTGACTCGATGGTAATGGGGTTTGGTGTTCAACAAATGTGCTCTGTTGGGGAAGGGGAGTGTGGGGAGGCTGTTCACACTGGGTGAGCTCTGAATCAGGTCAAATAAAGACAAGTTTTGTGAGTGAGGTTTTCCATAGAATTGCTGTATATGTCAAGTAATGACGGTTTTCTGAGAATGGTGCTTTGAAAGAGTTCCAACCCCACTGCTAGGTTGCTGATTTACAGCAATTGTGGCTTGTTCATTTTTAAGACTTCCATGGAGGTGGAGAGGGAATGAGTGGGATTAGGGATATTAGAATGCCACAAAGCTCTCTGTTTTCACTAAGATTCAGATATCTTTCTTAAGTAAATATTCCCCAAATATTGAAAGCTTTTGATTAATTTCCAGAGTTCTGAGAAATTTGCTTTTCACGATTTTCACCAGAGTTTTTACCGAAGAGAGAATTTTTGTAGGTCCATACTTTGCCATCCCCAATGTCCTCCTGGCCTTTACTTTAAATGGCATTTTCACTGCACGTGCAACTTTGGGTTTGTAGTTATTTTCATTTAGCACTTTAAAGATAGCCTTCCTTTGTCTTCTGACTTCTATTGTTTTAATAGAAAACTTAACTTTCAATTTTATTGTTTCTCCTTTCATTGTTACATATATTTTTATCTGGGTGTTTTTGATATTTTTACACGTTTTAGTTTTTAGGAGCTTCGTTATACCTAGGTATGGTTTTTTTTTTTTTTTTCTGTGATTGTTGTTTGTAGAACTTTCAGAATGTATGGTTTGATATTTTTCAACAGTTTTGAAAATTCTCAGCCACTATCTCTTCATATGGAAACCCTGGTGGCATAGTGGTTAAGAGCTACAGCTGCTAACCAAAAGATCAGCCGTTTGAATCCACCAGGCGCTCCTTTGAAACTCTGTGGGACAGTTCTACTCTGTCCTATAGGGTCACTATGAGTCAGAATCGACTTGATGGCAACAGTTTCTCTCTTCATATAAGGAGCACTAAATTGACACAATGGCAATGGGGTTAATGGTGCAGTGGTTAAGTGCTCATCTGCTAACTAAAAGTTTGGCAGTTTGAATCCACCAGCCTCTTCATGGAAGAAAGATGTAGTCTGCTTCCGTAAAGATTTACAGCCTTGGAAACCCTATGGGACCATTCTACTCTGTCTTATCGGGTCACTATGAGTCAGGATCGACTCAACAGCAATGGGTTTGGTTTTGGTTTATCCTTTCACATTTTGCTTCTAACCTGTTGTCTATTTCCCTTTTGGAACCCCATTTACTTGCATATTAGTCCTTTTCATCATGCTCTATAAGTCTTTTATGCTCTTTTTTGTACTTTCCATCCATTTCATTTCCATGTAGCAGTCAAGGTATTTTTCTAGTGAGTGTATTGACCTCACTAAACTTCTCTTCAGCTGTGATCAATCTGCTTTTTAACCATATATTGGGTATGTAATTGCTGTCATTATATTTTTTATTATTTAATATCTATTCAATTTTTTCATATATTAATTTTTTTTTTAGTTTCTCCATATTATTTCTATATCCGGAAGATATGAATCAGTTATTTTAAATTTTTGTCTGAAAACATCAATATGTAGGTCAACTTTAGGTTTATTTGTATTGTCTCTATTTTTTCTTCGTCTTATTTCTTGGTATGCCTGATAATTTTGATTGAACGTTGGACATTGTAAGGAAAAATTGTGGAGGCTCTGAATAATGTTATTTTCCTCTATAAAGAATTCATCCTATCCTCTGGCAGACAGCAGAGAGTCAGATCAACTTATTCTAGTCAGACTGTGCTGACTCAAGGCTGGTTTGCTGTCTCTTAAGGCTCATTCTGCTTCTGATTTTCCTCCAGTCCTGGAATATATCCTCTCAGAGGTTCTAACTGACTGCCTGGAGCTCCCTAAGGCCTGTCCAGCTTTGCAAGTTTTGAACTTTAACTTTTATCTCTCTGGCATAAAGCAATGACAAAAAATTCGCATTCATTTCAATCATCATCTTGGCTTCTTAGCCTTTTGTCCTTATCAGGTTAATCAGCAAATGGCTCAAAAAGAAAATGAGTGTCAAGTGTTAGGCTTAATTCTCTGTACCATATTTCTCTCCAGGATTTTGGTTTCTCAATACTTGGCTGCCCTGGCAGTCTTGAACTCCAAGTTTTGTCTCCCCAGGCTCATGAGCCTGACTAAAGCACTTTTGGCCTCTCCACCTCTTAGCAATCACCCCTTGCCTTCTTCCTCTGCCCATCTCCCCATACAAGGACTCAGAAATTGCCCTAAGGGTATATCAGCAGGCAGAAAGTTGGATTCACTTCAGTGAAGCTTTCCTTCTCTTTATAATCTGACATCTTCAGTCCTTTATGTCACAGTAACACCCTGATGCCTACACCATCCTTGTTTTTTAGTTTTTCTCAGTGGGAACACTGACATGCTATAAGTTATAACATGAAGCTAAAAGCAGAGATCTACTGATCTACCTTTAAATATATGCTTCATTGTCAGATTTCTTTGATAATATTTATTTTGATTTTGGTGGTCTTTCAATTATGAGTGTTTCTTAAATTTACCCATTTGTTTGAAAAGAAGAGCTCTCAATAAATCTATAATTCCAAATATATAGTCACTTCATAATTTTAAAATTCTTTTTTCTTGGATTAAATTCTTTGTCTTTTGATTTCAGGCCAAAGGTGGGTATTTCAGAGAAAAAGAGTAAACGAAGAAGTCAGTTTAGCTTTTTTTGTGTGTGTTCCGTGGATAGTAAATATGACAAATGTGTATGTATGCATACATATATAGAGAAAGCTAAGATGTCAATACAGAATTAAACTTTTTCAAAGATAACACAGAAGCAGCTGCTCTTCTCTAAATAGAAGAAAAAGCTTGATTTTAATTTATTTTTATGCAATTTTATGCCTTTCCAACACTTCCTTATTCTGTCATTAAATTCTCAGTTTTTATAGTTTAACAGTATATTCTCTGTAATGCGTATATTATATAGCTCTTTTTTCGTAGCTACTCATTTACATTCATAATACTTATAATTAGGAAAGTGTTAGAGGCTTTTTCAGTAGGAGAGGGGATCAAATTGAAAAGTGTGTGGGAATAAGAAGGGAGATGCTGACAATTGGGTGAAATGAGTCACTTATCAAGAGAGTAAAAGCTTTTCCAAAATATAAAATGATCGTAAAGAACCATAATGTTTTGAAGATATGAAATTAATATTGGTAAAGAAATTCTGGCTCCCCCAAATTAAAAAAAAAAAAAATTCCTAAGAAAACAGATCGGTGATAAAAGCATTGTTAGGGTTATTAAGTTTGAGTTAATTGGTTTCTTTGCTACCAACGTGATTATTAAAAAGAATTCTGAAAATCATGCAAGATTATGTAATACAGGAGAAAGTTATTTTACCATGAGTTTTTCTTATTAAATATTTTTCAGTTCTCTCTTGAACTTCTCCATCTTCCTTTTGATATGGTTGAACACAGTAATCATACCCAGTACCCAGTGCCGTTGAGTCGATTCCGGCTCATAGCGACCCTGTAGGACAGAGTAGAACTGCCCCATAGAGTTTCCAAGGAGCGCCTGGGGCATTTGAACTGCCGAACCTTTGGTAGCAGCCGTAGCACTTAACCACTATGCCACCAGGGTTTCCACAGCTACTTTAAAATTTGTATCTGGTAACTCCATTATTAGCATCGTTTGTAGATATGTTTCTATAGATTCTCTTGGTTTTAAGCCACACTGTCTGGCCTTCTTATTTACTGGTTAGTTTTGATTGAGTGCTGGATATTGTATATGAAAAAACTGAAGAGATCAGTTGAGGCCTAGTTGATGTTGTCCTCCTTCTGAGAATTGTATTTGTTTCTGGAAAGTGACTAGGGACATTAGTTACCCCAGATTACATTAATCCAATCAGGAATTTGATGATTCGTAGCTGGATTTTGCCAAGCACGTTGTCCTTCTCCTGGGACTGATCCCTCCTGACAACGTGTTCAAAGTATGTAAGATGCAGTCTCACCACCCTTGCTTCTAAGGAGCATTCTGGTTGTGCTTCTTCCAAGACAGATTTATTCATTCTTTTGGCAAAGTACAGGGTCAGCGGAAAAGAGGAAGACCCTCAACAAGGTGGATTGACACGGTGGGTGCAACAATGAGCTCAAGCATAACAACGATTGTAAGCATGGTGCAGGACCAGGCAGTGTTTTGTTCTGTTGTGCATAGAGTCACTATGAGTCGGAACCTCTCAACAGCGCCTAACAACAACTACAGCAAGAAGCTGGATTTTAGAGCTTGTCAGGGCCAGTTTATTTCTGGTTTAACTTTTGCCTTTAGTAGCCATTCAGAATCCTAACTGAAAGCCAGGGATTTTTCCAGGAACCCCACCCTCCATTGCCAAGGTCCGAACTCTAACTTTTATCCCCCTAGACCTGTGAGGGAAACCCTGGTGGCGTAGTGGTTAAGTGCTATGGATGCTAACCAAAAAGTCGGCAGTTCAAATCCACCAGGCACTTCTTAGAAACTCTATGGGGCAGTTCTACTCTGTCCTATAGGGTCGCTATGGGTCAGAATCAACTCAGTGGCAATGGGTTTGGCTTTTTTTTTGGGTGGTTAGACCTGTGAGGGTTTGGTTTATGAGCTCAACAGTTTATCATCTCAGCCATTTTTTCTGAAATTAGCATATTACCCTTGATATAAAGCAACCCCACATGCTGAGTTCAACTCTCTTGGTTTTCTTCTCTTCTCAAATCTTTGCACTATGATTTTTCACTGAAATGCAAGTTCTCCATTGCCTTCAAAGAGATAGTTTTTATATTTTGTCCAACTTTTTAAGTTTTTCTCGGTGAGAGATTTGGTGTGAAATGTCTAGGCTATCATTACTGCAATAGAACACTCTAAGAATTATTTAAGTAAAAATAAAAAGTTATTTTCTCCTGCCACTAGATTTTACCCATGTCAATCTCTTTATAAAACAATCTGGCTCTTTCTCCAGTCCCTTCATTGCACTGAATTTTTAAAAATTAGACACGTGATATACGTTTACTGTAATATGTTTAATAACACCAAAATATCCTAATAAAAGTGGATTATTTTTCTCCTCTTCTGTTCCTCATATCCTTGACCAGTCTCTACCCCTTGAGATAGCCAATGGTCAGTATGTATATCTCTGTACTTACTTTATATGCACATATACAGAAACTTATATATCTACAAAAAAATAATAAATGGAAGATCATAGCATTCCTATCATGCTAATTTATTTTAATGATAGCTTTCCAAATAAATTATCCAACAGGTAACTAAAAATTATGTATGGAGTTCCACCAGTTTTTAGTAAACAAATTCAATAAAATAAGGGAAATTGAAAATTTTTCCTTTTTGGAGTAAGATGTTCCTTTATAGATTGCAGAGAGGTTAGGGTTAGAGTTAGGCTAGGGTCCTTATGAGACCTTGACTTGAGTGACTTGTGTGTTGTCTGTGCATCTTATTTCAGAGACAGAAGTGTCTGTGAACAAGAAGCAAGCAGTGTCCTCCAAGATCTGCATCATCCTAAGAAAATATGTTTGGGGGCTTTAAGGGATTTAGGATAAATTTTATACATGCACACTCACATAATATATGTACAAAATAATTATATTAATAGACAGTATAAGTAGACTATGTATAAAATAAACTATATATAATAAATTGGTATTCTGCATTGTCTCTCCACGTACACACATGCACACACAATAAGAAGGCAAAATATAGAAAAATAAGGAAGTCATTTTTTTGTGTATTATGATACGTATATAGAATATAATGACAACACTTCATTTTCTAGGAAAAAGAAGTCCCTATAACTAAAAAGAAGATTTTGGCAGCACAACACACCAGTAGCACCTGGCACTCTGATGGCCCAACTTCTTCCATTGTTAATAATAATAGCATTTATTGAATACTTAATATGCACCAGGTGCTTTGCTGTGCACTTTTCATGCAGTATCTTATTTCTCCTTACAACATCCTTATGAGGTAGGTAATCTTTTCCCTATTATGGAAGAGAAGATTAAGACAGAGAAGATAATTTACTTGTCCAAATTCATACAGCCAGCTGATCTGATACTCGGAATCTGTGCTTTGACTCTCACCTCATTCCAATCCACTCAATTACATTACGCTTCAATTTCTTCAGTTGTCTTGTTGCTCTTGCAATTGGCTCAGAATTTTGTATTTTGTTATTTATTTTGTTTTGTACTTTTGTGCAAAGCACTGCTCTCCAATACGTTGGCGCAAGGCTGTTTAAATGCTGTATTTTTCCATCCAACTTCCATTTTTTTCATTGAAGTAGAAAAAATTACTTGAGTGAAACAAATTGTCTATGTCTCAAGGGTTTCTTGAATTTCTATCAATTTTAGGTTGAGAGTTTGAAAGTGTACATGGTTACCTTGAGTCTTCTTATTGGAAATGATTGCTGCAAGTATTTGGTCCATTCAGCAAAAATTTCAATTAAAGGGGAGAATCACACGATGTGATTTATAAATTAATATATACGTATATACATATACACATATGTAATCATACAATCTGCACTCATATCTTCACCCAGAACCCAGTGCCATCGAGTCGATTCTGACTCATAGCGACCCTATAGGACAGAGTAGAACTGCCCCATACCTTACGCACTTTATTTTAATGTGAAATATATACATGTACGTTTTGATCAACCAATCAATATGCTCTGATTTTTTATTTGGAATCCATCAGACTTCTTTCGTTGCATTGATCAGAATTGGACATAGTTAGAATTTCATATCATATTTTTTATATAAACTATGCCCATAATACATTACATATATTTTCCAGATTTGGCTTATTTAAAGATTAAGGAGATTTGTGGAGTAATTTAAATGAGAAAACCTTCAAGTTTTCTTCCCCACATTTAATGTCACAGTATTTTTTAGCAACTCTTTTACTGAGTCTTTACTAAGAATTCATTTTAGTTTTCAGAGAAGCAACAATTCTTCCTGTATAGTCCTCATATTTCATCCTTTTTAAACTTGCTCGAGAAGGGTTGGGGACGAATACAACTTGCCCTTGTTGAGCACGCACTTCCACAGGTGGTAGCAGACACGAGTAGAGATGCTAGAGGGTAGCTTCTAGTCACCATTATCCAGCCCTCCCTGGATCACATGTAACCCAAGGGGTGGTGTCTCCTTATGAAGGAATAGAGAGTTAGATTAACGAAACTTCCTTTGTTACAGTGATTATTTTCTTTTCACCCATAACCAAAAAAATCAAGCCTATTGCCGTCAAGTCGATTCTGACTCATGGTGACCCTAAGGACAGAGTAGAACTGCCCCATAGGGTTTCCAAGGAGCATCTGGTGGATTTGAACTGTCAAACTTTTGGTTAGCAGCCGTAGCTCTTAACCACTATGCCACCAGGGTTTCCTGTTTTCCACCCACATCTGGTGTTAAACAGAAAAAAAAAAACAAAAAAACCTCTCCTAGTGACCCTATAGGCACCTGGGAGATGCAAGCAGTTTGTGACAGGCTGCTACCCAAAGGCATCACAAAAGAAAGGCCTGGCAATCTGTTTCTGTAAAGATTACAGCCAAGAAAGCCCTATGGAGCAGTTCTACTCTGTAATACATGAGTTGGAGTCAATGGTAGTGGGTTATAGGCCCTATGCTATGGAGTGCTATTTTAATCAAAGAATGCTACAATAGTTTCTGGATTTTAACTAAATAAATATTCATAAATTTTTTGATTTAGCCCAGTTCTCAGAGATTGCTATTCATTTTACCTTTTCTGTTTCAAAATTGCACTTTCATACTTGTAAGAAGAGAATAATTCTTCCCTCATGTCTGCAGCTTAGGAAATTCTCTGCTACCCAAGAAACTTCACATTTTATTGTACCACTGTTTTTCTTATTAGAAATTTCATAATTCAAAGGGCATGTCTAAAAAAAAAAAATGTCTAAAGATGAAAAATTATCTTTTTGACCAAATTGGCCAGTTAAAATTAGCAATGAACTGATGACTTTTTTCTTTCTTTTTTCTTCAGTGTCTTGTCTAGTAATTGAGATTTTTCAATCAACCAATTGTTTTAGCCTCACCTAGATATCACTTAAAAAGCCCAGTGCCGTCGACAGCTAAGCAGGTTTATTTCACAGTCTGGTGGTCATGGTGTCTGGCTCACCTAAACACATCCGGAACTTATTTGCAAATTCTTACACTAAATTATTCTTTGGGTTAATGGAATCTTATCAACCTATAAATCCCTCACACTATTATAATCAGAACCAGAGTCCTTTAAAACTTTTGTCGCACAATCTTAAACTTGACTACATGCTCCTAGTCCATTTCATGTTGGCAGGCAAAGATACAGATACATTAAAACATGATTCCTGAAACTTTTCTTGCTTCTTTAGGTTCCAGAGATATCAAAAGGGTGGGGCATGATTGAAATGAGCCCTGGGTGATTTATTGTTAAAGTCTTTTTAAGAAACCCGTGAAAATCACAGTAACTTAAAATGAAACTCATGAATCTGTTTTAAAGTTCACATAAATCTGAAAGTTGAAGTTAAACTTGAAGGTCACACAAAACGTTAAGAACTGGAAACCTTGTGGTTTCTTAGCGTGTTAACTATTCTGGTTCTTTCGGTTCTGCGTGACCAGGCCAACTTCCTTTGGGACACTGAGTTATGAAAGGACATATAGATCTGCCAGTCAACTTCTGCATATATTAGTAAAATCTAAACATTCTTCAAGAAATAACGGACGAACATTTTGGTGCTTTTCTTCTGTAATGTGTGATTTCTCTCTTTTGTTTCTAAATGCTGACTCTATTACGCATTAAAGATTTGAGAGAACATTTTCATGAACCAGTGAGAGGCTTCTTCACTATTTTACAGGCCATTGCTCTCTTCTGCCATGAATACCACTGTCTCTCCTGGCTCTTCACTCAGGCGCTTCAACCACCCGCTGGGTACTACTGTTGACCCTCTGGATACCATGCCTTTGCTGAGTATCCCATCTCCTACTACACTTCTGCTAGGGAACTGCCCTGCCCCACTGAATGCTCTCTGCTACACACATCCACTGTTGTTAGTTGCAGCTGAGGCAGCTCCAACTTATTGCAACCTTAGGTATAACAGAACAAAATGTTGCCCTGTTCTGTGCCATCTTCATGATCATTGGTATATTAGAGTCCATTGTTGCAGCATTCTGTCAGTCCATCTCACTGAGGGTTTCCATCATTCCCATAGACCTTCTAGTTTACCAATCTGATGTCCTTTTCTAGCAACTGGTCTTCTAATAGGAGCCACCAAACTGATTCTTAGGGGTCCTTGTGATGACAAAGCTGCCTGGTGGCCCATGGCATAATGGAATAAAGTTTCTCTCTCCTTTGTTAGTTACACAATGTTGAAAATATCTCCAAGCATGTTTGCTTTGCCAGAATATATGATATGGTTTTGAAAGAAATAGTTATTTCCTATTTTCGTTTTTGCCCCTCCTTCTCCTCTCTGCTCTCATTGAGCCAAGAAGCACTGAATAGCAGACATCATCAGATGGCTAAGTCTTTGTTAGTGGGTCAATTGATGGCCCTTTGCTCGTTTGCTGTGTAAGGTGACTTTTCTCCTAGAACACCCTTAATTGCTGCTACAAAAAGATTTTTGTGGCTCCATCTCATTCCATACACTGAGGTTTGGGTGTTGTTTTGCTGATTTGATGGTTGGCTCTGTTTTTGGTGAGTATGGGTTTTTTTAATCCCAAGTTGTCTTGGCGTTGCTGCAAAGATGTTTCTCTTGTGCAAGTCTCACCAGTTCACCAGACCTGCCCAGATGTATCTGAACCCAGCAGTGAACTGAGCCTGAGTTCTCTCATGGAAAGCTCCTCAGCCTCTACTCCAATAAGCTTAAGGAAGGATTGACCAACTATTTGCTAGGCCTGATGAGTTGTATATGAATCCCAACAAGACTCAAATCCGTACACTCCCCCTGCTTTGCCATACTTATACTGATCTACAAATAATACATTTGTATCCTATCTTTACAACTGAGTAAACTTGGCCTCAAAGAGGTTAAGGAACTTGCTCAGGGCCTCGTATTCCTTGAATGACCGAGCACATTCCAAAGCTAGACCCTTTGTACTGGTATCTCAATATGACTTTGAAATTGGAATATGTCATACAAATCATACTATTTCCTAGAGAAAACCATTCTAGAAGAAGTTAAGAACTTAGTAGACATGGGGGAAGTGATCTTCATGAGCTTTGTTTATTGTCATTCATCAGTTTGCAAGTAACTGACATTCAAGTTCTTTAGACAGAAGAATTACTGGGAAATTAGACTGCTTTCTTCTTCTTTTAGCTTCTCACAAAAAAGCCCAGAAAGTTTTGTTTTGTTATTTTGTTTTGCTGTTAAGAAAATTGCTGCTTTGATACTATTTTTTAGTTTGTTTGAAATCTGTTTGGCATCCTCTTTAAAGGTTACAACTCGCATTGCTCAGTCAGTCACAATGAGGTAGAAGAGCTTCTGAAGATTATGGATGTGAGGCCCAGGGAATACCTAGTCCAGTTTTCCACCTGATGTTTCAATCTCACCATCTTTTACTACACGCATGACAGAACTCTATCGCCTGAACTAAACACTCCATTTTCAGAGCATTTTGCCATCTGAAGCTGTTCCAATGTTGAGCTCAGAAGTTTCTGGTCTTACCTCTGCCGTCTAAGAGAATATGAAAATGTATCGTGTCTCTTCAACATGGAGATCTTTTAGAAACCTTCGTGACCTGACCCCCTACCTCCTAACAACAACAAAAATTACCTAGTCTTTTTCATTTTTAATTTTATGTGGCATTTAAAAAAGCACAAAAACTTACTTGAAATGCTCTCTGAAATAAGGAGAGTAGGTGTTTATGGGCAAGGAAAATGAGGTTCAGCAAAGACAGAGGAATTAAAACCAGGATTCTCCTGGCCCCCTTGTCAGGACTCTTTTTTCCTGTTTCCTCCCTTTTCTAGGTGGGTCATTCTCATTTTTCTTTAATTATTTCTCACAAGTCCCTTCAGCATCCCAGGCACTGCCCTTTGCCCATAATGACATTCACGGTGCTACCTACAGGGAATCACAGCTACTTCTGAACAGTGCAGGTGGATTACATTCTCCCAGAAAGACAGTGCTGAGAAACTGATGAGTGCTCAGATAAGATCAGTGAGAAAATAATATGAGGTTGAGAAAAAGAATCATCAGGGCAACACAGGGGGTAACACTAAATTAATTTCTAAGGGTGGATTGCTACACAATAAAAATGTTATTTAAAACTTTTCCTCTTATGTGCTTTATTTCCCATCTTACCAGGTGGTCATGCTCAAAATATTTCCATTTCACAATGTTCTGAAATTGCTCAAAAGACATAATTATATACATCTCCATTGTCACGGTGTCTTAGTCATCTTGTGCTGCTATAATGGAAATACCACAAGTGGATGGCTTTACTGAAGAGCAGATTCAGGGTGTCACCTCCAGGTCAACCTTCTCATCAATCTTTCCCCAGACTAGGAGCTTCTCTGCACAGGGACCCCAAGTCCAAAGGAAACACTTTCCCGCCAGCACTGCTTTCTTGGTGGTATGAGGTCCCCCTGACTCTCTGCTCGCTTCTTTCTTTCATACTCCAAGAGATTGCCTCTAGACACAATCCAATCTTGTAGTTGAGTCCTGCCTCACTAACACAACTGCCACCCATCCTTCCTCATTAACATCATAGAGGCAGGATTTACAACATAGAGGAAAATCACACAATACCAGGAGCCATGACCCAGCCAAATTGTTACACACATTTTTTGAGGGGACATAATTCAATCCATGACGCATGGTCGCCATCCTAGTTGAGTCTTTTGTGATGTTTTCACTGGAGGCTTGAAATAGCACCCTCATTGAACATCTCTTCCTGGGAAGACAGAGTTTTGTGGGAGACAATACATTGTTTCATTCTCTTCATGTGTGAAAAAAAAAAAAAGTGTGAGGAGGAACAAAATATTCCTTCTCATATATGGCTCAAGTCAACATTTCAAAATGGGACCCAATACTTTTAAAAAATCTAGTTACGCAGCATAATAGGTCTTTGCATTCTACTTAGGAGTAAAAACTACTCATGCCTTGTTTATATAGTAAACAGCATATTGTAAGCTAAGTATGCTTAATAAATGTTCAATAATATAAAGAAGTATTCATACATGAGAAAAGAAACTGTAACTGGCAAGCCCAGTTCCCTGGGCCTTACAGATATTTTATTTTTTTAATTTGACCTTTTATCATTACAGTAATGATTTTGCCTGTTTGTTTCTTTTTCTTTTTTTTGAACAGGAGAAAATAAGATCGACAGTGGGAATTACCACATGCAACGTTTTGCTGTTGTTGTTAGACTTCAGAGTTCTAACTTAATAAAAGGTGGAGTCATTTTGCACCAAATGTCTCCCCAAATAAATCCAGGGATTTCCACTGAGCTTTGTTCTCAGGAAATCATCACCATATCTCAGAGTAGAAATATTTCCATGTGTAATTAATTTAAATACAACGTAAAAGAAAAACAGACTCAAGATGAAAAAGACAATAACCTTCCACGCAAACATATCCAACCGCAAACCAAGGGCATATTTTGGGTTTGGCTCTCGTTTTGATGATCACAGGGTTTATCTTTATTTGCATTTTACTTGGGCTATTTTCAATGCCTCAAAGAGTCTGGGGAGACATGATGTAGATCGCAGAGTAATGCAATAAAATAATTGAACATATTTTCCTTGTCACTGGGTGACTTATGCTTGTACACACGGCCACATTACAGAGGCAGGGAATGCTGCAACCTCAGCTGTAAATTATTATCATGATGGAGCTGGCGTGCCATGGCAGCTCACACACGGAGAAGCAGGCCGGGTGTCCTAATGGAATGGATTGGCCCCAGTCTCAGCTGAGAAGTCAGTGCAGCACACAGAGAGAAAGTCTGTTTGGCTTAAAAGACAAAGGCCTGTGGAACAAAACAAACTAACATTTAATCCTTTGCCAGCAGAAGTTTTTAAGGAAAGCACAAAATTAGTGACAGAAAGAAGTTCTTCTGAACTCTAGAATCAAGGAATAGCTCCAGCCACAGTGCTTCTACTGGGTCTCAGCAACACGAACTTGGTTGCTTATAGAATTGTTAGAGAAAAAAAATATTTTGTTATGACCTCTTCCATAGGAGGGGAGGTTGGGAAACAACATTGCTATGGAGCAGATTCTCATAGTGACCCTATAGGACACAGCTGAACTGCCCCATAGGGTTTCCAAAGAGCAGCTGGTGGATTCTAACTCCCAACCTTTTGGTTAGCAGCCAAGCTCTTAACTACTGCACCACCAGGTCTTCACCATAGGAAAAGTGGTTCAAAAACTGATCATTCCAATTCAGGAAACTTGGTTACGTGAAATGAAATAGCTTTAGAATTAGAATGTAAGTCTGACACCATTTCCATATGATTTAAGGGACAGAGTTTGGAATTAGGAGCCTCAAAAAAAAAAAAAAAATTTTTTTTTTTCAAGGCGGGCCTCAAATCAAATTTTTGCTAAGATAGTATTGGAAACTTGAAAACGTGGATCAGAATCAGAAATGGGGCCTTGTCCGCTTTGAGAGGAGGCAGGAAAACCAAGTTTTCTAGTTTTTCCATTAAGTTTCTAGTTTCCCTATTAAAATAGATTAACATTTCTCCAATCTAGTTTCTCCATTAAAATAGATCCTTAAACCCGATAGTAGTGCTGTTCACTGTGTTTGCCTGAGGTCAGACAAGGTTAGCCTGATTTTGCTAAAAATAAAAAGTAGCTGTAACAGTCTTTATGAAGAGTGCAAAGGTAAACGCTGGCTTTGGGAAAAGCAATCTAGAGTCAAAAGACCAAGGTCTGAATCATAGCGCCTTCACTCATCAGCAAGGTTATTTTTAAAATGTCACTTCACCTCCCTGAGCCTTAGTTTGCCTTTACCTGGAAGATGGGAATATTATTTATCACACCTACCTGAGAACACTGAGAAATGCTTCCTAAGCTGAACTCCTTGTCAGTACTAATTAGGCAATTAGGGGCAAAATCCTTAAAATGTGAACTCTGTAAAACATTTTTGCATTTGAGTTGGAAGTGCATTTTAGGGGATTCTGTGCCTAGTGAAAGTAGCTTGTTTGTTTCTAAATTGTGGTGTACTCCTATATTAAGTGCATCTTTTAAGGTAGCACTAGACCACATAAACCTCAAAACTGCAGTGACTTAACATACCCAAAAACCAGTGCCGTCGAATCGATTCTGACTCATAGTGACCCTATAGGACAGAGTGGAACTGCCCCATAGAGTTTTCAAGGGGCGCCCGGCGGATTTGAACTGCCAACCTTTTGGTTAGCAGCCATAGCACTTAACCACTACGCCACCTTAACATGATAGAAGGATATATCTTGTTCGTATAAAATGGGAGCCCCTGATTAGTAGGTTGTTCTCCTTCAACTGATAATTCAAGGACTTGGTTTCTTCTACACTGTGAATTTATTATCTTCAACACATGGCTTCCAACGTTGCTGCATATCAGGTCATTGGAAAGAGAAGAACACAAATGATAACCCATGTGAAGTTTTTATGAGCCAGCCTTGGAAATGGTACATACCCTTTTTGCTCAATCCCATTGGCTAAAACACAGACACACAGCCACACTTCTCTGTAAGGAAAGCAGGGAATACAGTCTAATTTTGTGCCTGGGGAGAAGATGAAATGGGATTAGTGGACAACCAGTCAGTATCTACTAAACTTAGGGTCAGAACGATTAGTTACTCAGTATCGGGACCACAATATAGTAAAGCTGCTCCTTTTTATCAAAGTCTTAATTAATGGGATAAGAAAGACCAGGTGTTTCACAAAGAGCTAGAGGACATTAATAAATGCTTGTGTTTAGCAGTGGTGTTCTTGCACATGCTTGTGAGAGGGACAGGCAGGGACAGTCCCAATTCAAACATGATATCTTTTCCCTTTGTCTTCTCAAAGGGGCTGGCTGAGTCAGCTTGCCTCTCCACATGAGGGAGGGGCCCCTTCCCAGGGGTCAACACAAGAATGTTCCAATGACCCCCTGAGCCTGTTTTGGTCCTCAGCCCTTTCTGGAAAATTGTTGCTCTAGACATGTGGTGAAAAGGCCTAAAAGAAAGTATTAGCCCTGCTGATTGCCTTTCCTTGGTGAGCTTCCCATAGTTCTTTTGAGGGAAATGTAAACCATAAAACCATTTATATGTGGACAACGATCTCATGGTCTCAACTTTCAAGCAAGAGAGATTTTGCAGTCAAGGGCTAGCCTCAGAAAGTAAATCTTGTTAATGAATAAATGTTTCTATGATTTCTGAAGGTATGTGGGTAAGAGAACTCAGGTTATGAGAGGACCATGAACAGAGAGAAATTGACCCATTGGGTTGGTTGTGGGCACAAGACTGAAATGCACCCAGCCAATGAATTATAAGTACCTCCAGGTATCACATAATCACATTTCAACTAAGGATTTTATACACAAATATAACAATGTTGATTACAGATTTGTTGAGTTACGAGCTCCCACATATTTTATATCCTCATAACAATTTTTTTTTTTTTTTTTTTTTTTTTACAAATAGACCATACATGTGGTCATAGAATGATTCCATGCCCTGGAAACCTTTTAAATTAAAATCATTACTCACTCTCAGTGAGTGACCTTCACTTAGCAGCAGTTCACCAGATTTCAAGCTCCCTGCAACCTGTAACAAATTCTCAATCAATAAGTCTGGAGTGAGGCGTGGGAATATGAATTTTAATATCTCTCTCTCCCCCAAGTGATTCTGATGTAGTTAGTACTCACCCTTAGAGAAATATAGACTTACTGCGTTAACATGACTTGCTCATGTTTGTGCAAGAGTATATACATTTTTCTGTAACTTTTCCCCTGATAAACTCTCACAAGGTTATCATTGTCAGGAAGATGAACATTTGCAGTCTTTATTTATTTTAGTAAGTCATCAAGGGTACAATGGATTTAGAGAAAACGGATGAAATAACTTGTGGCTGTTATAAGAGATAATCTGACATAAGCCTAACTATTTGGTACCGATTGTGTGCCAGCAACAGCACCAGGCATCTTATATTCATCAAGTCTAAATCTCACATCAACCCTGAGATGTTGGTGCCATTGACACAATAGTTAAGGAAACTGCAACTAGAAGAGTTTTGGTGGTAAGTGGCAGAGTGCAGATTTGGACCCTGTTGTATAACCCCATTGTCTGTGACTTTTCAGTTGCTCTAGACCAAACCAGAGAGCTTCTGACTGAGACAATGGTAGCTAGAGAAGAGGCAAGAGCAGATGTGTGAGGGAGTCTAGGAGATGGCAGATGTAACTGAGGTTGGGGACCTCAGGAGGCACAGAGCACCCAGTATAGGGGAAGACAAGTATTTGACTCTGAAATTTGGTGACCACCATTGGTCAACGCAAAGTTCCCTCCAAGATAGCTTCCTCAAGTTCCTATTCTACTTTTCACTAGGATGAATAATTTGCATTTTATTCATTTAGAGAAAGAATCACTTAATCCTATTTCTACCCTTGCCTACCTACAGTCTATTTTCCATACCAAAAAAACAGTTGTCATCAAGTTGGCTCTGACTCACGGTGAACCCACATGTGCCAAAGTAGAACTGCTCTCCATAGGATTTTCATCTGCTGATTGTTTTTGGAAATAGGTCACCAGGCCTTTCTTCTGAGGTGCCTCTTGGTGAACTAAAACTTCAACCTTTTCAAGAACAACTGATCACATTAACCATGTGCACCACCCAGGGACTACATTTTGCATACCATCTTCTATAATTCATATCTGGTCATTGACTACTCAGAATGCTTCAGTGGCTTTCTATCACCTTGGATCAAAACCTAAAGCACTTACTATAGCCTACAAAGTCATACACACTATGCTTTCTGCTTACCTTTTTACTTCCTCACCTCCTCATTCACTCTATTCCAACCCTACAGGACTACTTGCTGTTCTTCATTTGCCCCATGCCCATTCCTATCTTTGGACCTCTGTACTGGTTGGTCTTTCTGCCTGGAACTCATTCTTTCATTTCATTCAGGCTCTGCTCAAACATCATCTACTAAGAAAGGCCCTGCCCAACCACTCTAGAATGGTCACTCTATGACCTTAATCCACTTTTACTTCATATTACTTATCATTACTCGACACTATGTATTTACGTGTTTGTTCATTTACTTATTGTCTGCATCCTCCACTAGAATGTAAACTCCTTGAAGACAGGGATATTGTTTTGTTCACTACCTTTTCAGGTGAGCACTTCCAGGTAACATCCTTGAATGAAAAACAAGCCTATTGTGGTGTGATGGGTCACTTTTGTGTGGCCTTTCTAGCCATGATCTTGTAACTCCCACCCAAGTGATTGGTTGGGACTATGTGATATAGTAATTGTGGCCCACCAAAGAGATTGGTCAGTTTTGCCATCCCACTGGACTTGAAACTAGCCATCCCAGAGGTGGGAAAGAGAGGATGTCACCATCACCAAGGAAGAACAGCCAGGATCCAGCACATCCTTTTGGACCCAGGATTCCTACATCGAGAAGCTCCTGGGCCCAGGAGACAGACTGCGATCCGTAACCCTGAAGATGCTGAGAAGCGGTGGTAGGAGAGACCCTGCTGTGGAGACCTGGCAGCAGAGGCACAGCAGCAGGAGATGGCATAGCAAGGTTCCCCGCCCACAGAGAGAGAAAGCTGAGTGCCTTTGGGCAGAGGCCTGGCTCCAAAGAGAGGTGTGCCTACAAGCACACCTAGGAAGAGGCTCTCCTGATGAAAGAACTGTGTCCTTGAGGGCTCCTGAGCCTGAATTGTAACCTAATACTTCTCTAATAAACCCCATAATTTTGAGTATGATCTGTGAGTTCTGTGTGGCCATTGAAATGAATTATTGAACCCAGCAAAGAGTGCTATGGGAGGGAAGGTTGGTGTCAGAGTTGGCAAAGATGGCAGAGAGAGAATGTGTGTCTGATGTCCACCTCATAGGACTCAGCCTTGGGCTGTTGATCTTGATTCTTCTTTCCCCTTGTGAAGTTAGAGAAGGTCAAACACTGCCCCCCACGCTGTTTTTACACCTATATGTTGTTGTACCCATTTTGTAAATGAGGAAGCTGAGCATCTCTGTGTTTAAGCTATTGACTGTGTCACATAATGAGGTAAAAAAAAGAATTGGGATTATAATCCAAGTCCATTTGAACTCAAAGCCCACTCTTTCCAATTCACAATGCTTTTTCCCTAATAGAATCTAAACCAGAGCTTTCCAAACCTGTTCATTCTGTGGGATGAATAGAAGGTAAGTATAGAGAATACCTGGAATAAAATTCGGTGACAGTGGGAAACTAGAAGCAAGTGTCAGAGAAGACCATGTGATTGAGCACATGAAGGAAAGGAGTTTTTGCTAATGGGGGTGGCACTTGTGAAGGAAAGGGAAAGAGAAAATAATGAGGGCAAAAAAATGGACAAGGCAAGGAAAACATAACAAGAAAAGCCAAATCAAAGTGAAGGGAGAAACAGAAGTAAGTTAGTTTTTTCTTTATTAACACCAGTGTTCTTACACATCAGAAGATTAAAAAAAAAAAAAAGGGCAGTACAATTCTTGAAGGGATAATGATAAAACCCACTTCCAAATACGTGTGTGTGTGTGTGTGTATATACATTTTTTTTTTCAAGGAGCAAATAATTACACTTTACTCATCACGAGACCATAGCAACATGATGTACACCTAATACTATACGAAAGTAAAGAATTAGGACCAACATGTCAATCAACTACAGTGGACATCAGTCAGGCTCCCCTGCACTGTGGTGACTCTTTCCTTGGCTGTAAAGCAGAGCCTCTTTTGGATAGGTGGCTCTGAGGAGGAGGTGATTCTACCAAGCACTGTACCTGCTCAGCTCTTTTAGCCTCAACAGACGGCAGGGAGAATCTTTTCCTTGCACACAACTTGAAACTCCAAATATATATAAATCAAATATATAAAATCCAATTATACATGTACCTACATATACACATACAGATTATATTTAATAATAGATACACATAAACCCACTGCCGTCGAGTCAATTCCAACTCATAGTGACCCTATAGGACAGAGTAGAACTGCCCCCATAGAGTTTCCAAGGAGCGCCTGGGGGATTCGAACTGCTGACCTTTTGGTTAGCAGCAGTAGCACTTAACCACTATGCCACCAGAGTTTCCTATATATACACATAAAGAAAAAAAATAAGTTTAATACATATTTAATACATATATTTAATAATAAAAGCCCAATCATAGTTTAGAGATCTTTCTTATCTCAGAAGTGGTACAATGTTAGCAAAAAACTGTGGGGCATCTTGTGTGCGTGTGTGTGTGTGTCTGTGTGTGTGACTGTGGCTCTTTGTGAGACTGTAGCTACATAATAGTACGGATGTAGAAGGTAAACTCCGAATATAGAAAATCATTGTATTGCAATTATATCCTCTGTATGTTATTCATAAGTGATAAAGGAGGAATAGAAGTGATATTTATTTTAGCCTATAAGGAGCCAGAAAAGAAAACCTTCATCATGAAATCACAGCTTTCTCAAAGCAGAAAGATAAGTGATCCGTTGTCGGACTACTTTCTTGTATTCAAAAATCAAATCCAAGGGACTTTCCAAAATCAACTACTATGTTTTAAATTCATACCATTTTAAATGATCTGTATGCATATGCTCTAATTAGAATAAAACAAAAATCCGCAGTTAATTGTAAGAAGATCCCCAGAGATGGGATTAAATGGGATTTTTTTTTTCCTGCGTCACTGTTTTCTGATTGCTTTATAATTAACACAAGTTGGCAAATAAATTAAAGGTGATAACTGTCGATAAATAGATACAGCAGCCAATTTCCAAGTTCTGAACAGAATTGATTCATTGGCAAACGTGTTGATTGTAGATTAGAACATGCTTTTAGATAAAGATGACGGTTTAAAACGTATTTTGATTTGAGAGCAGGTCACAAAGACCTCAGTAACTTTCATTTAGTTGAGTTCCAGCACTGATAAGACAAACTGAAATTTACTATCTTTTCTCCTATACTCGATGTCTGAGACAGGAGGAGGAAGACAAGGGATGAGGCTTCCTTAACTTTTCTTGGCCTTTTTATTTAAACAGCTTTATTGAGGTAAAATTGACATACGATAAACTGCACTCGTTTAAAAGACACAATTTGACAGCTTGACTTAGATTAAGTTCTAAGAAAAACTTGAATTAAGTCAAACTGTCCCTTATATCCTCTATCCCTGTAAGCTTCCCTATATTGTTTATATTACAAAATAATGTGTTTGCTAGATTGTGGGTTAAATAGATATGTGGAGGCCAGTTTAAAAAAAGGAGCCCTGGTGGCACAGTGGTTAAAGTTCTGGACTGTGAACCAAAAGGTTAATGATTTAAAACCAGCAGCAGCTCTGTGGGAGAAAGATGTGGCAGTCTGCTTCTGTGGAGATTTACAGCCTTGGAAACCCTATGGGGTCGCTAATGAGTCAGTTTCAAATCAAGGTTAGTGGGTTTCTTGGAGCCCTGGTGGCACAGTAGTTAAAAGCTCAGCTGCTAACCAAAAGGTTGGCAGTTTGAATCCACCAGCTGCTCCTTGGAAACATTTTGGGGCAGTTCTACTCTGTCGTATAGGGTCACTATAAGTCAGAATCGACTCGATGGCAATGAGCTTAGTTTAAAAATTTAACCATTATTAATTGTTACAAATTGTGTTCCCCCAAAAGATATGCTGAAGTCTTAACCCCTGGTACCTGTGGGTATGGACTTGTTTGGAAGTAGGGTCTTTGGAAATGTTATCTGTTAAGTTGTTTCTGTGTGCTATTGAGTCAATTGTGACTCATAGCGACCCTATAGGACAAAATAGAACTGTCCCGTGAAGTTTTCTAGGTTGTAATCTTTATAGGAGCAGATCTCCAGGTCTTTTCTCCCAAGGAGTAGCTGGTGGACTTGAACCACAGACCTTTCAGTTAGCAGCTGAGTACTTTAACCTTTGTGCTACGAGGGCTCCTTCAGTTAAGTTACATGAGGTCATATAAGAGTAGGATAGGGTTTAATCCTATCATAATGACATCCTTATAAATAAAAGAGAAGAGACACAGAGACCCAGACAGGGAGGAGATTGCCATGTGAAGATCCATCTACAATCCAAGGAGTGTCTGGGGTTACCAGAAACTGGAAGGGCCAAGGATCTCCCTCTAGAGTCGTCAGAGACAGCATGGCCCTGCTGATGCTCTGAATTCAGACTGCTAACTTCCAGAACTGTGAGACAATATGTATCTGTTTTTATAAGCCAACCAGGTCATGGTAGGTTGTCATGGCAGCCCTTAGGAAACCAACACATCGATGATTTCCTTTCTATAAGGAAATGTACTCTAAATTAGGAAACATCCATTTTCAAAACTATTTTAATACATCTTGTTTATGAGATGAAGAGTAAATATTGCCCATTTGCCTGTGTTGATTGTACATTTACATAACGAATACATTTGGCCTTCTCACTTAGTCTGAATGTTGCACGTATTCTCAGGTATCTCCTGATACCAAACTCCCAGTAAAGCCGAATTACTTAATGCCATATGAGAGCAACTTGTTGAAGGTGAAACTGTTGGAGATGATGTGACCCTGTCAGGAAGTAGCTCTAGAAAGCACCACATTTCACACCCTGTGAAATCTGGGGTGAGCTGATGTCTGAGTGGCAGGTGCAAACCTCTAGCTGGGTCTCTGTTCAGCTCAACCCTTTGTTCCCTGGAGCTTTGCTGCCTCTCTGCCTTACCTCCCTATTGCTAGCTCACCACCTGGAGTCTTCCTCTTTTTCAGTGGTGTCACCAGGGAAGTGCGGGGGATTTGGATCACACCAGGTGACACTGTCCGAAGGGCTGACACCAAAATGACTGTCTATACAATTTTTGTGCAGTGTTTCAGCATAAATTTATTATTTTTTATGAAAATATCTCCATAGTTAGTTATAACAACAAAAATATTTTCATAAGCCCAGCTTACACGTATCAACATACCTGCAATGCTAAAACTCTATGCTAACTTACTTTTTGAACCTCCTAATGAGCTGCTGTCAGAGCTGTGATTCTGACTGGATCACAATGATGCCTCGAATCACGTGGTTTCATCTGCACACGTTACAAGCACGTGCTGTTGTTTTTGTTGCTGCCTGTGTTTTTATAGGCACTGGTTTTGTCAAATTTTGTGGTGTTTTAGCTACAATATTGTGGTGATTAGCACAGGGGTGTGACACCAGGAATTACCATACTGGGCGACATCAACCCTAGTGACTAATTCTGAACGCAAAACTGTACCTAATAGTGAATTTTCTAGGCAAAGATACAGAAGAGCTTTTCTCTCTGAAGTCCACTCTGCATCTTCTCTGTTGGAAGGAAGGAGAAACCTGTAGAGATGTACGGGGTTTGGACTGAGAAACACACACGTGGGTGTTCGGTACCCGATCATGCATGGGCACTCACACATTTCTGTACGCGCATTTTTTTGCGTTTATACAGCAGGCCTTCCAGTATCACAGCAATGCACAGGCTACCACAATACAACAAACTGACAGACAAATTAGGGACTGAAGAAGAATTGATGCCTTTGAATTATGTGTTGGCAAAGAATACTGAGTATACCATGGATTGCCAGAAGAATGAGCAAATCTGTCCTGGAAGAAGTACAGCCAGAATGCTCCTTAGAAACAATGATAGTGAATCTTCTTTTCATATATTTTGGACATGTTATCAGGAGGGACCAGTCCCTGGTGAAGGACATCATGCTTGGTAAAATAGAGGGTTGGTGAAAAAGAGGAAGAGCCTCAAAGAGATGGATTGACTCAGTGGCTGCAACAATGGGTACAAGCATAACAACAATTGTGAGGATGGGGCAGGACTGGGTAGTATTTCATTCTGTGGTACATGGGGCCGCTATGAGTTGGAACCGACTCAATAACACCTAACAACAACAACAACAACAGTAGGCCTATCACCCACTTGCCTGTATATGGAGATTTTAAGCTATTAAACCTACAAGTCTTTTTTATGCTAAGAAGTGGAGTTTCTTAAAACAAACAAGAAGTAAAGGAACATATGGAAATTGATTCTACCACTGGTTTCAAATGAGAGAATTGACTACTCGATCTGATACTATTTCTTGAAACATGATTGCTCTCATTTTCAGAGAAAACACCTTTCATACCTAAGCAACACAAACTCCAGCTCCTGTAATTTGCATCCCATTATAACAAAACGACCAGCAGCCATTTTATGTCCATGTGATTTTCTTTATTCTCAATCAATATTAAATCCAATTCTAAGTTATAAAAAGTTGATGCTTTTGGTGGTTTGTTCACTTTACTATGAACTCCTGTGCCCCTCATATCCTCATAAAATATTCGTGAAAGCATTTGAGAACTTATACTGTCAAACCTTGTGTTACAGGTGTTCTAAAGACATTTCTGTATTTGATATTTGCAGGAATTTTTTTAACTAAGCACCATCATTCTAAAGCTGCAGGTTAGAAAACTGAGGCTCTGGGAGCTAGGTGATTTGTTTAGCAGCACATAGTGAAGTTCTGAGCTTTGTCTGCACCCATGGGGCTTCACTCATTCTCTCTGCACTGTGTTGCCTCAGTGAAAAGTACTCTAATTTGGCCATTCAAGGGCCTGTAGTTATTCTTAGGTACCTCTCTAATGAGCGTTATCTTAGCTATGGCTCCTTGCTCTTCATTCAGATCCTCCCTGGTAAGTGAGATTCAAATCTCCACCCTAGTGATGACCATTCTAAATTAAAAGCTGTCTCCAACATAATTCTTAGTTTTAAGTATTTCCTTCACATTGCATGGTCCCTGGTCTCTTTTTTGTCTCCTGTTCCTAGTTTTACTTCCAGACCTGAAGTGTCTGGTGTCTGATAGGTGCATAAAAAAGTAGGTATCGCTATTTTCCTGATTAAGTGAGAAAATTCAGAAAGGCCGTGTTACTTCATTGTCAGACTGTTCCATTTGCTTCCCAAGCTCAAAAAGGAAGAGATAAGTAGAACAGCTTATGTAGGAAGGACTGAGACTAGGGTCAAAGCCCTGATATGGTAGAAGCATACGATATGTTCCTTAACTTACCTGTCTTCAACCACACACACCAGCAAAACAAAAAATGAGAAAGAGAGGTGAATATAATAATTTAAACGGCTGGAAGATGACATTATGTCCCAGAGAAAGGGTATCCAATAAGATGGGAGCATCCTGCGCTTTCAGCTAGTCTCGGTCCTCCTTACCATTCAAGGTTTGAACATCTCAGTGTTGGGAGAGTGAGTCCGATGATCTGCTTTATACAACATGGTGCCTAAATGCCAACCAAGTACATCACTTGGTTCTCTACTAAGGAGACAGCAGACAGTTCCAGTGCTGGGGGAAATCAAATAGCAATAGCTGTATTGGATTTAGTGGGACATAACGACAGCAGTGGGTTGGTTGTGGGTTAGTGCATCTGCATATTACATTTTATGAATGATATAAGAGAGATTTCAAGTGATGATTTTAATTATTTAGGATTTTTCTCATACATGCTAACTTTAGAACCAAAACCCTCTTCAGATGAAAGGTAGTCTTATTTCTCCATTTACTAGAGGACTTAGGGCACGTCACTTTAAATCTCTGAGCTAGAATTTTTTCATCTGAAATGATCATAGTTAGCAGTAATGCCCACGTCTCTGTGTCTCCCAGGGTAATTTGAATGTCCAGTAGGAGAAAATAGGTGCAACTAGTTATAACTTTAAGCCACATAAAAATAATTTCTAAATAAGAGTAAAGCATGAGTATTTTTTGAAATTCATTCAAATCCTTATTGGGTTATTATCTAATAACCCAATAAGGATTTGAATGAATTTTTAAAAACATTTTCCAATTATTGTTAATAAGTCCAATTACATATGTATATATATACACATACATATCTCTATTTCTATCTCATCTACATATTTGAACTCTAAGGGAAGAAAAGGTCATATATGAATTTCAGCATCAGATTGGTTGAAGTATGGGCTAATTTCATTTTGCTTGAAGAAGCTTACTTATCCCATTGTAAGTTAGCATCAGGATTGCCGTACACGATTTGAAACCCTCCACACTTGCGTGTTTACGAGCTCACAGACATTCAAGAGCCCTCACAAGTGTAGCAAGTTTGTCTCTGGATGTATAGTCCTGAAATCTTAATATGCTACTTTTTTTTTCCACCATAAACAATACAAAGAAGTTGACAGGTCTGAAAGGGGCTTATGTGAAAAGATAATTAAGAGCTTTAGAGAGTGTCAAGAGTCAATAGCTCAGCACTGTCAGCACTCCGGAGTGTTACAGGCTATAATTAGATGGCATGGAGGTGTAAGGCATGTTTGGCAGGTGATTCTTGCATGATCTCCAGGGGAGAAACAAAGAGCAGCCTCAAGGAGAGATCACGCAGAGCGGGAAGCCGACCTGCTGCAGTCAGTCCTCACAAGGGGTCTGTTCTCTTTTCCCATGTTGTGTTATTTGGTGAAACTCTTTACCTTTCCACTGGCATCTGGATTGGACATTGGCCCGTGTTCATTATCCCCACAGTCCTCTTGGCCTTGGGCTACAGACTTCCTTTCAGCTGTACTGATGAGAGGTTGTATCTGTGGTATCTGTGGGCACAGCCTGCCCCACGTTCCTGCACTGACTTTGGACTTCAGAAAGTTCTGACTGATACAAGGCAGAGCTTGTTGATCCCTGAGAAGAGGTTTTCAAAAGTGCAATCAAAAAGTTCAGAAGAACCAGGCTAAATAGGCATACCAGTCCAGTGACAAGGGCGAGAAGGCAGGAAGGAACAGGAAAGCTGGTAATGGCGAACACAGGGCTGAGAAGGGGAGAGTGTTGACATATCGTGTGGTTGGCAACCAATGTCACAAAATAATATACATATTAATTGTTTTGTGAGAAACTAACTGTCTTTGTAAACCTTCATCTAAAGCACAATAAAAAAAATCATATATATATAAAAAAAAAAAGACCAGAAGAATCTCTCAATAAGTGGAGTTGAAAAGATAAAAGGCATGTACAGGACTTGATTAAGATTCCTTAAACACTGAAAAAAAAAAAAAAAAAATGGAGCCCTGGTGGTGCAGTGGCTAAGCACTCAACTAAAAGTTCTGTGGTTTGAACCCGCACACCACTCAGGGAGAAGGATGTGGCAGTCTGCTTCTGTAAAGATTTACAGCCTTGGAAACTCTATGGGGCAGTTCTACCCTGTCCTATAGGGGTCACTATGAGTTGGAATCAACTCAATGGCACACAACAACAACAACAACAACAAGATACATGTATTTTACAATTTCCATTATGAAAATTTCAAAGTTTTATTTTTTTTAATATGTATCAAATCCTTTCATGAATGTTAGTGTTTTTCTTTGGTGGTTGCACTAGGTGTGTTGGGAGTCCCTAAGTCAGGCCAATGATAAATGTGCTTGGCTGCTCAGGGGAAGGTTGGAAGTTCGAGTTTACACAGAAGTGCTTTGGATAAAAGGCCTGGATATCTACTTCTGAAAAATCAACCCCTGAAAGCCCTATGGAGCACAGTTCTACTTTGACACTCATGGTGTTACCATGAGTCAGAATTGACTCTGCAATTAGTTTGGCAAGGTGTGTTCAGTATATGTTCTCTGAACTTTGGTGTGTGCTTTTCAGTTCAGTGCAAAACATTCCTTGAGTTTATGGCAAAACTCCACCTCCATAGAGTCCAAATCATTGTCCATATTATTGAGCCAAATTGCAAATTTCTAGGTAAATAGTGCTGGTCAAAAATTAACCTTAAAAGTTTCTTATTATATAGCCCCAAAAACCCACTGCCATCGAGTCGATTCCTACTCATAGTGATCCTATAGGACAGAGTAAAACTGCTCCATAGGGTTTCCAAGGAGCAGCTGGTAGATTTGAATTGCTAACTTTTTGTTTAGCAGCTGAGCTCTTTGACCACTGAGCCACCGGGGCTCCTCTTATTATATAGATCTTTTAATTGAAAAAAAAAATTATTATATACTATTGCAATTTAATCAATAATATCTATGCAAAAGTGTGAATATAAACACATAAATTGAATTCATATAAAGTTACAGAGCACATTACACAAAGTTCGCTTGAAATCACTCTGTACACCCTTAAAATATAACTATATTTAGAATGATTGAAATAGTGGTTCTTACCTCCAAGATATCTGACTGTGCTCAAAGAATAATCTCACACAGATCTGCTAACTTTTAACATTCCTTCAAATCTTTTTTAGAATAAAAAGTTAGAAAATATTACAGATGAAATTGAAGTTGTCATCAATCTTGTTCTCTGTTCTCACTCCAAAGGCAATTACTTTCATAAATTTTAAATTATATATATATATAAATTATTCAAAATTTATGAAAGTAGTTGCCTTATGCATACATACATGTATATATATAAATACATACACACACACACATATATATATATGATGAGTAGAGTTATATACGTGCCTGGACATATATATATACATGTATCCGGAAAAATAATAATAATAGAGCACTGTTATTGTGTTTTGAAATTTATATAAAACCATGTCAAATAAAACACACCACTCTTTAATTTGACTTTTCTTTTCATTTACTGTTATGTTGTTGGAAATCTATTCTTTTCGGTATAGATCTGGTTCATTTTTTTTTTTTAACTACTGTATGTCATTCCACTTTATAATATTGATGCATTTTATTTCTTGTTCACTGTTAATTGAAATTTGGAGCCCTTGTGGTGCAGTGTTTAAGAGCTTGGTTGCTAACCAAAAGGTCATCAGTTCAAATCTACCAGAACCTCCTTGGAAACCCTATGTATGGTTCTACTCTGTCCTACAGGGTCACTACGAGTCAGAATCGACTCCACGGCAGTGAGTTCGGTAGTTACTTTGTTTTTGTTTATTAATTCAAATGTAGGTAGTTTCCAATCTTGTATGAACATTCATGTGTATGTGTCTGCACGTGAAGGAGTGTCACCATATATTTGTAGGATATGAATTACACTCATTTTGGCCAATTTTTCATGTTGTTGTAATACTTTGGGCTTTTTGGCAACCATAGAACAAAGAGAAGAAATAAAAAGAATTTGATAATCTGAATAGGTGCTATCAACATACAATACTTGAATTCAAATCAGTTGAAATTAAATATTGTATCACTTTCTTAAACAGTCTTCCATAGTTTATCGCTGTTGTTGTTGTTGTTAAGTGCCTATGCACAACAGAACGAAACACTGCCCGGTCCTGCGCCATCCTTACAATCGTTGTTATGCTTGAGCACAGTTTTCATAGTTTATCATTAGCTGATATACTTTTGAAGTGGTTGATTTTATCAATGACTCTCAGCCATATTTCTCATACTTCTGTAACTCAGAACCCACTCAAAGCCCACAGTAGTTTAAAGATCACAGTGTCTACAAGTTCAGGCTCTAAGGGCCTTTCAGAAGGTAACCTTTGGATCCAATGACCCCAGATTATGTCACTTCCTTGTCTGTCAAGAGCAACCAAAAAGTTTTCTGCTTGGTCCCTTTGGAAAGGAGAAGGGAATGCAGGCACATTTAGGAAGGAAACAAACATATTAAAAGCAGATGGTGTATACTAGCTTTGGTTGTCCTCTTTTAGGCTCCCAGTCAGACAAGAAATAAGGTGTGTTACGCTTTGCAGCTGTCTTTAAGTGCTGTTTGTCATCACTTCCACTTTCCAGATTTTCCTTCATTGAAATCTAACAACAAGTGTTATAAGACAGCTGAACTCCAGTGTATTTGATAGGCTATGATCAGATCAAGATGAGTAACTTTAGCCCAAGAACTTCTTACCCCTTCCAGAAGAAGCTCCTAGAAGCTATCTCTTCTCCATAATGCTGAACCATATGCTAGATCAGGCTCCGGTAGTCTCCTATAGGGCTATTACATTATGCTCTGAATTTTGGTCTTTGCCCATAGTCCTATAAAGCAACCCCAACCGCATCTACTTGTCCACATATTCATGCTTCTCATACCCATTCATTTTGACGCTTACAAACATTCTATGATTCTGCATTTTCTTCCATACCAATCACCACTGATAAAGTCCAAAGTCTTTAATATGGCTCTTGAGGACCTCCACAGTCCAGTCCAAAATACCTTTCCAGGCTGCTTTAAAATTATTGCTTTAATAAATTCTCTGATGGCAGGACATGGCACAATGGCACCACAGGTAGCAGGAGAATGCTGAGTTTATTATTTGCAGTTGAGAGTAAAGGTCTGCCAGGCAGGGCCTCAGGGGGGCTACTCCCATGGAACAGTGCCACAGGCAGCTTTTCGTGGGTTGGGGGTTTTTATTACTGGAGAGTTAGGTGGTACAACGGAGAGGGAACACACCCTAGGTTGAGGAATTTAAACTATATTGATGCCTCAAAAGCAGGAGCCTTGGGTTAAACCCTCCTACAGAGGCTTGAGTTGGAAGGTTGCACATGCTGGGTTGATATGGGGAGTAACCAGTTTTGCAGGGTTGCTTTGGGCTGATAACAGCAAGTAGCAGGCTGTGGGTTTGCTAGGGGTCAGTGGGGATATAACTGGTTATCAGAATGTGTATGTATATGGACATCAAAAATTTGGACTCAAGCTGAGGTCAGGGCATCACTACATGGCCATACATGTTATGTAGGCTCATTGTCACTCATTCTTCCCTTTTATAATCACTGCTCTCCTTGCACACTGGTTGAGTCTCAGCTGTGCCCTCCCCATTCACGGCTCTTTGCCTTTCATATAAATACTGCAAAAAATCTTCAACTGCCACCACCTGTGAAATTCATATCTTCCTTACTGGAACTCTTCTAGCACTTTTTAGGTGCTTAATGATCCTTCTGCTATCTACCCCACAATGATTACTATGGATGCATGTAATCTAATTTCTTCACAAAATTTCAACTTCTTGAAGACAAGGAAAAGAGTCCATTCCCTAGCATACTACCAAGGAACCCTGGTGGCGAAGTGGTTAAGAGCTCAGGCTGCTAACCAAAAGTTAACAGTTTGAATCCACCAGCCACTCCTTGGAAACCCTTTGGGGCAGTTCTACTCTGTCCTATAGATCACTGTGAGCAGAACTCGACTTGACGGCACACAACAACAGCAGCATACTATCATACGTGTAGTAAGTATTCAATTAATAGAATGGAAACTTAGCGGGAAAATAAATCTTATCTCTCTTATTCATCACTCTACCTCTTACACTTAGGACAGCACCAGTAAGTGCTCATAAATATTTTTTAACTGATCAGGTAAACCGTGGCCTATGGGCCAAACCCACTGGTTCTCATAGATAAGGATTTATTGGAACACAGCCACGCCCACTGCTTTTCGTATTGTCTGTGGCTGCTTCGGCTACAATGACAGAGGTGAGCAGATGCTATAGAGATCATATGGTCCACAAAGGCTAAACAATTACCGTCTGGTTTTTTACTGAACAAGTTTGCTGACCCAATGCATGAAATGGCAAAATGGGCTGTGTAATGTGGAGATACAAGATTGAGAGAGCAGCACAAATTGCTTTTAAAAATAGTGAATTTAGTTATTAGTCAGGTTTGTTATTGCAGGAGGTGGTCCTACATCCATTTCCATCCTCATGGAGATAGGCATATATACACTTATTACCAGTTTTCTTGTCTGTATTCGATGGAGAGTTAAAACCAGCTTAGACCAGTGTTTGTGATACACACACACACACACATATATATATATAAAATAAACTTGGAGCCCTGGTGTTGCAGTGGTTAAGAGCTCAGCTGCTAACCAAAAGGGCAGCAGTTGGAATCCACTAGCTACTCCTTGGAAACTCTATGGGGTAGTTCTACTCTGTCCTTATAGAGTGTCTAGGAATCAGGATTGACTTGACGGCAATGGGTTTGGTTGCATATATATATACACATATATATGCATATATATATTTATGCACACACAAGTGTGTACATGTGTACACACCCATATGCATATATACGTATATAACATAAATGTATATATGTGCTAATTGTAGACATCGTTTTGGAAAATTGTCAGAAATATAAACAAAGACAATCATCCTCTAATCATACAACCTAACGTTTTAAAATCTCATGGATAGTTTTATCTGATGGCGTTTCAGAGTTCAGTCAAGGAATTTCAGGTTTGTACACATATATTCATTACTAGCTGAACATCCAAGAATGACCCACATATAATTGCAAGATAACAATATTATAATTCCATTAGAAACAGTAATACTTATTACATGCTAACTTGTGTTTATCCTGAATCTCCATCACCTGATGAATATGCAATTAACCTACTTATTACCACAGAAAACATCTCCTCAGAAATACAACACATCCACATAATTTTTAATCTGATCTTCAAAGGCATTCGGGGGAGAAAATAATTTTCCCCAATAAGATGTATTATTGGAAACACAACTGTACGTAGCCAATTCGCTACATCATCTGATTTATTTTAATTAGAGGTTAGCTGCTGAATGTGATTACAGTTATAATTATTACAATACCAGTCATCCAGATTTCCATTAGCATTCCACTTGATAGTTAGCAATAAGCAGAAATAAAATATTAGGACTTTTAAGCGAAGAGATTACCAATTAGTACAATTCTCCACTGGCACGAGATAATTATTAATTATGAGCATCATGGTAATTATTCACCCAGCTAAATTTCACTGGGCTACCTGTGTGCAGACTCTCTCTGCACTGTGTTCTCACTGCAGCAGCCTTCTTATCTACTCTGGAAATCCTGAAGCAGTGTTTGTATTAAATACACAGTTGACTGCACACCAAATGGAAAGGCAGCTGCAAGGAGCAGGACGGATCTCCATTTCATTAAAAGATCCCACCTCTTTGTCAGGCATTTCAAAGGGAGTGTGTAAAACATATACCTTAAGGAAGGTACCCCTATTCACATATATGTTTTCTGATGACAGAGGATCAAGTTGAACTAAAAACTAGCCCTCTAAGCACCTACTCTTTCATTTTCCTCCTGAAACTGCCATGCATATCTGCACCAGCCATCATTTATAAAAAAAAAAAACAAAAAACTAGAGCCATCATTTATAGCAAAGAAAAAATAAATAGGGAGAGTTGATCGCTCAAAGACTAAGCCTACATAGATAAGTTAGAAAAATATTTACAGGCATCTTGGATTTCAAGCTACATCTGCGTCACCACTGCGGTGCTAAAATGGAAGGTCGTTATTTAGCAGTATGTGTGTTCTTCTACGTAAATCCCTTTATATAAGACCACAATATTCTGCTCCATCTTTGAGAAGGTTCAAAGGCAATAAACAGCAAATGGGACAAGGGAGGAAAGAATTTGCTGGAGTGGATAGCGCTGGGTTGGGAATCAGATAAGAGTCAATAACAGTCTTGACTCTGACCTTACAAAGTTTGTTTCTTGAGGCAAGTTATTGAACTCCTCAGAGCCTCAGGTCCTTTTTTATTTATTTTTTATTGTACTGAAAAATAGCACCACATTTGCCAATTCAACATTTTTCACACATAGAATTCAGTGAGATCAATTACATCAATCACCAACGTCCTCTGCCAAATTTTCCATTCCCATAAACCAAAACTTACTGTTCCTACACAGTAATTCCCCCCATTCCCCCTACCTCCAGCCCATGGTAACCACTATTAAACTCTGGTCTGTATATATTTACCTATTCCATGTACTTTGTATTAGTGAGATCATACAATCATTATCTTTTTGTGATTGACTTATTTCACTCAACATGTTTTCAAGGTTCATCCATGTCGTGACTTGTTCCGGGACTTTATTTCTCTTTATGACTGAGTAATATTCCATTAAGGAGCCATGGTGGTACGTTGGTTATGCACTTCACTCCTAACAGAAAGGTAGGAGGTTTGAACTCATTATACACATTGTGGGAGAAAGATTTGGCAATCTGCTTCCATAAAAATTTTCAGCCTTGGAAACCCTGTGGAGCAGTTCTACTCTGTCCTATAGGATCCTTAGGAGTTGAAATTGACTGGAATGGGTTTGGTTTTAGATTAAATTTCTATACCATATATATTTTTTTTAATCCACTCGTCTGTTGATGAATATATGGGTTGTTTCCACCTTTTGGCTATTGTGAGTAGTCCTGCAATGAACATTGGTGTACACGTATCTGTTCGAGCCTCTGCTTCCAAGTCTCTTGTGTATATATAACAGGGAATGGAATTGCTGGGCCAGGTTCTTTACTTTTACCTAAGGATGATATCTCTTTTGCCTTATTTGGAGACTGCTAGTAGACTCAAGTGAGAATGCATATGAAAGAATTTTTATAAACTTTAAAGTTTTATACAAATGTAAGGGGACCTTTAACAATTGAAAGGAACCATGTTTAACCTAAAAAAAAAAATGTTTAACCTAGAATGTTGAATTCAAAAAATATAATAATACAAGGGCATTATATAGCAGCAAGTCTATGGTTTTACTCAGACAGGAGTGAAAAGACTGGAATTGCCAAAAGTGGAAATTAGGTAAGATAGTAGAGTTTCCTCAATCTCTGGATTGGGAAATGTTGAAATAAATCGTAAAGCAAGGTCCCATTGTCTCATGTTTTGGCTATTTGAAAGGAAAAGGCAGATAGGTCATGTTTTGGAAATGGAGAGTGTCTGGAGCCACCCTACACCAATGCGGGAGGGTGGAACAGAACCATCTCTGAGAACCCCTTTCAGACACAGAATCATCTGCATTTGCCATCAGGAAGCCCTTCTCTTGCTGTGGTTGTCTGTGTAGTAATGGCACCAATCAACATCTTGCTGATTCTAAATGGGGAAAAAGAAAGTAAATTCCAAATGACTTTTTTCATTGCTTTTTGTGTTTGCTGCCAATGTTTGCCTCCATGCTTGAAAACATGAACAAAGATTTGCCTTTTGGAAGGGTTCTATTTCTCTTGTGTAAATAGCTGCTTCTGTAATGGGGAATGAGAAGAGCTGGGGACAGCCACGATCTGATCAAGGGAGGGACACATTTGCTCAATAAAACAAAAAGTGCTGCAGACGTACAATGGAAAGAAAAAGCAACTGGTTACTTGGCGTGTGTTGTTGCTCACCTGTATTTCTTGAGTTTGATCAGAAACAAAGACTGGCAGATATGGCTCAATTAGTCTTTGGGCATTTATCGTTTTAAGTGTTTAGAAAGCTCTGCTTATGTAAATATCAGTGCTATTAAAGATTTATGGATGCAAAAGTCATTTTGTTGGTAATTTTATTCTGTTATAAGTTAAAAAAAAAATACACATCTTCTATTCTAGACCAAATTTCTGAAATATCTGTCAGGGAGCAAATACTATAGTGTATGAATTTTTGGCCCTATGAACTGATTATTTTTAGCAGCTTTTATGAGCATAATAACAGTAATTTTAGCAGCTAATTTACCTCAAATTCTTTCATTCCCAAATTTGAAAGCCCCCAAATCAAAGGGTTGTCTTTGTCTAAAAAGTTAAATCAAAGTAAATGTTTCTAGTGAGTTTTATGTGGAAAAATTAGGGTTTCTTAATGCTCAAATATTTAGTAACTTCTCAAGATGGCGTGTGTGTGGGGTGAGGGTGTGGGGGGAGGAGAGCAATCTGCCTGTCATAGAAAGGGAAAAAAATTAAAGAGCAGGATTTTTAAATTGCACCTCTTGACACCAATAAATAACACAGGAGAGCTAGCACCATTCCTGTAATATGCGTGCGTACAACACAATAACTAAATTTGACTCATCTGTCAGCTTGATTGCTTTGTTTAGAAATCCACTGTCAGGGGTAAGGTGGGGGTGAGGGGATTTATGTAAATCAGGCCTTTCCAAGCTGGAAGAAAGTTGGATTATTCAAAAAAAGAGAAAGAAAAACTTTTCCAAGTTTAGGAAGTTAGTGGTGTTTTCATTCCCACATTCATTCTGTATAGGAGTGACTTGAAGTTCTGAGAATCGGGTTAAAAATGTGATCTGGAAACCGTGGCTATGAATTCCCACAGATTTTTCAGAGCTTTGAAGGCAACTGTGATCCATATCTTCCTGCCTTTCTGGTATTACATGCGTGTGTGTGTGCTGGGGGAGAGGGAGGGATTTCTGGATGAGACATTTGGTTCCTGGTTTCTATAATGGGATGAGTGCGATCACTCAGAGTAATCTAAAAAAATAAACAGCCATTTGTCTGAAGGTTTTGTAAGGTGAACCAAACCCAGTGCTGTGGAGTTGGATCCGACTCATGGCAACCCCATATGTGTAGGACTGCTCTATAGGGTTTTTTTTGGCTGTATTCTTTACAGAAGCAAATCATCAGCCTTTCTTCTGTGGCGCTGCTGTGTGGGTTTGAGCCGCCAAACTTTAGGTTAGGAGTTGATTATAAACCATTTGCACCACCCAGGAACATTTTCTGTAAGGGGAAGGAGGCTCCAGTTTGTTTATATTCAATTAGAAGTCACAGGAAGGTAAATAGAGATCTTTGGACCCCTGAAAATCTCTAATACCTTAACATTGTGGACATTTTTTTGTTCATTTTAGAGGGGAGGCAGAAGGCTAGACAACACTAGGTCTGAGTCTTTGACTCTTGGATTCCCTCTCTTGATTGTCTCACATCCCAGGGATGTTCACTGGAGTGCTGAATTCAATTCAATTCAACTAAAAACATTCTAGGTATATATGCTACATAACACTTTTGCAGAGAATGGAATGTTAAGTAATTAACAAAAAATAGGAAATTCTAAGTCTGAATCCATGATTATTCCAGGGAACTTAGAAAACTCTCCTAGAAAGAAGTTTAGGTTTAGGGGCAATGAATGGAAGTTGATGTTGGGAGATCCTTGAGAGACGGTAGTCTGTTCCTGCATTGATGCACTCCTTCCTTCCCAGCTTCAATCCAACCAACAGCTATTCTTGAGCAGAGCAGCTGGTAAAGCCTGAAAGCTTTGCAAAAAGCCTCCAGCTCTGCTTGGGTGAAAGGGGGAAAGCAGGCCTGCAGGATTCCATTCCCCTCTGGGATGGAGGTCAGCCTAAAGGCAAGCAACCAAGAGGTCCTTGACCTGCGGTTCTCGGGGTTCCTGAGAGCACAAATCACTCCTGTACAGTGGTGGCTCTCAGAGGACCTGCTAATCCCTGGTTCCAGAGAAGCAAGGGACAGGTGGGCTCCTATCTCCCTCCAACTGAGGGGAGAAAGCATCAATTTTTGCAGCTAAGGAGACCAAAAAGCAGAGAAGCTGCCTCCCGTGGGCTCCATGAATTACCAGCTGCTAGGTTACGGGCCTGTAGGGATATAAAACTCTCCCAGCACTCACACAGGAGCCACTGCTTAAAGTATTAACAGCCTGAGTGAATTTACATAATAAAAAAATGCCAAATTCAGATACTTTATTATTTTTAACATTGTTATCATTTTATTATACATTTTTTTAAATGAAGGAGTGGAATTCAGCTTGGACATGCATGGAAATCCTGCCACCCCCTCCCCACAAATCCAGGTAGCTTTGAGCAGAGAAATGGAGAGGAGGTGGAGGCCAAATAAGACAAATAAGATCATATCAATCAGGGTTATCCAGAGAAACACAGCCAATAGGAGATATATATAGATACACACACACACACACACACACATATACATATATATGGAAACCCTGGTGGCATAGTGGTTAAATGGTACCACTGCTAACCAAAAGGCTGGCAGTTCGAATCAGCCAGGTGCTCCTTGGAAACTCTATGGGGGTCGTTCAACTCTGTCATACAGAGTCACTATGAGTCAGAATGACTTGAGGGCAATGGGTTTTATATATATATGTATATACATACACATACACACAGACATACTTACATACATAGATAGTTGTTACATGCCCTCAAGTCAATTCCGATTCATAGAGACCCTAAGTACAACACAACGAAACACTGCCTGATCCTGCGCCATCCTCAAAATTGTTGCAATGCTTAAACTCATCTTGCAGCCATTGTGTCAATCCATCTTGTTGAGGGTCTACCTCTCACTGACCCTCTACTTTACCAAGCGTGATGACCTTCCCCAGAGACTGGCCCCTCCTGATAATATGTCCAAAGTACATGAGACGAAGTCTTACCATCCTTGCTTCCAAGAAACATTCTGGTTGTACTTCTTCCAAAACGTATTTGTTCATACTTCTAGTAGTCCATGGTATATTCTATATTCTTTGCCAACACCATAATTCAAAGACATCAATTCTTCCTTGACTGATCTTCCTTATTCATTGTCGAGCATTTGCATATATATCAGGAGGCTGAAAATATCATGTCTTGGGTCAGGTGCACCTTAGTCCTCAAGATGACATCTTTGCTTTTTAACACTCTCCCCTCCACATTTTTAAAAAAGCTTTTTGTTTATTTATTTTTTTAGTGTGCTTTAAGTTTTTTTTTTAAGTGAAAGTTTGTAGCTCTAGTTAGTTTCTCTTACAAAAATTTATACACACATTGTTATGTGACCCTACTTGCTCTCTCTGTAATGTGACAGCACATTCCTCCCTTCTACCCCAGATTTCCCGCGTCTATTGAATCAGCTCCTGTCCCTTTCTGCCTTCTCATATCGCCTCCAGAGAGGAGCTGCCCATTTAGTCTCCTATATCTACTTGAACTAAGAAGCACGGTCTTCACTAATATCGTTTTATGTGTTATGAAACACTTGAATCTTTCTCTAAAGAGTAGGCTTCAGGAATGATTTTAGCTCTGGGTTAACAAGAGAGTTTGGGGGCCATGTCTTCAGGGGTTCCTCCAGTCTCAGTCAGACCATTAAGTCTGGTCTTTTTACTAAAATTTGAGTTCTTCACCTCACTTTTCTCCTGCTCCATCAGGAACTCTCTGTTGTGTTACCTGTCTGGGTAGTCATTGGTGGTAGCTGGGCACCATCTAGTTCTTCTGGTCTCAGGCTGATGGAGTCTCTGGTTTATGTGGCCCTTTCTGTCTCTTGGGCCGTTTTTCTTGTGTCTTTGGTGTTCTTCATTCTCCTTTGCTCCAGGTGGGTTGAGGCCAGCTGTTACATCTTAGATGGTCTACTTCTCAGTTTTTGGTTTAGTCCAGTTGTGCTGAATTCCCTACTATCTAGTTAGTGAATACCCCTCTCCCTTTCTACCCAATCTCATAACCAACAAAGAATGTTTTCTTCTGTGTTTAAACCTTTTCTTGCATTCTTATAATCGTGGTCTCATGCAATATTTGTCCTTTTGTGACTGACTAATTTCATTCAGCATAATGCCTTCCAGATTCATCCATGTTATGAGATGTTTCGAGGATTCATCCTTGTTCTTTAGCATTGCATAGTATTCCATTATGTGACTATACCATAATTTGTTTATCCATTTGTCCATTGATGGGCACCTAGGTTGTTTCCATCTTTTTGCAATTGTAAACAGTGTCACAATGAAGATGGGTGTGAAAAATCTCTTCGTGTGATGGCTCTTATTTCTCTAGGATATATTCCAAGAAGTGGGATTGCTGGATCATATGGTAGTTATATTTCTAGCTTTTTAAGGAAGTGCCAAATCAATTTCCAAAGTGGTTGTACCATTTTACAGCCCCACCAGCAGTGTATAAGTGTTTCAGTCTCTCCACAACCTCTCCAACATTTATTATCTTGTGTTTTTTGGATTAATGCTAGCCTTGTTGTGGTGAGATGGCATCTCATTGTACTTTTGATTTGCATTTCTCTAATGGCTAATGATTACGGGCATTTTCTCATGTACCTGTTAGCTGCCTGAATGTCATCTTTGGTGATGTGCCCGTTCATGTCCTTTGCCCATTTTTAATTGGGTTGTTTGTCTTTTTGTTGTTGAGATCTTGTATATTTTAGAGACTAGAACCTGATGGGATACATCATAGCCAAAATTTTTTTCACAGTCTATAGGTTGTCTTTTTACTCTTCTGGTGAATCTCTGGATGAACATAAGTGTTTGGTTTTTAGGAGCTCCCAGTTATCTACTTTCTCTTCTGATGTTTATGCATTGTTAGTAATGTTTTGTATTGTTTATGCCATGTATTAGGGCTCCAAGAGTTATCCTTATTTTTTCTTCCATGATTTTTATCATTTTAGATTTCATATTTAGCTCTTTGATACATTTTGAATTAGTTTTTGTGCATGGTGTAAGGTATGGGTCTTGTTTCATTTTTTCACAGATGGAAATCCAGTTATGCCAGCACCATATGTTAAAGAGACTGTTTTTCCATTTAATTGGCTTTGGGCTTTTGTCAAATATCAGTTGCTCATAGGAGGATAAATTTATATCTGGATTCTCAATTCTGTCCCATTGGTCCATGTATCTGTTGTCATACCAGTACCAGGCTGTTTTGACTACTGTGGCAGTATAACAGGCTCTAAAATCAGGTAGTGTGAGGCCTCCCACTTTGTTCTTCTTTTTCAGTAATGTTTTACTTATCTGGGACCTCTTTCCCTTTCCATATGAATTTGGTGATTTGTTTCTCCATCTCATTAATAAATACTGTTGGAATTTGGATCAGGATTGTATTGCATCTGTAGGTCGCTTTGGGTAGAATTGACATTTTCACAGTATTGAGTCTTCCTACCCATGAGAAAGGTATGTTTTTCCACTTATGTAAGTCTCTTTTGGTTTCTTGCAGTAGTGTCTTGTAGTTTTCTTTGTATAGGTCTTTTATGTCTCTGGTTAGATTTATTCCTAAGTATTTTATATTCTTTGGGGCTATTGTAAATGGTATTAATTTGGTGATTTCCTCTTCGAAGTTCTCTTTGTTGATGTAGAGGAATCCAACTGATTTTTGCATGTTTACCTTGTAACCCGATACTTTGCTGAAATCTTCTATTAATTCCAGTAGTTTTTTTTTTGTGTGGATTCTTTGGGGTTTTCTGTGTATAAGATCATGTCATCTGCAAATAGAGATACTTTTACTTCTTCCTTACCAACTTGGATGCCCTTTATTTCTTTTTCTAGCCTAATTCCTCTGGCTATGACCTCCGGCACAATGTTGAATAAGAGTGGTGATAAAGGGCATCCTTGTCTGGTTCCTGTTCTCAAGGGGAATGCTTTCAGATTCTCTCCATTTAGGATGATGTCGGCTGTTGGCTTTGTATAAATGCCCTTTATTGCGTTGAGGAATTTCCCTTCTATTTTGCTGAGAGTTTTTATCATGAATGGGTGTTGGACTTTGTCAAATGCCTTTTCTGCATCAATTGATAAAATCATGTGGTTCTCGTCTTTTAATTTATTTATGTGATGGATTACATTGATTGTTTTTCTAACGTTGAAGCATCCCTGCATACTGGTTATGAATCCAACTTGGTCATGCTGAATTATTTTTTTTGATATGTTTTTGAATTCTATTGGCTAGAATTTTGTTGAAGATGTTTAAGCCTATGTTCATGAGGGATGTAGGTCTGTAATTTTCTTTTGTGTGTGTGTGGCATCTTTACCCGGTTTTGGTATCAGGGATATGGTGGCTTCATAGAATGAGTTTGGTGGTATTCCATCCTTTTCTATGTTCTGAAATACCTTTAGTAGTAGTGGTGTTAACTCTTCTCTGAAAGTTTGGTAGAATTCTCCAGTGAAGTCATCAGGGCCGGGTCTTTTTTTCTTTTTTTGGTGAGGGATTGGTTTTAATTACATTTTCAATCTCTTCTTTTGTAATAGGTTTATTTAGTTGTTCTACCTCTGTGTTAGTTTAGGTAGATAGTGTGTTTCTAGAAATTTGTCCATTTCCCCTAGGTTTTCAAATTTGTTAGATACAATTTTTCCTAGTATTCTATTATGATTCTTATAATTTCAGTTGGATCTGCTGTGATATCACCCATCTCATTTCTTATTCTGATTATTTTCTTCCTCTCCTGTTTTTCTTTTGTCACTTTGGCCAATGGTTTATTGGTTTTGTTGATCTTTTCAAAAAACCAGCTTTTGGTTTTGTTAATACTTTCAATTGTTTTTCTGTTCTTTATTTCATTTAATTCTGCTCTAATTTTTATTATTTGCTTTTTTCTGGTGCCCAAGGGCTCCTTTTGCTGCTCTCTTTGTATTTTTTTTGAGTTGTAGGGTTAATGTCTTGATTTTAGCTTCCTTCTTTTTGGATGTGTGCATCTGTTGCTATACAATGACCTCTGAGCACTGCTTTTGCTGTGTCCCAAAGGTTCTGCTAGGATGTGTTTTCACTCACATTTGATTCTGTGAATTTCTTTATTCCATTCTTAATTTTTTCTATAACCCAGTAGTTTTTGAGCAAGGCGTTGTTCATTTTCCATGTGTTTGATTTTTTTTTTCCTTGCTTTTTCTGTTACTGATTTTGACTTTTATGGCTTTATGGTCAAAGGAGATGCTTTGTAATATTTCAATGCTTTGGATTCTGTTAAGGCTCGCTTTATGGGCTAATATGTGGTCTATTCTGGAGAATGTTCTATGCACATTGGTAAAGAAAGTATGTTTGTCTGCTTTTGGGTGGAGTGTCCTGTATATGTCTATGAGATCAATTTGGTTGATTTTGGTGTTTAGATCTTCTTTCTGGATGTTCTGTCCTTCTCTGAAAGTGGCGTGTTGAAGTCTTCAACTATCATTGTGGAGCTGTCTATTTCTCTTTTCAATGCTGTTAGAGTTTGTTTTAAGTTCTTTGTAGCCCTGTCATTGGGTGTGTACTTATTATGGTTATGTCCTCCTGGTGTATTGACCCTTTAATCACTATATAGTGTCCTTCTTATCCTTTGTGGTAGATTTTCCTTTAAGTCTATTTTGTCAGAGATTAATATTGCCACTCCTGCTATTTTTTTTATTTTGTTTGCTTGATATATTTTTTCCATTCTTTGACTTTTAGTTTGTTTGTGTCTGTAAGTCTAAGGTGTGTCTCTTGTAGGCAGCATATAGACAGATTGTGTTTTTTTATCCATTCTGTGGCTATCTGTCTCTTTATTGGTGCATTTAATCCATTTACATTCAGAGTAATTATTGATAGGTATGAGTTTATGGCTGTCATATTGATTTTTGTGTGTGTTGTTGACAGTTTCTCTGCTCCACTTTGTTTTCTGTGCTGAGTCATTTTTCTTTATGTATTTTCTTTTCATCCTTTTCACTGTTGTTGATTTTATATTTGCTAGGTCTTTACATTTTTCTTTTTTTAATTTTGATATGTAGTATTGTTAGTTTCCTTTGTGGTTACCTTAATATTTCCCTCTATTTTCCTCAGTTGAAACTAATCCTTTATTTCATGATATCACCTTGAGTTCCTGGCCATGTGAAAGACCTATGACTACATTTTTACTCCCACTTTTTTGTTTTAATGTTGTCATCTTTTACATATTGACACCTCCGATTCCTTCTTTTCCGTGTTTTAGTTTAAATTACTTCCCTATCTGGGTTGATAACTGGGTGTTCTGTCCTGTGTTGTAGTTTTGGGTTGTTATCTGATGTTATTGATTTTTTAACTGGAGGACTCCCTTCAGTATTTCTTGTAATTTCGGTTTGGTTTTTGCAAATTCCCTAAACTTCTGTTTATCTGGAAATACCCTAATTGTGCCATCATATTTGAGGGACAGTTTTGCTGGTTATGTGATTCATGGTTGGCAATTAGTTTCCTTCAAGGCTTTATACATTTCATCCCATTACCTTCTTGCCTGCATGGTTTCTGCTGAGTAGTCCAAATTTAGTCTTATTGACTCTCCTTTGCAGATGACTTTTCGTTTATCCCTAGCCAATCTTAAAATTCTCTCTTTATCTTTGCTTTTGGCAAGTTTGATCATAATATGTCTTGGTGACTTTCTTTGGGGATCTACCTTGTGTGGGGTTCAATGAGCTTCTTGTATCTTTCACCATATCAGGGAAGTTTTCTGCCAACAAGTCTTCAACAATTTTCCCTGTATTTTCTGTTATTCCCCCGTTTTGGTACCCCAATCACTGATAGGTTATTCCTCTTGATAGAGTCCAACATAATTCTTAGGGTTTCTTCATTTTTTTAATTCTTTTATCTGATATTTCCTCAAATAAGGTTGTGTCAAGTGCTAATTCTGACTTCCATTGCCTCAAATCTGTTCCTATGACTTTCTATTGAGTTGTCTAATTCTGAAATTTTATTGTTAATCTTTTGAATTTTTGTTTGTGCTCTCTCTATGGATTCTTGCAGCCTGTTAAATTTGTCATTATGCTTTTGTATAACCTTCTTAAGTTTCTCTATTGCTTTGTCTGTGTGTTCCTTGGCTTGTTCTGCATTTTACCTGATCTCCTTCCTGATCTCTTGAAGAGCTCTGCATATTAATCTTTTGTATTCTACCTCCAGTAATTCCAAGACATTATCTTCCTCTGGAAGGTTTCTTGAATCTTTATTTTGGGAGCTTGCTGAAACCATCATGGTCTGCCTCTTTATGTGATTTGATATTGACTGTTGTCTTTGAGCTATCAATAAGTAGTTATATTTATTTTAAGTTTGCTTACTGTTTTGTTTTGATATGCCCAAATTGGCTGGTCATGTGAGCTAGTTTGATTATTGGTGCCTTTGAAGCCCTCATGTACTGTCGCCAGGTGGTTAGAGCTGTTACTAGGTTTGTGAGCCCAGGAGTCCCATTTACGTGTATAGATTCAGCTCAGGTGTTCAGGTAGTCAGTCACTGAGTGTGTGCTGCAGCCTCTCACCTACAGTCCTAGATGGGCAGGAATGATTGGAGTAGGGATAGATATCTGGCTGCAGTAGAGGGTCATGCACTGAGCAAGGCAGAGGGCTGATGGCTGCCTCTGAATGTCTGGGAGGAAAGCATATCCTTGTTTCCTAGAGCATGCAGGTGGGTGGGTTTTGTAGCTGGACTATGGGTGCCCAATGCTGTTGGCTGTAATTACTGGGAGGTAGCACTTATTCTTGGACACCTGTTGTGGGTTGCTAGGTGGCATGGGCAGAGCCATTAGTCATCAGGCCCCTGATATGGGTAGGTGAACACCCTGCTTTGTGGGCGCAGTGGTGTCAAATGTCATGAATCTGCCACTCCATGTTACAGCTGATACAGTTGAAAATAGGTTCAGGTATATACCCTATTGTACTGTGTTAATGAGGGCCTATGCTGTTGAAATGGGCCCACACAGGCCTATGCAGAGGTGAAAGGCATTCAACGTCCGTGGACACCTTATGTTTGTGCCTAGGCAAAGGGGCTGTGCCTTCCCTGAGTTTCCATTTGAGGGGAACTTGCAGATTATTTTTTCCTGTTTGTTTCTTCTCCAAAGCCAGGAGAATGGCTCAGAACACACAACAGGTCCTACTTCTGGCCCAGGGAACATGGCAGTCACTGAAGCTGGCCCTGGGACTGGTACAGAGTGGGGAGAGGGGTGTTTTTTGACCCATGCAGTAGGTTAGATGCATGTACTTATCTTTTGCTGATTGAGCACTGCTTTTCACTGGTTTTGGAGGCTTGAGTAGACTCTCCACTGCGCGGTCTCTCCTGATGTAGAAAATGCATCCCAAGTGCTACTGCTTGTCTCACCATATGTGTCAGCCAATCCAGCCTGCATGGTGCCAGTTCCTGCCAGGTCAGGTCTGGTAGTTTCTCACTGCTTCTGAACTGTCTTTCCCTCCCTCTGTTACTCAGTCCGATTCCTCAACTTTGCCTTCAATGTTCAGGGCACCTAGATTGTCATATATAATCGATTCACTTGTTTTTTTCTGGGTCTTTGTTGTAAGAGGGACCATGGGAAGCATCTGACTACTCTACCATCTTGGCCCACTTTAAAGAGGTCTTTTGCAGCAGATTTGGCCAACGCAATATGTCGTTTGGTTTCTTGACTGCTGCTTTCATGGGTGTCGATTGCAGATCCAAGTAAAATGAAAATCTTGAAAATTTCAATCTTTTCTTCGTTTGTCATGATTTTGCTTCTTGGTCCAGTTGTGAGGAATTTCGTTTTCTTTATGTTGAGGTGTAATTCACACTGAAGGCTGTGGTCTTTGATCTTTATCAGTAAGTGCTTCAAGTTCTCTTCACTTTCAGCAAGCAAGGGTGAGTCACCTGAATATCACAGGTTGTTAATGAGTCTTCCTTCAACCCTGATGCCTCATTCTTCTTCATATAGTTTAGCTTCTCAGATTATTTGCTCAGCATACATATTGAATAAGTATGGTGAAAGGATACAGCCCAGGCACAAACACATTTCCTGATTTTAAACCTTGCAGTATCCCCTTGTTCTGTTCAAATGACTGCCTCTTGGTCTATGTAGATGTTCATCATGAGTACAATTAAGTGTTCTGGAATTCCCATTCTTCTAAACGTTATCTGTAACTTGTTATGATCCACACAGTCAAATGTCTTTGTATAGTCAATAAAACACAGGTAAACATCTTCCTGGTATTCTCTGCTTTCAGCCAAAATTCATTTCACTTCAGCAATGATATCCTTCATTCCAAGCTCTCTTCTGAATCAGGCTTGAATTCTGGAAGTTTCCTGTCAGTGTACTGCTGCAAACACTTTTGAATAATCTTCAGCAAAACTTTACTTTTGTGTAATATTAATGATATTGTTCAATAATTTCCACATTCTGTTGGATTACCTTTCTTTGGAATGGGCACAAATATGAATCTCTTCCAGTCAGTTGGTCAGGTAGCTGTCTTTCAAATTTGTAGGCATAACTGAGTGAGCACTTCCAGCATTACATCTTCTTGTTGAAACATCTCAGATGGTATCCTCTCAATTCCTGGAGCCTTGTTTTTTGCCAATGAGTTCAGCGTAGCTTGGACCTCTTCCTTCAGTACCATCAGTTCCTCATTATATCCTGCTTCCTGAAATGGTTGAACATTGACCAATTCTTTGTGGTACAGTGACTCTGTGTATTCCTTCTGTCTTTTGATGCTTTCTGTGTCATTCAATATTTTGCCCATAGAATCCTTCACTATTGCAACTCAAGGCTTGAATTTTTTCTTCAGTTCTTTTCACTTGAGAAATGCTGTTCTTCCCTTTTGGTTTTCTAACTCCAGATCTTTGCACATTTCATTATAATACTTTACTTTTTCTTCTCTAATTGCCCTTTGAAATCTTCTGTTCGGCTCTTTTACTTCATCATTTCTTCCTTTTGCATTAGCTACTCAAAGTTCAAAAGCAAGTTTCAGAGTCTCTTCTGACATCCATTTTTGTCTTTTCTTTTTTCTTATCTTTTTAATGACCTTTTGCTTTCTCCGTGTATGATGTCTTTGATGTCATCCCACAACTCATCTGGTCTTCTTTGGTCCTTGGTGTTCAATGCCTCAAATCAATTCTTGAAATAGTCTCTAAATTCAGGTGGAATATATTCAAGGTTGTAGTTTGGCTCTAGTAGATTTAAAAAATTTTTTTTCAGCTTCAACTTGAACTTGCTTATGAGCGATTGATGCTCTGTTCCTTAGTTGACCCCTGGGCCTTGTTCTGACTGATAATATTGAGCTTTTCCATTGTCTTTTTCCACAAACGTAGTTGATTTGATTCCTCTGTATTTTATCTGATGAGGTCCATATGTATAGTTGCCGTTTATACCGTTTTAAAAAGGCATTTGCAATGAGTAAGTCGTTGGTCTTGCAAAATTCTATCGTGCTGTCTCCAGTTTCTTTCCTATCACCAAGGCCCTATTTTCCAGCTACTGTTGCTTCTGCTTTGTTTCCATCTTTTGTATCGGTTTATATCATTGTTAGCTGCCATTGACTTGGCCCCCAGCTGATGGAAAACTCATGTACTACAGAATAGAACTGCTCTATAGGGTTTTCCTGGCTGTAATCTTTATGGAAGCAATGTGCCTGGCATTTCTTCTGCAAACCTGAGGGTGGGTTAAAATCAAAAATCTTTAGTTTAACTGTCAATCACAAACTATATATATGTGTGTGTGTGTGTGTGTGTGTATACACGGAGAAAGTGAGATTGATTTTAAGGATTAAACTCATGCTATCGTGGGAGCTGGCAAGTCTGAAATCCACAGGGCAGGTTGGCAGGCTGAAAACTCAGGTAAGAGTTGATGTTGCAGTTTTGAGTTGGAAATTCATAGAGTAGGTGAGCAAGCTGGAAACTGTCAAAATTTCTTTGTTGATTCTTGAGACAAAATTCCCTCCTTCTTCAAAAAACTTCAGTGTGTTCTCTTAAGGCCATCATCTGATTGGATGAGACCCACCAAATCTCCATATACAGGTTTCTTCCCAATCTCTTTTGCTCCTTTCTTAAGCATGAAAAGTTATTTGATGAATATTTTACAAGTCTTAAGCAACATTTATTCAATACCTTTGAAATTTCACAAGGCAATTTTCCAGGATAAAAATGTTTAAAAAAATCTCTGCTCTTTAAAGAGGCAAGGTGGTCTTTCTTACTTGAAATAATGTGACTCAAAATGCACCCCATTCACATTCTTGTTGTTGCCTGAATAGTTTTCCATTGGAACAGTCATGTTAGTTACTGAATCTCAAACCATTTTCTATTTCAAGAATCCTCCCAGGAGCAGGTATGGTCTTGAAATATATTATGCCCTAGGGGTATGGTCTGCTTTTAATGATGGTACAGAAATTGCCACAAAATGGAATGATTCATCACATGAGCCAACCTAACACCAGGCTATGAGGAAATTTCTTTATTAGTTTTAACTCATTATAAAAGACATTATTAGAGACAACGAACAGCACTGCAGAGACTATGCAGTACATACTTATTGAAATGTTTTGAGGGGGATAATGATCAGATATAAGATAATAAATCAGGTATAAAATAAAAAGGAGTCCATGGGTGAGTCAAATGGTTAATGTGCTTGGCTATTAACCAAAGATTGGAAGTTTGAGTCCACTCAGAGCCACCCGTGGCCTTGAAAGAAAGTCCTGGTAATCTACTTCTGAAAAATTAGCCACTGAAAACTCTGTGGAGGATAGTTTTACTCTGACACGTCTGGGCTTGGGGTCGTCATGAGTCAGAATCGACTGGAGGGCAACTAGTTTTTATAAACCATCAAATCTACTGCCATTGAATAAATTCAGACTCATAGCGACCCCATAGGGTTTCCGAGGCTGTAAATCTCTACGGAAACAGACTGCCACATCTTTCTCCCTCAGAGTCTCTGGTGGTTTCGAACCACCGACCTTTTGGTTAGATAATAAAATAAACAAAAACAATTTGGCCCATTGTGCTTTCCTTTATGTTTCAGTTGCCAGAATGCCCCAAATAAAATTCAATTCTCCCTTTAAATAATTATTTGAGCTTATATTTTTAGCATACCTATTTTCCCATCCCTCTGTAAGATTTTTGATTTTCTGCTCTACTTTTAGTGATGTTTCTATACATTTGTTATTTACTATAATCACCTCATGTCCTTTTTGACAGCAAACTGGGTGTAAACTACAAATAACCTGTCTTAGCAAAGTCATAATGTAGGATATGGTGTGAAATTCATGCTGATAAAGAGAACAGCAAAAGAACAAATTTATGTAAGTGATTTTTCCTTTTTTGTTTTGTAATTTAAAAGCTCCCTGCCAAGATTACTGAAACATATGCACCCAAATTTTATGACATTAAAACACAAACTATATAGAAATTAACTGATAATTTGTTTTATTAGGCTTATGACATAAAACCAACCTGTTGCTGTTGAGTTGATTCCAATTCCTTGTGATCTTATAGGACAGAGTAGAACTGCCCCATAGGGTTTCCAAGGAGCAGATGGTGGGTTTGAACTGCCAACCTTTTGCTTAGCAACTAAGCTCTTAACCATTGAGCCACCAGGGCTCCAGGCTTATGGCATAGCAGTTCAGAAATCTAGGTCTTTATTTTTGAGATAAACATCTGTGCTTAGTAATACATACATAAAATATTTTAGGACTTTAAGCCACTGAGAAAATTCCAAACAGCTTGGACTACAGTAATTGAAGTTCCATTTTCTACGGAATTGTTCTTCATTTAAGAATGTCTCTGGCAAACATGTGAACTCCTTGTGATATCGTATATTTTACATGTATCCTTACTAATGTCCTATTTGGTGAACAATCCGAAGCTACAGAATACCAACTTTTCTTCTCCAATTTTTATCACTTTTCTTTCTCCAGGATAAATATTTAAAGACTTGTAAATCTGCTGGCCTTACAAAACAACAATAAACAAGCAGTAGGTACTCAAGTTCACCGAGAGATGAATAAAGTATAAAACTGGAAAATGAGTGACTTGTTTGAGAAAGAATATGTCACTCCCTTACTAAAAGCATCACAAGATCAGGGATTTTTGCATATTTTGTCCACTGCAAGTTCTCTAGTGTTTAAAATAGTACCTGACACATAGTAGGCACTTAATGAATATTTTTGAATGAATGGATGAATGAATGGATAAAATAAGTTATAGCCGCTGCTGTCGAAGGAGTCAGATGAGTTAATAGCTGAGCCCAAGGAGAGTGGAAGGAGTCAGTGCAGTGTCTGCACTTACAGTGTGGGGTGACAGTGGGGGAGGTGAGTGTCACATGTTATTCCAGGAACGATATTTAAGTTTCACTTAGATTACTTTGAAGGGTTTGGGTTGCTTTATGAAAATGGACCATCCCTTCATGTCTTTAAAAAATGGAAGCTTCCTTCTTTCCTGAGAAATCAAATCCAGGGGTGAACAGAAGATGTATGATAATATTTCATTTTCCGAAATGAGTGGCTTTTGTAAAATTCCTAATATTTATGTGCCATCGAGTTGAACCGCCCCGTAGGGTTTCCTAGCCGTAATCTTTAGAGGAGGAGATTGCCAAATTTTTCCCCCTGCGGAGGTGACAAGTGCTTAACCATTGTACCACCTGGACTCCTGTATTGCCATATAAGGACCTTGAATTTTTATCTTCTTTTATGGGTCTTGAGCATTATAGAGAGTGGGCAGCAGCTAGAAGGACAAGTACATAGTATAGCACATTGGATATTTATTCACACTGTTTTCCTTCCTAACTTACTAAACTACAGAAAATGGAAAGAAAGTACCGTCAATGCTTATATTCACTTCATCTAGATTCAACAGCTTTAAGTATTTTCCATGTTTAGTTTATATATGCATTTATCTCTATATATGTACATCTGTTTCTCTTTATCTCTATATATGTACATCTGTTTCTCTACATACTTTTTTTGCCTGAACCATATGAAAGTAACTTACAGATATAACAATTCACCTCTACGTATTTTAATATATACCTAAGAATAAAAAAAAAAAAAAAATCTTTTTTTTCAAGAATAAAGGCATTTATCCACTACAATACCACTTTCATATCTAAGAATATTATTATTAATTTAATCATGTTCTCTAATACATGGTCAAGTTTAAATTTTCCATTTGCCTGAAAACACCTATTTACACCAATTTGTTTCCAAATCCAGGAACTAATCAAATTTTACCCATTGCAGTGACCCTGGTGGCGTAGTGGTTAAATGCTACAGCTGCTAACCAAGAGGTCGGCAGTTCAAATACGCCAGGCGCTCCTTGGAAACTCTGTGGGGCAGTTCTACTCTGTCCTATACGGTCGCTATGAGCTGGAATAAACTCGACGGCAGTGGGTTTGGGTTTTTTTGGTTTAGTGATTATTATTTGTCTTTAATCCATTTTAATCTGAAACATACTATACCATCTTTTTAATTTGTTTTTCATGGCATTAACATTTTTTAAAGCATCTAGGCAAGTTGCAATGTAGAATATTCTACATTTTGTATTTATTGGATTATTTCCTCATGCTTAGATGTAAAATACTTTTGGTAAGAACACTTCATAGATCTTGTATTTTCTTACTGCATCACAACTAGTACATGTAATGTCAAGTTATCCCCTGTTGGTGTTGCTAAATTTGATCACTTGGTTAGGTGGTGACTGCCCTATCTCTTTATTGTAAAGGAACATGTTTACTTTTAGAATTAATAAGTAATCCATGAGATGAGATTATTGTTCTTGAAAAAACTTTTTCCATATGTTGATAAAAGCTACTATAAAATCCTGCCATCTATGAGCAGCCCGGTAGTAGTGTTCTGTATGTCGGTTATGTGAACTGAGAAATGGGGACACTCCCTGATGTTGTGTGTTCCACTTGTGTCCTGGGTTGTTTGACCATGTTATTATTTTAAGGATCTGTATGCCATAGCCCCACCACTCATCTGTCTGTTTGGTGTACTGTGGTGGCTTGCATGTTGTTGTGAAGCTAAGCCACTGGTATTTTAAATTCCAGCAGGGTCACCCTTGGTGGACAGCTTTCAGAGGAGCTCCCAGGCTAAGACAGATTAAGAAAAAGGACATGGTGGTCTACTTCTGAAAAAATTAGCCAGTGAAAACCTTATGAATAGTGGTGGAACATTGTCTGATGTAATACTGGAAGATTAGGCCCTCAGGTTGGAAGGTTCTCAAAAGACGGCTGGGGAATAGCTGCTTCCTCAAAGTAGAATCAGCCTTAATGATATGGATAAAGTCAAGGTTTTAAGACCTTCATTTGCTGATGTGGCATGACTCAAAATGGGAAGAAACAGCTGCAAACATCCATTAATAATCAGAATGTGAAATGTACGAAGTATGAATCTAGAAAAATTGGAAATTGTCAAAAATGAAATGGACCACATAAAGATAGATATCCTAGGCATTAGTGAGGTGAAATGGACTGGTATTGGCTATTTTGAATCTCGTAATCATATGATCTAGTATGCCAGGAATGACAAATTGAAGAGGAATGGCATTACATACATTGTAAAAAAGAATATTTCAAGATCTATCCTGAAGTACAATGCCGTCAATGATAGTGTTTTAGTTATCTAGTGCTTCCATAACAGAAATATCACAAGTTTATGGCTTTAACAAAGAGAAATTTGTTTTCTCACAATCTAGTAGGTTACAAGTCCAAATTCAGGGAGTTGGCTCCAAGGAAAGGCTTTCTCTCTCTGTCGGCTCTGGAGGAAGATTCTTCGTCCTCAAATTTCCCCTGGTCAAGGAGCTTCTCAGGCGCAGGGATCCCGGCCCCAAAGGACAAGCTCTGCTCCTGGTGCTGCTTTTTTTGGTGATATGAGGTCCCCAACTCTCTACTTGATCCCCTTTCCTTTCATGTCTTGAGAAATAAAAGGTGGTGCAGGCCCCAACCCGGGAAAACTCCCTTTACATTGGACGAGGGAGGTGACCTGAGTAAGGGTGATGTTACAATCCTACCTTAATACACTTTAGCATAAAATTATAATCACAAAATGGAGGACAACAACACAATACTGGGAATCATAGCCTAACCAAGTTGGCACATATTTTGGGGGGAACACAATTCAATCCATGGCAGATAGGATAATATCCATATGCCTACAAGGAAGAGCAGTTAATATGACAAATATTCAAATTTACACACCAACCACTAAGACCAAAGATGAAATTGAAAATTTCTACCAATCTTTGCAATTTGAAATTGATTAAACATGTAATCAAGATGCATTGATAATTACTGATGATTGGAATGCACAAGCTGGAAACAGAAATAGGATCAGTAGTTGGAAAACATGGCCTAGGAACAGCAACAATGCTGGGGATTGCATGATAGCATTTTGCAAGACCAACTACTTCTTCAATGGAAATACATTTTTTCAATAACATAAACAACAACTATACATCTGGACCTTGCCAGATGGAGTACACAGAAATCAAATTGACTGCATCTGAGGAAGGAGACAATGGAGAAGCTCAATAGCATCAGTCAGAACAAGGCCAGGAACTGAATGCAGAATAGACTATCAATTGCTCATATGCAAGTTCAAGCTGAAGATGAAGAAAATTAGAGCAAGTCCAGGAGATCCAAAACATGACCTTGAATATATCTCACCTGAATTTAGAGACCATCTCAGGAATAGATTTGATGCATAAAACACTGATGACTGAAGACCAGAGAAGTTGTGCAGTGACATTACCGATGTCATACCTGAAGAAAGCAAGAGGTCATTAAAAAGACAGGAAAGAAAGAAAAGGCAAAAATGAATGTCAGAACAGACTCTAAAAGTTGCTCTTGAATGCAGAATAGCTGGAGTAAAATGAAGAAATGATGAAGTAGACGACCTGAACAGAAGATTTCAAAAGGTGGTTTGAGAAGACAAAGTAAAGTATTATAATTAAATGTGCAAAGACCTGGAGGTAGAAAACCAAAAGGGAAGAATACGCTTGGCATTTCTTAAGCTGAAAGAACTGAAGAAAAAATTCAAGGTTTGAGTTGCAATATTGAAGGATTCTACAGGCAAAATATTGAAGGACACAGGAAACATCAGAAGAAGATGGAAGGAATACAGAGTCACTGTACCAAAAAGAATTGCTCGACATTCAACCTTTTCAGGAAAGCATATGATCAGGAACCAATGGTACTGAAGGAAGAAGTCCAAGCTGCTCTGAATGCGTTGGTGAAAAACAAGGCTCCAAGAATTAACAGAATATCAATTGAGATACTTCAACAAACAGATGCATTTCTAGAGATGCTCACTCATTTATGCCAAGAAATTTGGAGGACAGCTGCCTGGCCAACCGATTGGAAAAGATCCATATTTGTGTCCATTCCAAAGAAAGGTGATACAACAGAATGTGGAAATTATCTAGCAATATCATTAATATCAGCAAACCCACCCAAACCCAGGGCTGTCGAGTCGATTCCGACACGTAGGTACCCTATAGGATGCAGTAGAACTGCCCAATAGAGTTTCCAAGAAGCTCCTGGAGGATTCAAACTGCCAACCTCTTGGTTAGCAGCTGTAGCACTTAACCACTACGCCACCAGGGTTCTCCATTAATATCACACATAAGTTAAATTATGCTGAAGAGCATTCAAAAGCAGTTGCAGCAGTACATTGACAGGAAACTGCCAGAAAGTCAAGCTGAATTCAGAAGAGGACATGGAATGAGGGATATCATTGCTGATGTCAGATGGATCTTGGCTAAAGCAGGGAATGCTAGAAAGATGTTTACCTGTGTTTTATTGACTATGGAAAGGGATTTGACTATGTGGATCATAACAAATTATGGATAACATTGAACAGCATGGGAATTACAGAACATTAATTGTGCTCAGGTGGAACCTGTACATAGAAAAAGAGACAGTCACTGAAACGGAAACAGGGGATACTTCCTGGTTTAAAGTCAGGAAAGGTGTGCGTCGGGGTTGCATCCTTTCACCGTGCTTATTCAAACTGTATGCTGAGCTAATAATCTGAAAGGCTGGACTCTACGAAGAAGAAGACAGCATTAGTATTGGAGGAAGACTCATTCAACCTTTGATATGCAGGTGACTCACCCTTGCTTGCTGAAAGTGAGGAGAACTTGAAGCACTTACTGAAGATCAACGATTACGGCCTTCAGTATGGAGTACCCCTCACATAAAGAAAACAAAATTCCTCACAACTGGACCAATAAGCAACATCATAATAAACAAAGAAAACACCGAAGCTGTAAAGGATTTCATTTTACTTGTATCCACAATCAATACCCATGGAATCAGTAGTCAAGAAATCAAAGCACTCATTGCACTGGGCAAATTTGCTGCAAAAGACCTCTTCAGAGTGTTAAAAAGCAAAGATGTCACTTTGAGGACAAGGTGCGCTTGACCCAAGCCATGGTAGTTCCATCACCTGAAATGCATATGAAACTGAACAATGAATAAGGAAGACCACAGAAGAATCGATGCCTTTGATTTATGGTGTTAGCAAAGACTATTGGATATACCATGGACTGCAAGAAGAATAAACAAATCTGTCTTGGAAGAAGTACAACCGGAATGCTCTTTGGAAGCGAGGGTACAGAGACTTTGTCTCTCATACTTTGGACATGTTATCAGGAGGGACCTGTCCCTCAGAATGACATTATGCTTGGTAAAGTAGAGGGTCAATGAAAAACAGGAAGACCCTCAACTTGATAGATTGACATAGTGTCTGCAAAAATGGGCTCAAGCATAGCGAAGATTGTGAGGATGGTGCAGGACTGGGCAGTGTTTCATTCTGTTGTACATAGGATTGCTATGATTCAGAATTGACTCCATGACAATGATATCTTAGAGAGTCAAGGGACATGTCTTGACTCTCGGATTACCCTCTTTGTTTTCCTGAAGCCTGGATTACCATCAGATTGGCTATGTCATGTTGTTGTTAGGTGTCGAAGCTCTTTTATTATGTAAAAGTACATGTATTTTTGCAAAGCTGGAAAACTAGTGAACGTACAGTTTTGAGGAGATCTGAATCTTTGTCCTATTTCAAAAACAGGCTTACATTCCATTTTCAAAGCAGTAAATTTGTCATTTTTCTTGCCTTAATTTGGCTTACTAAATAGGTAATGATTACTGTAAGACCAAACTTCAGCTTAAGAAATGCCAAGTGTATTCCATATTCTAGTTTATCTAATTTGGACGTGGCAGTATGCATTGGTTTATGTTCTTATCTATATATGATGAGATTAAAAATGTCTATTTTTGTTTTTATACATCTGTGGAAATATCCAGAGGACTAATTCTGTATTGGAGTCCCCCATGGTACATTTCAGTTGCTAACCAAAAGGTTGGAAGTTTGAGTCCATCCAGAGGCACATCAGGAGAAAGGCCTGGCAATCTACCTCTGAAAACTCAGCCGCTGAAAACCCTACGGAGTACAGTTCTACTCTGACACACACAGGGTCGTCATGAGTCAGAATCTACTTGAAGGCAACTGGTACTAGTAATTCTGTTCCAGAAAAAATAAGCCATTAAGAGATGCTCATTTTCTAAACAAGTAGAAAATTGCTATTTATTTCTTAGAAAATACCACAAGGAATCAAAACAAAATTAGACTGTGCAACTTAATATCTGTGTTAAAGAGAGCTTGGCATTTTGACTTCTCTAAATACTGACTAGCCTTCCAAGCAAAACAGTGTTTAGAAACTTGACAGGTTCAGAAATTTGTATTTTAGGTGGCTTGAAGTAAGTAAAGCATATGAATTCAGGGTGTATTTTATCTGAATTAGCCTTCTGAAAGTGATTGCATGATACGCAGATGAGTGAGAAGGTACAGGCAGAGAAGGTCCTGGGGTGTGGGCTGCAGATTCAGAGATAAGGGAAATTTCATATTCTACTGGACAAGTAGGACTGGTGGGACAAAGAAACTAGCATTTTTTTAATTTTCATCTCTACCTCCTGTTCCATGCTTTCCTTTTCTGACTCATGCTCAAGGATATCAGTGCTTAACCACATTAAGATACAGACATCAAAGACTGACATCTCAACACTGTTATCTCCACCGGCAAGAAAAAGCCAGCTGACGTCAGCGATATGGCTGCGCCCAGAGCGTGTTCAGCCATATCTCCTGATGTCATCAGAGAATGTTAAAACTCAGCACTAGTTATTTGTTGAAGTAGGTATATTAGGGAAGAAGCATATGAGTTACTCCTATTATTATTTTGTGAATTCATTGCTTATGAAGACATTAATGGTGTGACCTGCATGTGCGTCTGAATAATGCTGAGAAGGCTGTTGCTTTGAAAGTTCCGGAAGCATCCTCTGACTGCTAATGAGATATCCAATAACTATGGATGCATTCTTAACATTTTTGATCCGGATGGTTTTTTTTTTTTAATCAAAGATATTTAATCAAAGATACATACTTGCCAATTAATGGGGAAAATTCCATGTGTGGGAAATGTTAAGATTTCAGGTTGGTAGCAATAAGCATCTTATTGTGAATAAGATATTTATATAGCTATGTGTAGGATATTCACATTTGAAGGTAGTTAAGAAAGTGATGAAGGTGATGTTATAGTGGCCCTTAGGTGGTGCAGGAGCCCTGGCGGTGTAGTGGTTAAGAGCTCAGCTACTAAACAAAAGGTTGGCAGTTCAAATCCACCAGCTGCTTCTTGGAGATCCTGTGGGGCAGTTCCACTCTGTCATATAGGGTTGCTGTGAGTTGGAATCGACTTGATAGCAACTTTTTTTTTTTTTTTTTTTTTAGGTTGGAAGTAGGGGTCCCTGGGTGGTGCAATTAGTTAAGTGCTTGGCTACTAACCAAAAGGTTGACGATTCAAATTCACCCAGAGGTGCCTCAGGAGAAAAGCCTGGTGATCTACTTTCAAAAGATTACAGCCATTGAAAACTCTGTGTTGTGCAGTTCTCTCTGAAATGTGTGGGGATACCACAAGTTGGGATTGACTTGATGGCAACCTTTTTTTAAGGTGGGGAGTAACTTGGAAAATTTGGGCTACCTTTGAGATTCTATTTGGTTTTGTTAGTGCAGAGCAGTTTAGAGCCTTGGTTTATACAGAAAACTCCCAACAGGCTAAGTAGTAAAATTTTGGTCCTTATATCAAGTAGTTATTATTGGATAACAGACTACCCCAAACATAAATGCTTAAAGGCACAACATCCAATTAATGGCTCTCATTCCGTGGGTTAGCACTTTGGGCTGGGCTCCACTGGGAGGTTCTTCTGATCTTGGGCCTGGCTATCCCGTGTGTCTGTGGTCAGTTGCTGGGTTAGCTGGGACTGGCTGCCTAGGATGGCCTCACCAGGGATAAGTTAGCTGTTCTACATGGATTCTTATCCTCCAGCAGGATAGCTCATGCTTGTTCACAAGGGACGTTTCCAAGAGAGCAAGTAGAAGTATGCAAGGCTGCTTGAGACCTGGACTTAGAACTGGCATATCATGGCTTCTGCCATGTTATCTGCCAAAGTAAATCATAAGTCTAGCCCATACTCAAGGGGTGTGAATCTAGACATCACCTCAAGATGGGAGGCATTGCCAAGTCACACTGTAAAGATGTGGCATGGGGAGTGGAATAAAGTGGCCATTTGCAAACGGTCTACCAAAGACATCTTCAGATAACTGAGGCTTAGTTTGGTCTATGACACCTGTGTTTTTTCAAAATCCGTTAAAGAGACAATCACTCTTTGGAGCTAACTTTGTGCTATTGATCCTCCAGGACATGAGGGCATGAAAGGGTCCAATGAATCTCTTACAACATCCATGAATTGGGTATGGAAGCCATATCCTTTGAGGTAGTATGAAGGAGTTGGATGGGTTAGATATTTTGGAACAATCAATAGTTTTAAGGTGGATCCAGAAATTAGAAGAGTCAGTAACACATAGTTAAATTGTGGATGAAGCTAGCTAGTGTTCTTGGCCAGTGGGAATTAGCTGAACAGGTTAAAATATTTTTAGAAATAAGATGTAGGCTAGATATTGTCATGCGTGATTCTCTTTCGAATCTGTACAAAATGCTTTCTGTTTATTTTTTATTTAATTTTGCCTGTAAGCTGACTAAAATAAACAGCAATAAAGTGTAATGTTTTGAAATAATATCATAGTTTTCAAGTGCTCTTGAGCAGTAAAAAGCAACAGGGCTCTATGTACTTTTTCCCACCGACTTAACACTTATGGCTTATGCCGCCTAGAACAGTTCTCTTTAATTGATACTCGGCTTGCTGTCCTTTTAAATTATTAAAGATTGGAGGTGCTCATTAAATAAGAGATTAAAAGACAGGGTAGACATAGCTAATTATTAAAGGCCCAAGAAGGGACATGAAATGCATTTTATCTGAGGCTTTAGTGGATTGTTAAAGTAAATGAATGGTTTAGTGATAAACCAGTTGGAGTTAATCAATTGAGCAAAATTATAGGGAGGCGATTTGAGCCTAGATTTGAAGGGTTTATAAGTAATCAGAGTTAGAGACTTACAGCTGCTCCCTCTTTCTTTAATTGTAGACTCTTGAGCTGCTAATTGGTCAGGAAATGGGGTCCAAGCTCTACAGCTAATAGCAACTGGAGGAAGGCAGCTTATGAGTCTTTGTAGGGAAGGTCTGCGCTGCTAAACATACACAAGGTCAAGAGTTGGAGTGCATTCTTTTGTGGCGCGTTGTGATTTAAAGGCTGCTGTGAAGCATTTTGGAACCAAAGCTCTGAGGAGGCATATTTTCAACTTCCTCACTTCCTGAACTTTCAACCTCTCAACGGCTCCTTTCACTCCCAAATAACGGGCAGTGTATTATTTTTGCCTGCTTACTAAGAGGGAATGTTGTTTGTTGACACAGCCACTGCTGGCCAGTGAGATTAGTAATATGATCCAGAGATTTTCACCATTTAAAAGTCACTGGTTCAACGTGGCTCAGATAGGTAATGACTTCAAGCTATTCTGACCTGACAGTTGTTTAGAGGCCCATTTAAAGTGAACTATTTCTTAGTTCGCCTCCAGACAGGGGACACATTGCTGCTGTGGGTTGCAAAATGTCATCTCTGTTGGAATCCTACACAGCGGCGAGGCTCAGTGTTGAGTCATCATCACGAAAGGCTAAAATAACATGTTCCCCTAGAATTAGGAACATTTGGCTGGCTTTTGTATAAAGGTTTTCAGCCCTGTGGAAAAATAATATCGAGTTAGTTTCTCCCCAGAGTCAGAGTCACTCTACTTACAAGCTTAATGACATTAACTAGTTCAAGACACCAGGGCACCATTTAGAGCCTTACTAACAATCGACTAAAACTTCAGATAAGATGCGCTTAATGTCCGTTTCTTTGGCCTTCAACAATTAGCCTCATCTACCATGCTTTCTAAGCACATATTTAGTGAACATCTCTACTTGGAAGTAAGTGCTTACCAGCCACTTAAGCAGTGATTTAGGCAGGAGAGAAGATAGGGTTCAGAGGGTTTAAATCACTGAGAACTCAGTAATTTCCAGCTCCACAAAATTCATGCTGAAAAGACACATAGTTCAAAGACAAAAACCAAACCAACTGAAAAGGAAAGTGTGAGGAGAATGGAGCAGCAACTAGGGAAATGGAACATGACACTTTGGTTAATAATAAAACTTTGTTTTAAAACTGCTTGCATTGAAAGCCATTGTGACATGAGGACATGCCTTAACTGCTGGGTTTCGAGTCACCAAGTGTGAATCTTCCAGTTGTGCACCTGAATCTACATCAAGGGTTCTCATAATGTTTTTCGTGACATAACTTTTCATTCTTCAGTGATTATCATTATATCCACTGCATGCCTATTGTAAGAAATGTAATAACTTATGTCTGATTTTATATTAAACTTTGTGCTGACTTTAGTGCAAAGTACATAATGGCTTTCGTCTGTGGTGTTAATTTCTAATGTCTAATCTTTCCAAATTATAATGTTCTAATCTGTGATTGCGTATCCTTTTTCATACATACAGCAGACCTCTATTTTCTTTGAAGGCAGTGCACATTTCTTTGGTTACCTTTGTAACCTGCGTGCTCCTGTGAGTGCTGGGAATATGGTTAGTAACTGGTGAGTGTGTTTTTTGAAGTCACTTGAGCTCTCCTGAGCCTAAGATTAAACATTATTATTACTATCATCATTATTATTATTGTCATTACCAGTTGTCACACTGGCCAAGGTTTAAGGCAGGAGAATTTACAAACTGGCTTAGAAATTCTGTGAGCTGAAGTTGTGCCAAGTGGGTGCTTTAAACAGACTCATGGTGAAGCCAGAGGAGAAGATAGGAGTCCTAACTCTGGAGTCTATACTGGGGATCCCTAGGGAACTGGGTAGAGCAAATGAAGAAGAGGGTTTCCTGGTCTATTTTGTATCTTGTTTACTTATTGTGAAAACCCTGGTGGCATAGTGGTTAAGTGCTACGGCTACTAACCAAAGGGTAGGCAGTTTGAATCCACCAGGTGCTTTTTGGAAACTCTATGGGGCAGTTCTACTCTGTCCTATAGGGTCGCTTTGAGTTGGAATCGACTCGACAGCACTGGGTTTGGTTTTTTTTTTTTGGTTACTTAAAGTGAGGAGCCCTGGTTGCACAGTGGTTAAGTCCTTGACTGTTGGCCTGCCAACCACTCCGGGAGAAAGATATGGCAGTCTGCTTCCATAAATATTTCAGCCTTGGAAATCTCATTTGGTAATTCTGCTCTGTCCTATGGGGTCGCTATGAGTCAGAATCAATCCAATGGCAACTGGTTTGGTTCTTCTTTGATATGGAGTGCCTGGGTGGTGCAAATGGTTAACTGAATTGGCTGCTAACCGAAAGGTTGGAGGTTCGAGTCCACCCACAGGTGCCTGGGAAGAAAAGGCCTTCTGTATCAGAAGCTCCAGTTAGCAACAGTCCCGGGTGATTGATGTAGATGTTAAAGACTGAGCAGCATTTGTCTTAATGCATACCATTGAAATATGCATGATGATTACAGAGGATTAAGTCCATCTGAAAAAAAAAAAAAAATCAATTGCCATTGTGTTCCAGGAAAGGAGAATGACATACATAATTAACACGACAGCTTCCTTGATGCCTGTTCCTAGGGTAGAATTTTTTAACTGAAAATCAGTTTATATCTTTCGATATCAATTTGTTGTGAAACTGACAAAAAGAAATGAACATCGAGTCAAAAAAAAAAAAAATTCCAAATCTATTGCCGTTGAGTCCATTCCGACTCATAGCGACCCCATAGGACAGAGTAGAACCGCCCCATAGAGTTTCCAAGGAGTGCCTCTTGGATTTGAACTGCTGACCTTTTGGTTAGCAGCTGTAGCACTTAACCACTATGCCACCAGGGTTTCCAAACACCAAGTTAAAAAAAAAAAAAATAGTCCAGTTAAAATAACAATTTCGTTCATTTCAGGCTGCAAAGAATAACTTTTTCAATCAAAGTTTAAAAAATAGGAATATTTATGGAAATTTGCTAACATCTTTCATTCCTGTTCAGCTATTTTAGTCTGCCCAATCCCTGGTGGCATAGGGGCTAAGAGCTTGTGTGCTAACCAAAAGTGGGCAGTTTGAATCCACCAGCTGCTCCTTGGAAACCCCATGGGGCAGCTCTACTCTGTCCTATAGGGTTTCTATGAGTCAGAATCGCTTGACAGCAACGGACGGATGGGATGGAAACAGTATTTACAGAGCAGACACGTTAAGATTTGTGAAATTTATAGAGCATCCTGGATGAGGGGTATCTAGATATGCTGGACCATAAGGGAAACTGAAGAGTTAAATTTCACTTTGAAATTTTGTTTTTGATTGGCTGGTAATGTTGGGACCTGAATTATGCTCCCCAGTTTGGCCACAGTTTTCCTCTGCTGTTCTGTTAGTTTCATTCAGGTTTTATTTGAATCCTGGATGGACGTATCCACATGGTTTCCTAGAAACATCCATGTTAGGCATAAAGAAAACCAAAGAGAAGAGTAGGATCAAGGAAGGAACCTGGTAGATTCTACCTTCTTCTTTTCTCTCTTTCATTTTGCATTAAAAAAAAATAAGATTCTTGCCTGTTGGACAAAATAGCCCACATGATTTGACAGTCTACATTGTGAGATGGGGAGTCATATTAGTGTGACTCTAGGGTCTGTTAATGAGGGCCAATATCAATTTAAAAAAAAAAAAAAACGAAACCCATTGGTGTTGAGTCGATTTTGACTCACAGTAACCCTACAGGACAGAGTAGAACTACCCCATAGGTTTTCCAAGGAGCCCCTGGTGGATCTGAACTGCTGACCTTTTGGTTAACAGCCATAGCTCTTAACCACTGCCCCACCAGGGTACCAACTGCTCAACCCAAATAGAGAGATAGACTTTCCAGAGAATCAAACCAATGATGCTTTATTCCTGCTTTATTCTGATTATTGTAAAACTACTTCTATTCCCTGCTGGCAGCTCCCACAGGAAGCCTTTCTCATGATAGATAGTTGCTTTTCTCCCTTCTCCTCCCAAGTCAATCAAACACATGAAACTTCTTAGTTCCACCCCCTGCTAATGTTCACACCCAACCCCATTTAATTGCAATAATGGGAATTTACTTCTGAGCTATTCTAAGGGATAGTTTTCTCTACTGGGAAGCGGAGACCCTTTCACGGAACAGTGAAATATAAATATCTCACATGCCCTTTTCTTTCCCCCTTCCCTCCCAGGACCTGGATCATAAGAGAGATCAACTTAAACCTCGTATAAGTAAGGGTTTCTACTGGCAGCTATGATTGTGTTCGTTTTTTTAAGTGACCTTAATTTTCCCCCCTCCACCTTGTTGCTTTAACAGCCCGAGGCATAGAGAAATACAAACTCATCCCAAAACACATCCAGACATTTGCTTATCATGCCTTATGTTTCTATTTTGGACTGTTCGGAAATTAATTAAAAGATGTTGATTTCAAAGGGCTTTTTTCCCTGAGTTTCTCAAATATTTAAATAGTTTTTACACATTTTTTTTTATTTCCCCTTTCTCTCTGTTGGTAATAAGATTAATTATGTGAGGTGCACCGCTGCTTATCCCCATGAAAGAAAATCTAAAACTAGGGATTTCAGCTTCAAGAAGGCTATTTTGTCCTGTTTCCGACGTTCTAAAGGGATTAATTTACCATATCGTATAGCCCTGGAAGACTGTGATAATTGAAAACATCCATATTCATTGCATGTTCAAAGGGATCTGTCTGACTTTGTAATGTAAAAAGTGCATTTTTAACCTGAACGGGGACCTGCATCTGCTCTGGCTTAATCCTATTAGTCTGACAGTTCCAAAGCTTTAGTGTATAATCATTAGCTCGTGTTAATCCTGAGACATGCCTCCAGCTTCGGCCTGTCAGAGGAATCCCTGCAGGGAAAACGTGGAGGTGCTGATAGCACAACACCAACTAATCTTATCTTAAATGCTAGCAGCAGCCGCTATCTGTGATAGCCAGGGAATTAAAATCAAATTTTTTACGGGTTTGGATAGCAGGGTGTTCCTCTCTCTCTCTCTCTTTCTCTCTCTGTGTTAGTGCTGCTACCTTGTCCTAATTTCTATAGATTCTTTGTTAGGGTGATGCCAGTGATGACAGAATAAAGATGAATGGAAAAGGGGTAGAGACGTTGGAGATACTTCGGATGCTCCTTGCTAAATCACTTCGGATACTGGCCAGGTCTTCTCCATTTTTCTTCCTTGAAGTCAGAAAGTCAAGCGAATCTTGTACTTTGTGTTACCTTGGATCATAATGTAACATGACACGCTGTGACTTATAGTTGTCACTCCCTCCCGAGGTGTGGTTTCCTGAGAATCTAAGATCTGGGTCCTAAGGTGCTAACAGAAGCTTGCCTGAGTGGAAGTAAATTACAGTGGAATTCTTCCAGGCTAGGATTTTATGGTAGGGAAGGACATAGGAAGTTGGGGGAGGAGAGAATGGTGGGTTTAGGGATTGCTGTGAGAGGTATGTAAAACTATTGTCACTGAGGAGAGTTTAAAGCTGTATGATTTCAGATCAGAGTACAATGTGAGTGAACAGAGAAGTGGAGATTTTTAACAAGACTGAAAGAGAGTCATTTATGTAACAAACATTAATTCAGCAGTGAAAAAAAAAAAATTTTTTTTTTTTTTTTGTGTGTCAGTCACTGGGACTCCAACAGTGACTTTGGCCCCTTCTTTCATAGAATGTGGAGCGGTAGTCTAGAAACAGCTAGTTGTCCAATGAACAAAGAAAAACACACAAATAAATGATTACAAACTGTGATAACTGCTAAGGTGGTCAATGATACCCTGACACATGTCTGCCTGGGTGTTATAAATTCAGCTTGGTCATCAGAAAAACATGCTTCCAAAGAGAGCGCCACGTTCCTCTACTCGTACAATTGTCGTCATTCCACTGACTCCAAATTAAACCATGGATGATAACGATTGCTGTTTATAACTGAGTTCAGAATGAGATCATAATCATTTCTGGATACAGAAGACAAAGAAATCTGTTGAAAATTAGAAAAATATTTGTGCACATATAAAATGAGTAAAAAATTTTATTGTGGTAAAATATATATATATACACAGACGACTTTTGCCAATTCAACACTTTTTACGTGTACAATTCAGTGACATCAATTATATTTATCACGTTGTACAACCCGCCACTATCTGTTGCCAAATTATTCCATCACCCTTAAAAGAAACCCAGTGACCCCTAAGCAAAGACTCTCTTTTTCTCCCTTCTTCCCACTGCTAGTAACCCTTAATAAACTTTGGTCTCTATGCATTTGCCTATTCTAAATATTTCACATAAGCAGGATCATACAATATTTGTCCTTTTGTGACTGACTTATTTCAGTCAGCATGCGTTCAAGCTTTATCTCTGTTGTAGCATGTCCCGGGATTTTATTTCCAAAATGAGAAAATTTTAAACGACTTACTCTCTAAAAAGTACTTGACTTACTTTTTAACCACTTGCCTCCACGAAGGCCTGGAAATAGCCAGAGAGTTACATCTCTTTGCTATCCATCTAAATTTACCCGGTGCTAATGAAAATTGAGAGGTACTTCTAATTTCTGACATTTTTGCAATAGCATAAATTTCGGCATCATTGTGTGGCTATAATGTAACTGCTAATTAAAGAAACTGATTTTACTTATGCTGGTATTTCCCACTATTTGGTGGTTCACGCACCATTGGTGGCATGCGAGATGAACAAACAGGTTTTATTTTAGTATTTCTATGTGACCTTTATAGACAACTTCTATTTATGACAGGGATTTGAAATTTTCCTTTTAAATCCGTTTTAGTAAAAGACAGTACATTGTCTTAAAATGTTAATCTAATTATAAATACTATAAGAGTTACGAGCATATGGCAAAAATCTTAAATATGGTACTTGGATGACTTAATACATGAACTAATACACTACAAAGCTTCTGTTTTTTATAACGCAGTAACGATTGATAAATGGAGTCCCTGGGTGGTGTAAACAGTTACTACGCTAAGCTGCTAGCTGAAAGCTTAGAGGTTCGAGTTTGCCTAGAGTCACCTCGAAAGAAAGGCCTGATGACCTTGGTTCTGAAAAATCAGCCACTGAAAACTCTGTGGGGCGCAGCTCTACTCTGACAAACACGGGGTCGTCATGAGTTCGAGACAGCTCGACAGCAACTGGTAAGAATTGGTAACTAGTCATGACTGAAGAAAAACATTTTTGTACCTGCCTCTTTGGCTGAGGAGTTGCTTCATCAGGTAGCATGATGTCTATCTGATTGGAGCTACCAGTTGTGAGCTATTTTGCAAGTAAGCTACCTACCAAAAAAAAAAAACCCGTTAATATTGTGTTGATTCTGATTCATAGCTGTAGAGTTACTGTGAGTCAGAATTGACTGGACCGTAACGGGTAAGCTACCTAGACAAAATCAAATATGGTGAGGACAAAGAGCAGATTCTTAGAGGTATAAATCAAAGGGCAACTGAGAAATAAACATTTATATCTAGTCTGGCCATCTTTTAAATCAATTTATTATTTTTAGTTTATTGTAATGAGATGAAATATATTATACACCTATAGTTCTTGGAAAAAAAAGAAAGTTTTTATGAGTTTGAGACTCTCTAGCTCCTCAGTACCCACTTTCCACCCCTTGGCATTATTGCTTTTAAGACAACTGTAAAGTTACAGAGGAACAGGCTATACTGAATGTCCCGGAAGAAGAGCCATCCTGTCTTGTATTTCTTCTCTAAGAACATGTCAGGGCAACTGCTTGCAATTAGATTTCAGATGTTCTTTGGACAGGCATCACCAAATTACTAATTTTAATTCCTCACTTCCATTTCCTCATTGATCCTTACTTTGCCACTCCACTGAAAAGGGCTCCTTAAAGCTTATGAAATTAGTAAGCCTGGTATCCGATTTACTCAATTGCTCAGACAGTAAGCCCTTCAATCAGCTAAAAAAAACCAGAAACAGCAAAAAAAAAAAAAAAAAAACCCAAACCTGTTGCTGTCAGATTGATTCCCACTTAGTCAAAATGCTTCATGCCGTGTGCCTTTCTAGAAACTATGAGAGTAGAAAGATGAATCTGATATAGGCTCTACCCTCCAGGAACTTACTCTTTAATAGATAAGAGATAATATGTACACCTCTACTTTTTCTAAAGAGTAGGAAGTATAAAAACAGGAAGTTTGGGAAAAAGAATATTGCTGCCAGCTGGAGAGATGGGGAAAGCAAGTATTCTGTATCAGTGATTGCCAACCCTGATTGCACATTAAACTCATCCATGGAGTGTGGAAAAATATCGGTGTCTGGGCCTCGCTCCCAGAGATTCCGACTCAAGTAGTTTAGGTGGGGCTCAATCATCGCTATTATTTAAAAGCTCCCTAAGTGGTTTTAATGTGCATTCAGGGCTTAGAATCATGCTTCCAAATACTTATCAACAAGAACTGGGTGATTTGTGAGAATTTTTAAGTGTAAGACATCATATTTCCAATGAAGAAGAAAATATCTTGATGGTATTATCTTACACAGATTTTGTAGATTCTCAGTGTTTATACAGATTAATGCATTCAAAACAGTTCATCTCATAAATGCCTTCCTTTGTGAGATTGTTTCAAAGCGTTTATCCAAAAATCAAACCCATTGCCATGGAGGTGATTCCGACTCATAGCAACCCTATAGGATAAAGTAGAAGTGCCCCAAAAGGTTTCCAAGGCTGTAAATCTTTACAGGAGCAGACTGCCCCATCTTTCTCCCGGAATGGCTGGAGGGTTCCAACCACCAGCCTCTGGGTTAGCAACCAAGCTCTTAACCACTGCTTCACCAGGCCTCCAGGTTTCAAAGGTACTATATTTTAACAAATTACAGTAATCACTTTGTTCCTATGGCATTCTATATATAATAAAAACATTCATTACCATATTGATATATAAAATTGCTTTAAATTCTTGCTTATTTTCAATGAGTACATATTTTGTCTACCTTCAAGTATGAACTGAGAAACATCTTTAAGTACCCTGAAGAACTGCTGAATGATATTTTAATTTTTCTCATCCTTTTTTTTCCTTCCATCTAGAATTCTCTACCCTTAATGGAAATCTTAGGCCTAAATTTCACGGTGGAAAAGCTACCATAAATAGATCTCCAAGAGGAGCTATCCTAAAACTTGTTTATTATAATGATAGACTATTTCAAAAACCATATTTAAGTGATCAAACTGGCTTGCTTCCTTTGTGTTGGCCCAGTGACTTCTATGAACAGAAACTTGGATGCTGGGAACCTGTGCTGCCAAATGGAGATCTGATGAAAAGGATATCTTATTTCCTCCTCATTAAGCTGATAGCTTCCTGAGAACTCAGCCTCCAGGGTTCCAGAGAAATTAATGTAATGCTCTTTTGGAAATTGTCTGGTTTAGTCTTCGTTCTAGGTTTTCTTCAACTGTGCAAAACCTAGCTCAATTAAAGAATCTTCTAAGCCCACTTCTTTAGTGGTTTGGAAGGGCCCTCAGAAAGGCTACCAAATCCAGCTATGACTGTGCATAAGTCATACCATGCAAGCCAATTATATTTTTTAGATTCTAGGAAATAGTCCATGATGAATGAATGAATACATGAATGAACAATAGACCTGAAAGGCACTGGGACCACTACCTAGTCCTTTTTCCCAAAACAAAGTTTTTTCTAATGTCCAAACCAACAATTTACTGTTTAGTATTTCATTACTTATCTATTCCCCGTAAAAATAAACAATAGCTTCCAAAAAGCTCCTGTATGACTATTTTTTAAAGAGTAATCAAGAGGAGGGGCATTCGTTTGTCCTTCTAAGAAAAGGTAGAGCAACTTAACTTACGGGGTGTCCTACGGAAGCAAGCTAGGTCAAAATATTGGGAAGAGTCGTATATGGCACGTTAGAGTCTTGTGGCAAAGAGAGTACTACCCACGAAATTCTCCATTAGTTGCCCTGAATTTCCCAGTCCACTTACAGTTAGCAAAGGGCGATGTGAATAGTTTGGACCAGGAAAATGTGAACACTTTTATGTCGGTTACAGAGTGAGGGAGCGAAAAGCCCATGAAAAATTCCCAGTTTCTTCCTCTTCCCATACATGGCAACTGAGAAGTCTGCACGTTCTAGCTGGTCAGTTACAAGACGTTGGTGCTGCTGTGTGCCAGGGTAACTGGACCAGAGCCCCTCGTCTGCTTCCTCAGCAATCAGCTCAGGTCACATAATGTCCCTGAGGAATAGTAAATATGCTGTGGCTACTGCAATATAACCTAATTATCTTGACTAATACAATAATACAATAGTGTCAATCATTTTTCTTTGCATTGGTTGACTCTAATTCTGCATACCCTTTGTACTTTTTATAAACTAGATGTGTTGAGTTGGTCAGACTCGCGACGACCCCATGTGTGTCAGAGTATAACTGTGCTCTATCGGGTTTTCAATGGCTGATTTTTCTGAAGTATATCACCAGGCCTTTTTTCGGAGGTGCTTCTGGGTGAACTCAAACTGCCAGTCATTCAGTTAGCAGTCAAGCCCATTAATCATTTGCACCACCAAGGGACTTCTTTTATTTTTTGGAAGTCATGTATAAAAGAAACTATTGGTAGCTATCACTCTGTCTTAAGCCAACCCTCAGTTTGTTGTTGAAGGAAAGACTGGGAGGAGGATGAGAGGGAAGTCTGCCTGCTTTGTGTCTAAGAAAAGCATGTTGCTAATGCCCTCCTGGGCTTGAAGGAAATAATTGGACTCATTAAGTTGCTTTTCAGTCTTCTTTTCTTTAGTTTAAATAACCCTTAGGTTAATTAGACATGGTTTCTGGCCTCGGGAAATTTTTCTGTGTGTGGTTAGTAATAGAGAGAACAGTCATAAACGCAATAATTAAATTTTCAGTTTTGAAAACTCTAAAGAATGGCAAATACCTGAAGCTGCCTTTAAAAATCAATAGCCCTTGTGAAACTAATATCTTTTATCAATAATTCTGCAAATATTAGGTCACGTTGGAGATGCTTGTGTTAGAGTGACAACATGGCCGGTCTCAGGTTATGCCTGGCCAACTGTGCTTTTCATCAACAGACAGAATCCTGTAGTGTGGTACTTCTCCATCCTGGCTACACATGTATCTGGGCTTGTTTTAAAAATGCTGTTGCCTGGACCTGATCCCAGACCAAAATGTATGAGAATCTCTGGCTGAGAGTCTCATGTATGGCAATCCAGGCTGAGTTGGGAACCACCAGTGAGGTGGCCAAGAACAGTAAACCAGAATTGGGAAACCAGAGTTTTGATCCTCTGTCTTTTTGTTAATAACTCTGAAGTAACACATAGTCTTTCTGTATTTTGGCTTTTTAATCTATTCAAGAGAGATGATAACACTCTGTTATTATGATAAAACAATATCATAGCATTATTTTGATACTAATAAAAGAAAATATATGTGGAATTGCCTTGTAAATTTTTATTATTATGGAGTCATGGACTTGATTCAATCCCATTTCTAATCTCTTTACTGAAGTAGATGAGTAAGTCAATTAACTGAATGTATTAGTAAATTATCTACCTGAATATTATACCTGAGAGAGAACCAAAAATCCCAATGAAATGACTTTGCTGGCAGGTAACTTCTCCCTTCCACTCGGAAGTCCCATGTTTGCAGATAGAAACAACATTATGATGTTTTAATTCACTACAGTTTTTTTTCCCCCACTTCATTCAGGGCACAGTGGGAGTGGTGATTGTCTTAGCCATCTAGTGCTGCTATGACAGAAATACCACAAGTGGATGGTTTTAACAAAGAGAAATTTATTTTCTCACAGTCTAGTAGGCTATTAGTCCAGATTCAGAGTGTTAGCTCCAGGGGAAGGCTTTCTCTCTCAGTTGGGTCTGGAAAAAGGTCCTCCTCATCAATCTTCCCCTGGACTAGGAGCTTCTCTGTGCAGGAACCCCAGGTCCAAAAGATGTGCTCTGCTCCAGGGGCTTCTTTCTTGGTGGTATGAGATCCTCAATGCTTGCTTCTTTCTTTTGCATCTCAAAAAAGATTGGCTCAATACACAATCCAATTTTTTAGAGAGTCTTGCCTCAATAACTGCTGCCTATCCCCCCTCACTGACCTCATAGAGGCAGGATTTACAACACATAGGAAAATCACATCAGATGACAAAATGGTGTACAGTCCCACAATATTGGGAATCATGGCCTAACCAAATTGATACACATATTTTTGGGGGACACAATTCAATCCATGACAATGATACTTTCAGAATTGCTGTTAACTTTGTGAGGTGACTCCTTTCCACCTTTCTCTAGGCCTTTACTTCTTCAAGGACTGTGTATCTAAATCAACATATAGGCCTGTTGGGCTACTGCACAGAGGGCAGGGGCAGGGTAGGGGCATAGCACAGGGGCTCCTTCACATCTTGCATTACCCAAAATCAAATCAAGAAAAACCAAACCCATTGCCATCGAGGTGATTCTGACTCATAGTGACCTCATAGGGCAGAGTAGAGCTTGATTTTGACTCATAGTGGACTTATAGAGCAGAGTAGAACTGCCCCATAGGGTTTCCAAGGAGTAGCCGGTGGATTCAAGCTGCTGACCTTTTGGTTAGAAGCCAAGTCCTTTAAACGCTAAGTCCTCATATGCATGTGAAAGTGTATAATAAAAAAGGAAGACAGTAGAAGAATTGATGCTTTCAAACTTTGGTGTTGGTGAAGAATATTGACTATACCATGGACTGCTAGAAGAATGAACAAAACAGGCTCAGAAGAAATATAACCAGAACACTCTTTAGAAGCAAGGATGGCAAAACTTCGGCTTCCTTTGGACACATCATCAGGAAAGATCAATTGCTAGAAAAGGACAAAATATTTGGTAAAGTAGAGGCTCAGCAAAAATGAGAGAAATCTTCACTGAGAAAAATCGACACAATAACCACAACAGTGGACTCAAACATATCAACAATTTTGAGGATGGTGCAAGGCCAGGCAATGTTTTGTTCCCTTATACTTAAGGTCGCCATAAGTTGAGACCAACTCAATGGCAACTAACAATGATAACAACAACAACAACAAGGTTTTATTCTTGACTCTGCTCCTTGCTGGTTGTGTGAACTTGGGTGAATAATGTTATTCTCTTGAGCTTGTTAAATCTTTACTGAGTTAAAGCAGAGAAAATCAACAAGCAAAAGGACAACAGGCAATAATTTTTGCTTTCAGTGTTGTTTTTTATTAAGCTAACCCAGTGCCTGGCAAAGACGCTGTTTAGTAAAGGGTAATGATTATTGTTACTATCTGTTGCCTTGGGTATACCAGAAGCACAAGCCAAGGGACATAAACTGAAGCCCTTGGCCCAGGCAATCAGGCGGTGGCAGAGCTTTGCTTGTCTGCACATTCCTGCTCCTGGCTGAACTGTGTATGGGGTGAAGGAGAGTAGTTAGTTCCTCTGAGTAAAAAAGGCCCATGAGAAGCCTGCCCTTGACCTTAGCCATCCCTGCTGGGAGAAGGTCAGACTCATTCTAAAGCAGGGCTGATAAGGCTCGATACTGGTAGGGCAGATCAGAATTTCAGTATTCATCCTGGCCAGGAGTAAGCACCCTCAACAAAAATATCTGGGAGCAGGACCAGGCTCTTGAAGACCTTTTCTGGTCTTGCTGCAGAATCAGTTCTGAGCCAGGACCTATTCTAGCATGAGAGGTGTAGAGGTTCACCCAAACATTAACCAGCTCTCCCAACCATAACCTTCTTTAGTGGGTTCATTATATCAAAATTCATGGAATATATATATAATATATTTAAAATATACATATATATTTTAAATCAAAGCGATTTATCCTTGTAAAACGAAAATCTTAACATCTGACCATTTATTTGAAAGGAGTATGCAACCATCCCTAGATTATTGAAATTAATTAATGGCATTCTAGCCTTTCAGCATGGAGTTCCTTGGTGGTGCAAATGGTTAAGTGCTCAACTGCTAACTGAAGGTTGGCAGTTGGAGCCCATCCAGAAGTTCCTTGGACTAAAGGCCTGGAGACCTTCGTCCAAAAGGTCATAGCCTTGAAAACTCTGTGGAGTGCCATTCTACTCTGCGCATGAGTTCGCAATGAGTTGAAATCAACTTGATGGCAACTGGTTTAGTTTTCTTGGTTTACCCTTTCAGCAGAGGCCAGAAGTTTCTGCCAAACCACAGTTTGGGTCTTCTTGTCTTCTAAAACCTTCAGGTGTTCATGGTGTCAATAAAAGCAAAAGGAAAAGTGGAAAGAAAAAAAAAAAAACTTCCCTAATAAAAGAGAATAATTGAGTCTTACCTTACAAATGGAAGAAGCAGCATTTTCTTTTGTGTGTGTGTGTTTCATTTTAAAGTCTGACCTCAAACATGCCCATTTATTTATTTTCTAAAGACAGTTAACTGTGTAACAATTAACTTAACCTTGATGAGCTAGAGAAAAATAGATCTGAAGGATAGTCCTTTACTCCAGCAAATTAAGACTTCATCAGGGGTCAAAATCATGTTGTAGATTCCTGAGCAGTTTAAAAAGAAAAGTGTCACCTGTGTGGTATCACCTGCCACAATGCAGCCCTTATTTACTTACTTCTCACACTTTTGATACTTTCTGAAAAAATACACCAACTTGAGATATTTAGAGCTATGACATACATGTGGCGAGATCGTCTCAATAATCTGCTTTACAAATGTTCCAATCAAAATTGTGGTGTTGGTTTGAACATGTCTCCCCTTCTCTCCCTGCTCATTTTTCATCTTCCAGGAGGCCTTCATCTCCCCTTCTCTGCTGCTTTTCTCCCTCTCACTGTCTTCGGCTCATGACAAGAAGGAATGCCCCCATTGAACCAATGCATCAAGCAGTGACACTGGCAGAAGCTCATTCCCTAGGACAGACGTCAATTTAAAAGGCAAGATCAGATTTCAATGCAGGGGTGAGGGGCATGAATGGAATTAGTCATCATTACCCTGCAGCGGCAGCGTGGACTCTTTGTAGCTGCTCCTTCATTAGGCTTCTCCTGACTATGCCCCAAAGATCACCCCCATCACTCTAAATTGTCATGACATAGCGCCAACATATGGGTTAAAATGATGAGCAGGAGAGACAGGGCCATCCCAAAGTAAACAGGCTGAATTAGAGGCATTACAACAGTTAATATGTCAGGTCCCTGTTGGGAGGCCATAGATCCTGTGTGGTCTATTTCCCCTGCATATTGAAATTGATTATGCCTTGGGCTATGGCAGGTTTGGTGGGGGAGGGGGACTGTTGGCTCATCCTTCCAGTCACTTGGATCAAAGAAAGGAGACAGTTATGTGAAATTATTTGCTCTGAAGGTGCAGGGAAAAGAATTTAATAGAGCAATTGGATCTAGTGAAAAAAGCCACAGGTTTTAGCCAGTGTCTCCCCAAGCCATGCCACCCAAGGAGAAGGTCATGCTCTTACCCAAATCATATTTCTCTGGCTCAGCCCTATCTACAACTGCAGGACCTGCACACTCCTCTCCACCTGGCCAACTGCTTCTAGGCGAACTCAGGACGTGCCTCCCATAGTTTTGAACACAGTTCTTTTGGCTACCATATCTGAGGTTCTCCTCCTCCCCTTCTGCGCACAGTGGTGATGTCTATCAGGAGAGGCAGCCAACTCCTGAGCCAGTCACTGATGCCCAGAGCAAAGGGCATCGTTGCCACTATGATGCTGCTGGCACTGCCCCTGTTGCATGTCATGCCACACGGAGTCTCAAGTCACTGCCCGAGTGTCAGGCACCAATGCTTTTATCCAGGTGTTTTCTTCTACAGTCAATGCAAACTCAATGACTCGGAGAAGTCAATAGAACTGATCTTTTTTGCTACCACTGCTTCATTATTGCTACACCCCCATGTCTAAAGGTGAAGCCCTGAGTCCACTGTGATTGGGTCAGAGGATGGTCTGAGTAATTACTAGTGCCTGGGTCAAGTTTTCCAGAAAGAAACTCAGAAGGAGATTCCTGTGCAGGATATTTTTTGGGGAGTGTACTCAAGATTAACACCTTGTATGAAGGGAGATAAGAAAGCAGGATTGGGCAGAGGGACGAGTTAAACATAATTTGGTCACAACAGATGCCTTCACTAATTACATGGATGATCTGTAGCTTGTACCCAATTGACACAAAAGGCCAGGCTTTGTAGCTCCACACTGGCTTAGTTTTTGGATAGGTATTGTCCCCAAAGAGGCGTGAGGTGGCTTCAGCTGAGTGCAAGTCCTAAAGAAGGATTCAGCTATGAGTAGTCACAGCTAACACCTTCTGCAATTTGGCAACTAAGTGCTTTGATCTTGAAGGGGCATCTGGCTGGTGACCCACAACATTCACTCTCTCTGTCTCTTCTTTTCCGTATAGACATGGGGACTTTGGTTTAACACCTTTCCTTAGGCTGAATTATTTTCTGAGAAACTCCTCAAACCCATGGCAAGCCATTCTCCTCAGTCTTCTTTGATTCCTTGGGTAAATGAATGCTATGCTCATACTGGGACCACTGCTATAAGCAAAATCAGAGCATGCCTCATGTAAGTCCTGGAAAAAAAAGCAGAAATTTTATGTAAGTGAAAGCATAGGAGCTATGAATCTGAAGACCTGATTTCCCCTTCTGTCCATCTCACCTCTTATTTGGTTGACATTGAAAAGTCACTTCAACCCTGTCTGTTATGCATAGAGTTAGACTAGCTGGACTTTAAGGTCATTTACAATGTTGGATTTCACTAACAATGTGTTCATGTGGACATCAAAGAAAAAATATGACGTTATTTATGTCTTAGAGGATATTGACACCATGTTAAGGAGGCAAAAGAAAGCTGAGTCAGAAAAAGAAAAACTAAAATAAAAAGCCATAATTAATACACTCCTGTTCCAAATAACTGTCATAGAAAACTCCGTGGCTATAAAGCGGGGGTCAACAAACTTTTTCTACAAAGTGTCAGATAAAAAATATTTTTGGTTTTGCAGGCCTATATGGTTTCTGTCATAGAAAAAAAAAATGGTATTTAAGGGCATGAGCTTAGATGAAATGATTAAGGAAATGGGTATAGATAGAGAAGAGAAGAGTTCCAAGGACTGAGCCCTGGGACATTCCAACTGAAGAGCTCAGGAGAATGAAGAAGGACCAGCAAAGCACACTGTATTGTACATTGTTTTCTTTCTTAGGTGATAATAAGGCGACGTTCAGGTAGCATCTCCACTTTAAGGCAGTATCTCCTCAGAGCCTCAGTGAGTGCTCCCCTGCCTTCCTTATAGTGCTTGTCATCTATACCAGCTTTCTGAGGGTTTCACATAGTCTGGCCTTTTCACTTCTTGCCTACCAGATGCTGGACACTAATGTTTTTTAAAATGGTTGTGCTTCTGTAGGTGAAAATGAACTTATTTTCTGCATCTGACGATGACTCTCCTGACACAAATGAATTATTTCATTTTGGGCTGGTATAAAGAGCCCTAGTAGTGCGGTGGTTAAGTGCTCAGCTGCTAACCAAAAGTTCAGCAGTTCGAACCCACCACCTGCTCCACGGAAGAAAGATGGAACAGTCTGCTTCCGTAAAGATTAAAGTCTTTGAAAACCTATGGGACAGTTCTACCTTGTCCTATAGAGTCACTATGAGTCAAAATCGACTCAATGGGATGGGTTCATTCCACAATAGAAAGGGATGAGGGGGAAGGCACCAGAGGTATTTTTAGTTGACAAAAGGACCCTCAAACTCTGCTGATGTCATTTAAATGAAAATAAATAAATAAATAAAAAGAAAATTAACACAAGTGAGAGAACTCTCCATTTGCAGACTGGGAGAAGCTTGCTTACAGCATTCAGCCCAAATGTGGCATTAGATAAGGGACAGTTAGGATGGAAATTTAAACTAACTGCTAATCTCCTCTGTAGAACATGTTCGTACTCTGATCAGTTCCACATTGCCAGGCCTTTCAGTAGAACTCTATGCTGTGTGTTCTCTTGCGGCTTTTTGAGAAAAATTAGGGCAAAAGTGTGGTTTCTGATACATTATATTTCAAAGAATTAGTACAGTTAATGAGGAAAAGAAAAGTTTAGGCAAATAAAAACAGCAGACCTTAATAATTAGTGATTCTATGGTAACAGTAAAAATCTAATCTAATTGCTTTCCCCAATTTTAAATAAACTAAAATACAGTGAGAACCAAGAAACACAGGCATATACACTCACTCATATATCCACACAAACACACATACTTACTCATATACACACAAACTCACACTCAAACCTACAGACACACAGTCATACAAACTCACACAACCACACACACACATCTGTGAGCAACATCTCTTTTACAAGCAGACAGAAATTTCTTTAAGTGACTTTTGATGTTCTGCAACTAAAAAAGAATTTTCTAACAAACCATCAGGATATAAACTACCAGAGGAATTCATTTCTTGGTAATAAGGTTTCCTGCTTAAAAAACAGCAATGACAAAGCCAATTATGAAACAGAAAAAAAACCTTCAGTTAGTGCCATGGTGCTCTAACTGTGGAAATATAGGAATCAAGCTACTGACTCAGAAGAAATTTTTATGACGTGGGAGACTTACTCCTGATCTACCAAGTGTAGTCCCCTCTTCCACCTTCATGTGAGTCCAGGCTTACCAATACAGCAAATCTAAAACTAGTGTAATAATAAAACCTCCAAGCCCTCGAAATGGGGATTCTGAAACACTTTTGCGTTATTCTCCAGAGAGAGGGTGATAGGGAATTGACCAAACCAATTTGGATTTTCAGCAATTTTCAAGTATTTTGGTAAATATCAGAAGAGATTAGGAATATGTAGAAGTAATAAGATCTCTTTACCAGACAGTATTTTACAATGAAAACAAGTGTTAGACCAGACTATAAATATTTATTAACAAGCAGGTACAACCTGTTCTAGTAAGCATGGTGGAAGTCTCTCTTCTCTGCCTTTAGGCACTCACACAAGAACTCACTATGGAAGGTTCATTCTGAGGCGGAAACCACACGCGCTAAACCCAGTCTTAGCCAATATCTAGTTGGATCAACCACAGTGTTCTCTTGAATGGAGAAAAAGTTGCACAGGTTCAATTAGCACAAGGGCCCGAAACATTTTTTTTATCTCTTTTATGCAAGGGTCTTGGGGACTGTTTCTTTCTGGTCAACCACATATTTTTAATACCAGTCATTTCACCAATGTGAAATTACCTCTTACGCTAATTAATGAAACCACTTTCACTGCTCGTATTTGAAATTCTTACATGTTGTTATTGTTGTTGTTAGGTGCCATCGAATTGGTTCTGACTCATAGTGACATCATGTACAACAGAATGAAATACTGCCTGATCCTGTGCCATCCTCAAAATCATTAGTATGTTTGAGCCCATTGTTGCAGCCACTGTGACAATCCATCTTGTTGAGAGTCTTCCTCTTTTTTGCTGATCTTCTCCAGGGAGTCGCCTTTCCTGATAACATGTCCAAAGTATGTGAGATGAAGTCTCACCATCCTCTCTTCTAAAGAGCATTCTGAGTATACTTCTTCCAAGACAGACATGTTTGTTCTTCTGGCAGTTCATGGTATATTCAATATTCTTTGCCAACACCATAATTCAAAGGCATCAATTCTTCTTTGGTCTTCCTTATTCATTGTCCAGCTTTTGCATCCATATGCTGCAACTGAAAATACCATGGCTTGGGTCAGGAACACTTTAGCCCTCAAAGTGATATCTTTGCTTTTTAACACTTCAAAGAGGTCCTTTGAAGCAGATTTGCCCAATGCAATAAGCCGTTTGATTTCTTGACTGCTGCTTCCATGGGCATCGATTATGGATTCAAGTAAAATGAAGTCCTTGACAACTTCAATATTTTCTCCATTTATCATGATGTTGCTTATTGGTCCAGTTAAGAGGATTTTTGTTATCTTATGTTGAGGTATAATCCATACCAAAGGCTGTAGTCTTTGATCTTCATCAGTTAAGTGTTTCAAGTTCTCTTCACTTTCAGCAAGCAAGGTTGTGTTATTTGCATATCGCCTGTTGTTAATGAGTCTTCCTTCAAACCTGATGTTGTGTTCTTCTTCACGAAGTCTGGCTGGTCAAATTATTTGCTAGTCATACAGACTGAGTAAGTATAGTGAAAGCAAACAACCCTGATGCATTCCTTTTCTGATTTTAAACCATTCAGTATCCTTTCATTTTGTTGGAATGACTGCCTCTTGGTCTATGTACAAGTTCCTCATGAACACAATTAAGTGCTATGGAATTCCCATTCTTCTCAATGTTATCAATAGTTTGTTATGATTCACACAGTTGAATGTCTTTCCATAGTCAATAATACACAGGTAAATATTTTTCTGGTATTCTCTTCTTTTCAGCCAAAATTCATCTAACATCAACAGTGATATCCCTCATTTCAAGTCCTGTTCTGAATCCAGCTTAAACTTCTGGCAGTTACAACCGTTTTCGAATGATCTTCAGCAAAATTTTACTTGGATATGATATTAATGATATTATTCAACAATTCCTGCATTCTGTCAGATCACCTTTCTTTGGAATGGGCACAGATATGGATATTCTCCAGGATGTTGTCCAGATAGCTGTCTTCCAAATTTCTTGACATAGATGATTAAGTGTTTCCAGCATTGCATTCAATTGTTGAAACATTGCAACTGGTATTTCCTCAATTCCTGGAGTTTTGCTTTTTGCCGATGCCCTCAGTATAGCTTGGACTTTGGTTCTTGATCATATGTTACCTTCTGAAATGGTTGAAGGTTGACCAATTCTTTTTGGTACAGGACTCTATGTGTACCATCTTCATTTGATGCTTCCTGTGTCATTCAATATTTATAATTACTGGTAATTGGAATGTTAAAGTTGGAAAAAAAGAAGAATAGGAAATTGGAAAATATGGCCTTGGCAGTAGAAATGACATTGAGATTGCATGATAGAATTTTTCAGTACAAATGACTTCTTCACTGCAAATACCTTTTTTCACCAACATACATGGCAACTGTACACATGGACCTTGCCAGATAGAATACACAGGAATCAAATCGACTACATCTGTGGAAAGACAATGGAAAAGCTGAATATCATCAGTCTGAACAACGCCAGGGGCCGACTGTGGAACAGACCAACAGTTGCTTATATGCAAGTTCAAGTTGAAACTGAAGAAAATTAGAACAAGCCCAAGAGAGCTAAATTATGACCTTGAGTATATCCCGCCTGAATTTAGAGAGCATCTGAAGCATAGATTTGACATGCTGAACACTAATGACTGAAGATCAGATGAGTTGTGGAATGACATCAAGGGCATCATACATGAAGAAAGCAAGAGGTCATTAAAAAAACAGAAAAAACTGAAAACACCAAAATGGATGTCAGAAGAGACTCTGAAACTTGCTTTTGAACCTAGAGCAGTTAAAACAGATGGAAGAAATAATGAAGTAAAAGAGCTGAACTGAAGATTTCAAAGGGCAGCTCAAGAAGACAAAGTATTATACTGAAATATGCAAAGACCCGGAGTTAGAAAACCAAAAGGGAGAACATGCTCAGTATTTCTTAACCTGAGATAACTGGAGAAAAAATTCAAGACTCGAGTTGCAATATTGAAGGATTCTATGGACAAAATACAAATTCTTACACAGCAGCCTCTAAATGTAGCTTATTGATTAACCCATTGCAGTGAAGTTGATTCTGACTCAACCCTAATCTCGTCTGATCATGGAAGCTAAACAGGGTCAGATCTGGTTAGTATTTGAATGGAAGATCCCCTGGGAATACCAGGCCATAGATTTATTGACTAGAGTCCTTCAAATACTACCTAACCATTGAAGTGAGAATTCCAGCTTAAAAAAAGAAAGAGAAGTTGCCATTGACTTGATTTTAACTCATGGAGACCCCATGTGTTTCAGAGTAGAACTGTGTTCCACAGGGTTTTAAATGGAAGTAGATCACCAAGCCTTTCTTTTGAGGCACCACCGAATGGGTTCCAACCAACAAGTTTGGTTAGGAGATGAGCGCAAACTGTTCTCCAAATGTTTAAATGTCCCAAGGTGTAGGTGAAAATGAATGTATATATTACACCTGTTTGTACTGAACCACAAGGAGTCCTGTTGTGCAATGTTTAAGTGCTCAAATGCTAACCAAAATGTTGGCAGTTCAAATCCACCAGCTACTCTGTGGGAGAAAAGAACTGGTTATCTGCTCCCGTAAACAATACAGCCTAGGAAACCCAATTGAGCAGTTCTACTTTTTTTTCTTTTTACTCTGTTATGTAAGGTCGCTGTGAGTTGGAATCGACTCGATGGCACAAAACAACACCATATTGAAGCATATTACATAGACAATATGTTGTTGTTAGGTGCCGTCGAGTTGATTCCAACTCATAGCAACCCTATGCACAACAGAACAAACACTGCCTGGTCCTGCGTCTTCCTTACAGTCGTTGTTATGCTTGAGCTCATTGTTGCAGCCAATCCACCTCGTCGAGGGTCTTCCTCTTTTCCGCTGACCCTGTACTCTGCCAAGCATGATGTCCTTCTCCAGGGACTCATCCTTCCTGACAACATGTCCAAAGTGTGTAAGATGCAGTCTCGCCATCCTTGCCTCTAAGGAGCATTCTGGCTGCACTTCTTCCAAGACAGATTTGTTCATTCTTTTGGCAGTCCACGGTATATTCAATATTCTTTGCAACACCACAATTCAAAGGTGTCAACTCTTCTTCGGTCTTCCTTTTTCATTGTCCAGCTTTCACATGCATATGATGTGATTGAAAATACCGTGGTTTGGGTCAGGCACACCTTAGCCTTCAGGGTGACATCTTTGCTCTTCAACACTTTGAAGAGGTCCTTTGCAGCAGATTTGCCCGATGCAATGCATCTTTTGATTTCTTGGCTGCTGCTTCTATGGCTGTTGATTGTGGATCCAAGTAAAATGAAATCCTTGACAACTTCAATCTTTTCTCCATTTGTCATGATGTTACTCATTGGTCCAGTTGTGAGGATTTTTGTTTTCTTTATGTTGAGATGTAATCCATACTGAAGGCTGTGGTCTTTGATCTTCATTAGTAAGTGCTTCAAGTCCTCTTCACTTTCAGCAAGCAAGGTTGTGTCATCTGCATAATGCAGGTTGTTAATGAGTCTTCCTCCAATCCTGATGCCCCTTTCTTCTTCATATAGTCCAGCTTCTCGTATTATTTGTTGAGCATACAGACTAAATAGGTATGGTGAAAAATACAACCCTGATGCACACCTTTCCTGACTTTAAACCAATCAGTATCCCCTTGTTCTGTCTGAACAACTGCCTCTTGATCTATGTAAAGGTTGTTCATTAGGACAATTAAGTGTTCTGGAATTCCCATTCTTTGCAGTGTTATCCATAGTTTGTTATGATCCACATAGTCGAATGCCTTTGCATAGTCAATAAAACACAGGTAAACATCCTTCTGGTATTCTCTGCTTTCAGCCAGGATCCATCTGACATCAGCAATGATATCCTGGTTCCAAGTTCTCCTCTGAAACCAGCCTAAATTTCTGGCAGTTCCCTGTTGATATACTGCTGCAGCCATTCTTGAATGATCTTCAGCAAAATTTTGCTTGTGTGTGATATTAATGATATTGTTCCATAATTTCCACGTATGGTTGGACCACCTTTCTTGGAAATAGGCATAAGTATTGATCTGTTCCAGTCAGTTGGCCAGGTAGCTGTCTTCCAAATTTGGCATAAACCATGAGCACTTCTAGCACTGCATCCATTTGTTGAAACATCTCAATTGGTGTTCTGTCAATTCCTGGAGCCTTGTTTTTCGTCAATGCCTTCAGTGCAGCTTGGTTGTCTTCCTTCAGTACCATCGGTTCCTGATCATATGCTACCTCCTGAAATGGTTGAATGTTGACCAACCAATTCTTTTTGGTATAGTAACTCTGTGTACTCCTTCCATCTTTTTTTGGTGCTTCCTGCATCATTTAATATTTTCCCTGTAGAATCCTTCACTATTTCAACTCATGGCTTGAATTTTTCTTCAGTTCTTTCAGCTTAAGAAATCACAAACATGTTCTTTTGGTTTTCTATCTCCAGGTCTTTGCACTTGTCATTATAATACTTTACTTTGTCTTCTCAAGCTGCCCTTTGACATCTTCAGTTCGGCTCTTTAACTTCATCATTTCTTCCTTTCTCTTTAGCTACTCGACTTTCAAGAGCAAGTCTCAGAGTCTCTTCTGACATCCATTTTGGTCTTTTATTTCTTTCCAGTCTTTTTAATGACCTCTTGCTTTCTTCATATATGATGTCCTTGATGTCATCCCACAACTCGTCAGGTCTTCAGTCATTAGTGTTCAACGGGTCAAATCTATGGTTGAGATGGTCTCTAAACTCAGGTGGGATATACTTAAGGTCGTACTTTGGCTCTCATGGATTTTTTCTAATTTTTTTCAGTTTCAACTTAAACTTGCATATGAGCAACCTATGGTCTGTTCCACAGTTGGCCCCTGGCCTTGATCTGACTGATGATATTGAGCTTCTCCATCATCTCTTTCCACAGTAGTCAATTTGATTCCTGTGTCTTCCATCTGGCGAGGTCCACGTATATAGTTGCCATTTATGTTGGTGAAAAAAGGTATTTGCAATGAAGAAGCCACTGGTCTTACAAAATTCTATCATGCAATCTCTGGCATCATTTCCATCACCAAGGCCATATTTTCCATCTACCGATTCTTATTTATTTCCAACTTTTGCATTCCAATCACCAGTAATTATCAATGCATCTTAGCTGAATATTCTATCAATTTCAGACTGCAGAAGTTGGTAAAAGTCTTCAGTTTCTTCATCTTTGGCCTTAGCGGTTGGTATGTAAATTTAAATAATAGTCATATTAACTAGTCTTCCTTGTAGGTGTATGGATATTATCCTATCACTGACAGCATTGTACTTCAGGATAGATCTTGAAATTTTCTTTCTGAGGGTAAATGTAATGCCATTCCTCTTCAAGTTGTCATTCCTGGCATGGTAGAGTTACATGATTGCCTGATTCAAAATGGCCAATACCAGTCCATTTCAGCTAACTAATGCCTATGATATTGATGTCTGTGTGTTCTATTTCATTTTTGATTATTTCCAACTTTCCCAGGTTTATGCTTCAAACGCTCCATATTTCGATTTTTCATGGATGTTTGCAGCTGTTTCTTCTCATTTTGAGTCATGCTACATCAGCAAATGAGGGTCCTGAAAGCTTGACTCCATCCACATCATTAAGGCTGACTCTATTTTGAGGAGGCAGCTCTTTACCAGTCTTATTTTGCCTTCCAACCTGAGGGGCTCATCTTTCCTTACTATATCAGACAATGTCCCACTGCTATTTATAAGGTTCTCACTGCCTAATTCTTTTCAGAAGTGGACCACCAGCTCCTTCTTCCTAATCTGTCTTAGTACGTAAGTTCAGCTGAAACCTGTCCACCATGGTTGACCCTGCTGCTGTTTGAATACTGGTGGGATAGCTTCCAGCATCACGCATCACGTAAGCCCCCATTGTACGACAAACTGACAGACCCATGAAGCAGCATGAAAGTCACGAAAGTAGCAGTAAGGAAATCAAAAGATACATTGCATTGGCAAATCTATTGCAAAAGACCTCTTTAAAGTGTTGAAAAGCAAAGATATCACCTTGAAGACTAAGGTGCACTTGACCCAAGCCACATTGTTTTCAATCTCCTCATATGCATGTGAAAGCTGGACAATGGATAAGGAAGGCCGAAGAAGAATTGATGCCTTTGAATTGTGGTGTTGGTGAAAAATATTGAATATACATACCATGAACTGCCAAAAGAATGAACAAATCTGTCTTGGAAGAAGTGGAACCAGAATGCTCCTTGGAAGCAAGGGTGGTGAGACTATGTCTCACATACTTTGGACATGTTTTCAGGAGGGATCAGTCTCTGGAGAAGGACATCATGCTTGGTAAGAGAGAGTAAGTGAAAAAGAGGAAGACCCACAATGAGGTGGATTGACACAGTAGCTGCAACAATGGGCTTAAGCATAACGATGATTGTGAGGCTGCTGCAGGACCAGGCAGTGTTTTCTTCTAATCAACTCAGGAGCACCTAACAGCAACAACGACATGCCTTGCTTTTATTCAATTATCATATAAGTTAAAACCATAACAAATAATATCAAATTGATAAATTTTCCTAGTATCACTAAAGATCTTTTGATTTTTACTCTTTTCAATAGTTCCCCCAAATTTATTATCAATCTTTTCACTCTCAACATTCTTTATTAATTTTCGGTTTGCCTACCTCAAAGAGAAGCTCAAAGCCAAATGGGAAAGGGAAGTTAACGTACTCTAAAATATACTTTGTGTTATAACTTCCTTTCTTTAATACTGTTAATGTGACAATAACTACATATTATGCAATTTAAGCAGCATCGGTGGGTACTAATGGGAAGAGAACATTCCAACCCTTGTATAACAAATGCTTAAAGGTAGGAAATTGCAATCGACTTTATGGACAGTGCAAGTGTATGATGGGACTGTATGCTAAGAGAGTCCTAAATGTTCTTTTAACGTTATTACCAGGAAAGGTGCAACATTTCAGACTATACATGGAGGAAATAAAAGGACACACTTAATGCCAACCTGGAGAATGAGGTACAAATACAGAGTTCCCGTAGTGAGAATGCATGTTCTTTTGAGACTAGAAAAATACGGAAAATTCGGTGCATTTGTTGTAGCTTCTAGACCTAATGAATATAGAAAATCTGTCAGGTTATGAGGTAGTATGAAACAGGATACCAAAAGATAGAACTTGGTTGGCATGACTGGAATGGAGAGGGAATGTTGGGTTTTTTCTAGACCTGTGTCACCTAATTCTTGTTCTCACTAAATAACCATCTATATGAAGCTGGCACGTAACTTCATTTCCTGATTCTCATATGAAACTTGCAGAAATAAGAATGTTGTAGAAAAGGAGGAAAGTAACTATTGTTTTCTCATAGGAATATGATGTACACTTTGTTTCCATGGAGTCTTCAATTGTGAGAAGAGTAAAGACAATTTTGGGAAAAAAACATAAGCAGTAAGCAATAGTTTACTTGTCTGATATCAAAACTCTTTTCATTTTGTTTTCTTCTTGGTTTTATTCATGTTCATATATACTTTTACGTGAATTTGATCGTAACACACAATTTTTATTTTGTTTTATTTTACTAACTTCGTACTAGAATTTAATTTTGTTCCTTCAAAGATTTCATTATCATTTTTGGTATCTTTCCATATTATGAGACGATGCAAACATTTAGGATTAAATGAAGAAAGATGTTCCAATTAGAAGTAAGACCATAGAGGCCTGATATTCTAATTAATTATATGCAAATTAAAAAAATATACTCTCTGTACACTTTTGGTGGGTGTAAAATGCCTCCAAATTATATGAATACATATTATCTTTATAAAAGAGACATAATTGTAGAGGAGAAAACAGATACAAAACAGACATAATAATAGAGTAATACTATACACAGCCTGCTCTGTCTTCAAGGGTTGTGGCAGTTTTAATATTGGTGTGAATCTTTGCTGTGTTTTCTCTAAATAAATTCAAGACTGGATGTGGATGTGTGCATGTGTTTCGTTTTGCATAGTTATATTATGGTATCTGAATTATTGTGCAACTTACTTTTGGTACTTATGGAGAACTTTCCATGTGAGAACATATATATTTACAATGTTTTTAATTATTGAAAATATATTAACGGTCTAATTTCATATATATATATATTTTACCTTTTCTCCAATGTGCCTTTAGTTTCTTTCCTCCAAATTTTCTATTTTATTTAATGTTACAACCAAAACCAAAAATCAAACCCAGTGCTGTCGAGTCGATTCTGACTCATAGTGACCCTATAGGCCAGGGTAGAACTGCCCCATAGAGTTTCTAAGGACTGCCTGGCGGATTTGAACTGCCGACCCTTTGGTTAACATCCATAGCACTTAACCACAACGCCACCAGGGTTTCCTAATGTTACAAACAGTGTTATTATACACATATGTTTGTGCATGTGTGACATCATTTTCATAGGTAGAGCCCTACTAGTGTATCACTGAGGTAACAAGGCATCTGTATTTTAGATTTTGTGGATATTGCCAAATTATCCTCCAAAGAAACTGGGCTAATGCAATACCAGAAAAAGGGTGTTAAAATGTGCATTTCCTTAAAAATTCTCACCAATATTAAATATTATCATTCTTTCTAATTTTTCTGATTTAATATGAAGTATGGTAATTTTTTTTATGGTAATTATATGGTAATTTGTTGCTATTTAAATTTTCATTTTCCTGATTACTGCTAAAGATGAATTTTTTTTTCTTCATGTATTTATTGGTCATATACATTTAATTTTAAGAAAAAAGCTGGCTTATGTCTTTTGCTCAAATTTCAAGTAAGATCTGCTTTTTTACTACTTATTGTCAGGAACACTTAATATACTCTGCATAATAACCCATTACATATTATGTGTTTGTTATTATCTTCTAATTAGCCAATTATTTAAACATTGACTTCTGGTGGCTTTTATTTAGAAACATGCCAAGTCTACCTTGAACTGGGGTGAGAAGAGGGATGGCTGTGGACCTGGTATTGCCTGAGGCAGTGATGACCTAACAGCCGTTGGAGAAGAAGCCTCCACTGCCCTCCCCATGACTACCCCCCTGGGTCTCTTGCCTCTCTTCCATGTTTGATTTAGAGCAATCCTTGCCTAATTCATTTCAACAGATACCAGGCAGGAATTGCCCCAGGTAGACCTAATATTACTAAACTAGTTATTGTCACGTTGATTCTGACTCATGGCAACCCCATGTGTGTCAGAATAGAATTGTTCCCCACAGGGTTTTCAATGGCTGAGTTTTTGAAAGTAGATGAGCAGGACTTTCTTCTGAGGTTCCTCTGGGTGGACTCAAACCTCCACCTTTTCAATTAGCAGCCAAACATGCCTTAACCATTTTCACTACCCAAGGACTCCAGATCTAATATTAAAAAAACAAAATCCAAACCTATTGCCATCAAGTTGATTCTGACTCAGAGTGACCCTTTAGGATGGACTGGAACTGCCCCATAGGGTTTCCAAGGGTGCCACATCTTTATGCAATGGAGGGGCTGGTGGGTTCGAACTACCAAGCTTTTGTTTAGCAGCTGAGCGCTTAACCCACTGCTCCACCAGGGCTCTCAAACTTAATATTAAGGCATTATCCACCAAAGGCTCACAAATTGGGATCTAATCAGCTACTTTCTACCAGGGCTGTTACTGACTAGAGGAGTTGTTTAGTGGAGAAGGATCCAACAATTACTAGCAGTGGGAGCTCTTCCTCTTGTGGCTAATCTCATCTTCCCATTTCCTTAAACTTGACAAGACTGTTACAGACTAGGGCCTGTCTTTTGGTCCTCCTCAACATGTATTACCAGACAGAGAAACTGATACCTCCAGGACACTTGAACTCACCTGCCAAAACAATGAAACACCTGAGAACACATACTATAAAAAAAAGATCAAAACTTAACCAGAATTATTAAGCCCATGGGAAAGAATTTGAAATAACTATGATAAATCAGTGTACAAATGAAGGGAAGATATTAGCAATATGCAACAAAACCAAGAAATCATTTAAAAAACGGTGGGTTGGAACTGCCGGCCTATTGGTTCACAGCCAAGTGCTTAACCACTGCACTACCAGGGCTCCATAGTGTGATTTTAGGTATAAAAAAAGAATGTAATAGATAGGATAAATAGTAGCATGATATTAGCTGAAGTCTGAATAAGCGACTTGCAAATTCAGATTGAGGAAAGATTGCTTACAGAAGCCAGTAGAAAGAATAAAAAAAAAAAAAGATAAAACTTACAATTTATAGAGGGTAGACATACAAGTTCCAATATCCATTTAATGAAATCCTAGAAGGAAGAAAATAAAAATACAGGTGGAAATATTTGAGGAAATAATGGAGATAAATATTCCAGAATTAAAGAAAACCAAGACTTCTGACAGGGAATATAAGAAAAAGCCTGTACTGGGAAATAATACGGGTAACTTCAAGATTAGAAAAGCAAATGAGAAAATTCTAAAGCCATCCAGAGTGTAAAAGCAGCTTATTTACAAAAAAAGAATCAAATTGACATTATACTTCTCAACACAAAACTGCAGTAATAGTTTTAAAGTATTGAAGAAAAAAAATTTGAATCTAGAATTTTATATACAGGCAATTAAAAAGGAATAGGAATAGGAAAAATATTATCAGAAATGCAAGACTTTAGAAGCTTACCTTATAAAGACCAACACCGAAATCTCTTTTGCCAAATGTACTCAAATAAAAAGAGATATACATCCTGCACATAATACAAAAGATATGAGAAGTAAGAGTGATTAAATGTCTTAGTAGTTTGTTGTTTAAATACAAACAAACAAACAAGCACAGGACCAAAGAAAAGGAAAGCAGAAGGTATTCCCATTACAACTCTGGACTAAGATATCGAAAATGTCCACAGGATGGGACAGGTAAAGTAGGAAACATGAGAAGAGCAAAAGGACATTTAAGCATGCTAAAGTACTTGCCTTATTAGGATAACATGAATATCAATGTAATAGGCCAACCAGAGAAGGTAAATACAGTTGTGCACCACACAATGTGTTTGGACAATGTCTGATTGCATATGCATCCATGGTCCTATAAGGTTATGATAGAGTTCAGAAATCCTGATCCTAGAATGGCATATGGCAGACTTAACCGGATCTAGCAAATGCCCATTCCAAAGAAAGGTGATTCAACAGAATGCAGAAATTATCAAATAATATCATTAATATCACACGCAAATACAATTTTGCTGAAGAAAATTCAAAGCTGGTTGCAGGAATATATTGACAGGGAACTTTCAGAAATTCAAGCCGGATTCAGAAGTGGAAGTGAAATGAGGGATATCATTGCTGATGTTAGAAGGGCCTTGGCTAAAAGCAAAGAGTACCAGAAAGATGTTTATCTGTGTTTTATTGACTATACAAAGGCATCCAACTGTGTGGATCATAACAAATTACAGATAACATTTTGAAAAATGGAAATTCCTGAAAACTTGATTGTGCTCTTGTAGCATCTGTACATAGACCAAGAGGCAGTCATTCTAACAGAACTGGGATACCCCATGTGGCTTACTATCAGGAAAGCTGTGCATCGGAATTGTATCCTTGCACCATACTTATTCAATTTATATGCTGAACAAATAATCTGAGAAGCTCACTACATTAAGAAGAATGTGGCATCAGGATTGGAAGAAGACTCTAACAACCTGCGATATGCAGATGGCACAACTTTGCCTGCTGAAATAGAAGAGGACTTGAAGCACTTACTGGTGAAGATCAAAGACCACATTTTTCAGTATGGATCAACTTAAAGAAAGCAAAAATCCTCACAACTGGACCAATAAGCAACTTCATTATAAACAGAGAAAAAATTGAAGTTGTCAAGGATTTCATTTTACTTGCCCATGGAAGCAGCAGTCAAGAAATCATACAACTTATTGCACTGGGCAAATCTGCTTCAAAAGACCTCTTTAAAGTGTTGAAAAGCAAATATGTCACCTTGAGGACTAAGATGTGCCTGACCCAAGTCATGGTATTTTCAATTACCTCAAATGAATGCGAAAGCTAGACAATGAATAACCAAAACCCAGTGCTGTTGAGTCGATTCCAACGCATAGACAATGAACAAGGAAGATGAAAGAAGAATTGATGCCTTTGAATTATGGTGTTGGTGAATAATATTGAATGTACCAAGGGCTGGCAGAAGAACTAACAAATCTGTCTTGGAAGAAATACAGCCAGAGTGCTCCTTGGAAGCAAGGATGGTAAGATTTTGTCTCATGTATTTTGGACACGTTATCAGGAGGGACCAGTTCCTGGGGAAGAACATCATGCTTGGTAAGGTAGAGGTTTAGCAAAAAAGAGGAAGACCCTCAACGAGATGGATTGTCTCAGTGGCTGCAACAATGGGCTCAAACATAGTAATGATTGTAAAGATAGCACAGGACCAAGCAGCATTTTGTTCTGTTGTACATAGGGTAACTATGAGTCTGAATCAGCTTGACTACACCTAACAACAACAACAACAACTGGTGACCACAAAATGTCCAGATCATATAACATCCCATTTCACAGAAAGTATCTTGGGCATTAAGCGATGCCTGAGTTTGAGTCTTAAGGCAACCAACTTAGGAACAAAAACAGCAAGTGTAACTTTTACACAAACAAAACTCAGTCTATTCCATGGGTATTAAAAAGTAGGGGGAAAAAAGAAAACAAAGCTAAAGGGACTTATCATATGTGGATATGGAAAATGTGAAAGAAGATTTATGATGGAATAAATAATGTGATTCAGTAATATGTCACTTAAAAGCAAAACACACAAAAATTTGTAGATAAAATAATGGGTCAAAATGAGCTGGGGTGGGAATCTTAATATCTAACAAAATATAATTTAAGGCCAATAATATATTGTGTTGCTGTTGCATGCTGTAGAGTCATTTCCGACTCATTGAAACTCAGAGTAGAACAGTCTCATAAGGTTTCCAAGGCTGCAAATCCTTATGGAAGCAGATCCCAAAAAAAACCCAGCATTGCCAGGCCTTTTTTCCCTCGGAGTCTTTGGTGGGTTAGCAGCCAAGCACTTAACTATTGTACCACCAGGTAAAATTAATTTGAAATGCTGATTAAAAAAAAATCCCATCATAAACCTGTATGCTCTCAACCATATGGCTTCAAAGTACATCAGCAATAATTGACAAAACTCTAGGGGAAAAATAACTACACCCAACACATCTTTCTTAGAAACAGATGACATAGAAAAAAAATAAAGGAAATATCAAAACTTAAACAATTTGAGGTTTAATCTAATATAGATGTATAACTCCATAAATGACAAATAGAGACTAGACATTTTTGAGAATATATGGACTTTTTATCAAATTATACAATTAAGCCATAGGGAATTTGCAGTCAATCTGGAAAAGTCAGTATTATTCAGAATTTGTTTCTTTCCATAATGCAACAAAGTTGTAAAACAAAGGAAGTAAAATATCTTACTTATTTGTAACCTACTTAAATTTCCTAAATAACCATAGTGCTGAAAAGAAAAACATGGAGTTTTTAGAAATGAATGATGATGGATGCGGTAGGCAGAAATCTAAGATGGGTCCTACACCTATTGGCGTACACTCACCTTCTCCCAGTCACTTAATCAAGTCCATATCTAGCTGCTGCAGTGAATAGACTACAGATATAATTAAGGTCCTAAATAAGTTGACTGTGAGACAGAGGTATTACTCTTGGTGGGATTAATGTAATATAGTGAGCTCTTAAAACAATTTGGGTGGTTTTATACTATATAGTAATATCTGGAAAGGCATGTCTTCTTTCCCTTTCTGAACTTTATTTGCAGATATATATATTATACCATGAAATTTTCAGAAGAAATATATCAAATTCTTCAGAAATTCTAATTAAAAAAATTGATTGGGATTGTACTGAATTTAAAGAGAATTGACTTACTCATATAATTAAATAGTTCTGTCCAAGAGCATGGAATGTTTTTCCATTTAAACAGATAATTCTCAATGGAGTGATGTGTTATACTTTTTACATGTTGCGGGTTTGATTTGTTTTTGTTGAGGATTTTTGTGTCTACAAAGTGAAAAATATTGGCCTGTAGTTTCCTTTTCTTGAAATGCCTTTGGTTTTGGTATCAGGGCAATGCTAGACTCATAAAATGAATTGGAAAGTGTTCCCTCTTGTTTTATTTTCTGGAATAGTTTATATAGAAATGATATTATATATTCTTTAAATCCTTAGCAGAATCCTCCAGTGAAGCCATTTAGGATTGGAGTTTTCTTTATTGAAAGATTTGTGAGGTTTTTAATTACAAATTTAACTTTTAAAATAAATCTATGACAATCCAGGTTACTGTTCCTTATTGAGCGAGATTTAGTACTTTGAGACTTGTCACCTATTTCTTGAATATGTTAATTGTATCTCTTTTAAAGTCCATATTTTATAACTCCATTATCTGGCTGCCCTGTGGGTGTGCTTTATTTTCTGTTTTGTTTTTCTCTTGGATTTTAGTTACTTCTTTCCTTCTATGTGTAGTTGTTTTTTTAAGAATGTCAAAAATTGTATATGAAAACCTGTAGAAATAATTTGTGGCTCTAGGTGATCTTCTTTCTCCAATGACACTTTATTTATGCTTCTGACTTGCTGTTTTTCTAGGGGCATAACAATACCAGATCACCTAACTCTGAAAAGGGTTTAAGATCATTGAGCATGTTTTTTGGTCCCTTTTAGGGCTGCTGGGTTTCAGGTTCCACTTTGAGGTACCACCTAGAAGTGTGGGTATTTATCAGGACCCTACTACTTGGCAGGCCTTGAGTGCTATTTTTGATTCTCAGCCCTGTGAGTCTATTAAAAGCTTTTGTCACCTTCTCAGAATTACAGGCATTCCTTTTGGAATTGGCAATCACCTTGGGAAAAGCTGCTTCTCAGGGACAGATTACCCAACAAGCAAGGTAACCATGTGCTTAGGGCATCAACAAAACAGAGGCACCAGTAGTCCAAGGCAAAGACCCATTGATGCCAACTAGACAGGACACAAGAAAAAGCAAGTGTCACAGTGGAAGGGAACTGGCAGGGCACTAAATGAAATTAATACCAGCTCCAGTGCCTGAGAATGTGCCAGCCAGAAATAAAGTTCCTGCAGGGTCAAGAGGGCACTCACACCCAAGTTTGTTTAAATTATGAGGCTCCTACCACTTCAACACCTTCATTGACATTTGTCTCTTATGGTCACCTCCTGTGTAATTGAAATTTCTTATCTCAGAGGGTATCTTGGGAGTATACTATATCTTTCTAATAGACAAGATGTGGGGTGGGCTGTCAAGTCTAACTTTTGCTATACTCATCCAATATGCAACTGGATCCAACAGGATCAGTTACTAGGCAAGGATGAATTACAGTAATAGATAGAAGGTTTTGTTTTTTTGAGAGATTTTGAGAAATCTGTTTGAGAAAACCTTCTTGTACATCCATGTCTGCTGATCCAGCAACTCCATCCAAGAGAGCCAGCAATTTTCTTAGCCATAATAGAAATGCAAAGGTATATGCTCTTGTGCATGTCCTGGTAAACGACCAATGGGAACTCCAGTCCCAGATGATGTGCAAAAGTGAGGGAACTCAAATAAGTGTATCATTGCAATGAATTTGATCGAGTTACTTTTTAACTGCGCAGCATTTATGTACAAAGTTGTGTCCTAAGTTCTGTAAACAGTATTTATAATTTAACTTTAAAATATAAAGTTTTAAAGTTTATGTTTTAAAACTTTACAACATACAAACTGATGCTATCTAAAATACATTTAATATAATGCTAACATGGGTATAATATAATACTAACATAGCAAACATACAAAAAATACTGGAAATACTAATATTTACCTAACACAAAAAGTGGAAAACCTGGTGGACCCTGGTGGCAGAGTGGTTAAGAGCTATGGCTGCTAATCAAAATGTTGGTAGTTCAAATCCACCAGGCGCTCCTTGGAAACTCTACAGGGCCTTTCTCTGTTCTATAGAGTCTCAACGAGTCGGAAGTGACTCGATGGCAACAGGCAATGGGTTAACACAAAAAGTTTTAATTAATTTATCAAGTGAGTTTCATTTTTTATTGTCTATTACAAGGGATAAAATATTACTTAATATTATATAATAATAAGTAATATTACTCTATATAAGCTAATAAATGAGGTATTTGGCACATTAAGAGGATGCAAAGGTCAATATATTTATTTATTGTGCAAAATATGTTTCTGTTTTGCAACCAGTGTGTTTCTAAATTTGTCTTCCAAGAAAGCAACAAAAGATGTTTATCAGAACATTACATTTATCAGAATATTTACATATTTCCCTGTAAGGAAATTGGACAGTTCCCTGAGGGAATACATTAAATGAATATTTAGATAATAAAAATTATATAACCGTTGCCGTCGAGTCAACAGTGACTCATTGCCACCTGATAGGGCAGAGTAGAACTGCCCCATAGGGTTTCCAAGATGTGCGTGGTGAATTTGAACTGCTGATCTTTTGGTTAGCAGCTGTAGCTTTTTAATCACTACACCACCAAGTTTTCCATATTATATATTGTATAGATGTATTTTATTTTTTATTTCCATTCAGACTGACTTTCTTCTAAGAAACTGATATTTTATGACTTAAAAAAAAAAACTTTCTCCTTGAGAAGCAGTGCTATTGTTACATCCATCAGTTATGTAAGTATCTCTGAATATAAGAGTTGAACAATTCCACAAAGAAATGCACATTTTATAAACTTCATATATGATAACAATTATATTTTACTCTTCGTTTTGGACTGATTGGATAAAACCTCACATTCAGTTCTCATTCATCTACCACATAAGAAGGGGCCAGTGGCACTGTAATCATGTGACTAGTGAAGCAGCTCGTCCTGTCCTGCGCAAAGCAAACAAACCAAAATATGTCTTTAGATTGTGCATACCCTTGTGTTCATGTCATGCTGTTTGTGATTACTCTTGCTCCTGTTGAGTATTAGCAGTAGTTCAATGAACTTTGAAGACATAGCATCAAAGAACAGAAAGTGAGCGCACAAGTTGTTAAGTATTATTTCAAGACAACTTCAATACTCCTGGAAATCTGTGAAGGGCCCAACAACAAACATTGTAAGACAAATGAGTGAAATTATTCCCAGATGCTTTGTACGTACTATTTCTTTTGACTATCTCAGATCAGAAGAACCAAATTACATGTTACAAATAATTTCTTTTCTTACTAATTTTCAAATATAGATTTTCATATTTACCTCCAAATTTGAATGCAAACTTTATAAATTTTGTTTACTTTCAATTATTCAAATGTATTTACTATGGTAGAACCAAACTTAAAAAGTGACATAATTTTATACCCAGGTAAAATGAAATGGTAACAACTAATTGGAGCTCAAAAATGAAAGCTTGAAGAAGATAAAAAGAAAAAGATTTGTGAATCCCTAAAGACAATTCCAAAATTAACTTCCTTTTAAAAATGTAATATATCAGAAGAGACTCTTTTTGTTGAATGCTTAAGTTTAATAGGTACAAATTGTTGTGATAGTACTGCTAGTGCTGAAATTACTAACAGCAATACAGATATAACAGAATTTGTTCCAAATTCGGCATCCATTCCTTGTTGTAGTAAAAAAATTAATAATGGTGTAAAAAGTAAAACTATTTTAGAATCTGAAATTGTCACATCTGCATACCCCACAAATAACAGAAATACAGATCCTGCTTTGTGGAGTATTTTTCGCCTAATGATGTAAATTATCAGATCAAAAGAGTGTCAAGTGATTATCAACATCACAGTGGACCCTCTAAAAATTTGTGTCAAAAAATCTCTGGATGAAAACAAACAAGGCTCTGAAGCCAGAATATATTTCTAGGGTGCAATACTAATGGCAAAAATTATAAGAGGAAATGGCTACTGTATTCTCCATCAGTTGGTTCTCTATATTGTTTTGTTTGCAAACTATTTAGTCCTAAATCATTTAATACTTGACTTGCTATGGATGGATTTAGTGATTGGCACAACTTGAATATGATTGATAAACATGAAAATAGCTCAATTCGCAGAAATTGTATCTTGTCATATTTCAACTGAAGACTTGGTTTTGAATTAACTCATGAACTAGAAGCACAAATCAATGAAGAATGTCTGTATTGGAAAGCCGTTTTGCAATGCATTGTTGTCATTATTATAACAGGCACTAAATGTGGACTATCTTTTTGAGGAGGAAATGAAGTGTTTGAGTTTCCTTGGAATGAAAATTTTGTGGCTTTACTTGAACTTGTTGCTCAGTCTGATCCATTTTTAGAGGTTACATCTCAAAATATGATAACACAGGAAAGGGCAACCCATCATATATATCTAAAACAACGTACAAAAATTTAAACTTAAGTGATAACGTTCGATCAACTATTTTCAGTGAAATAAGTATAGCTCAATATTTCAGTTTGTCTGTAGAGTGCACTCCTGATCTTTCTCATACAAATCTCAACAGATGGAAAACCTATCCAGAGATTTGTCACATTTACTAGCTTAAAGTCATACCAGTGAAGAAATTGCAAATCAAGTACTTCACTATTGATGTGAAGTTTGCAAAATTCATTTTTCTAGGTGCAGAGGCCAATCCTCTGACAATGCTGTCAGTATGTCAGGGCATTATGAAGATTATGAAGATGTGCCACAGAAAATTTTAGAATGTACTGAATATGCCATAGTCGTATGCATATGGTCCACATACACTTAGTCTTGTAGAATATAGCGAGGAAGATTGTTGTCTGGAAGCAGGTGATTTTTTTTTTCTTCTACTATTTACTCCACACATTTCTTGTGTCTACTTACTGATGGTCAGTTCTTAAAATATATTTAGGCAATGATCAAATATTAAGATGTTTCTCTAACACACTTTGGGAAACACATCCTATAGCTACGAGTGCAATCCTAGAATTATACATTCAGATTCTAGATGCCTTAGAATATATTGCTGAAGACCAGACACAAAAAAGAGATGCCAAAGGAGAAGCTGAAAACATTGGCAACAAAATACAAACACTAGAGTCTGTATTTATATTGGTCATCATGAAATAATGTATTGCAACATTTTCATTGGACAAGTCAAGCTCTTCATGATTCAGAAGTAAATTTAAAGACATGCATACATCTCTGCCAGTCACTAACAGGGCATTCACATAATTTAAGAGAATATTTTGAAAAATCTGAAAACACAACAAAACAAAAATTGCCAATATCAAGTAGTTCACCATCTCAGTTGTAATTAGAAACAAGCAAATGACAGAAATACTCCAGAATTATTAAGTACCAGAGATAATTTTTCATAACCACATACTACACCATTATTTATACACTTAAATCTTGCATGAAAACAAGGGTGAAAGTGTATGTAGTTCTTACTGGATAGATTTCCTTTTTAAATAATGTGGATGAAGTATGCTTGAAATATGCATGAAGCCTTCCAAGAAATTAGTGCAGGCTTATCCCAATAACTTAAATACAAACCTTACGGAGAAGTGTGACAATTTCATTCTTACAAGAGAGCTAAGCTTACAAATTCAGGAAAAATAAATTTTGCTCAGGTAGACATGTATGGTTCTATAACAGAAGGTAAAACACAATGTGTGTTCCCCAATGTTGAAATTGCTTTACACATATTCCTAACTTTAATGATCAAAAACTGCACAACAGTTTTAAGTCTAAAAAAAAAAGACTCAAAAACCCTCAACAATGATTCAGGAAAGACTCAATTCATTAACCTTATCATGTGTGGAAGCAGATGTTTTTTGGCAGTTTAATTATGACAAAATCACTGAAGAATTTGTAAGAGCAAAGAATAGAAAGAAATGTTTTTTATTATAACATTTTAGAGACAAAAAATATATCTAAAAATAGAATATAGTAATTTGTGGTAATATTTATTTTCTGATCATTAAATTTTTATGACATTTTTTCATTTACAACTATAGCATTTATTACAAAAAAAATCATAATTGAAATATGAGCTGTTTAAAGCAAAGCTGGTGAAAGTCAATTTTTCATTGTGGGAGATCAATAGAATTTTACATTGATTGTTGAAACAACTAAGTTCACTGACTCATTTTCTTTGTTGTAGAATATGTGGAATATTCTTTTTAATAGAAAATGTGATATATAGTAAAGATTTTACTACCTTACTGTCATGGATTGGATTATGTCCCCCCCCCCTAAAAAAAATGTGTGAATCAACTTGGTTAGGCCATGATTGCCAGTATTATATGGTTGTCCTTCATTTTGTGATTGTAATTTTGTGTAAAGAGGATTAAGGTGGGATTGTAACAGCACCCATACTCAGGTCACATCCCTGATCCAATGTAAAGGGAGTTTCCCTAGGGTGTGGCCTGCACCACCTTTTGTCTCTCAAGAGGACCTGAGATTCCTGCACTGACATGCTCCAAAAGACCAATGGAAGACTGATGACAAGGACCTTCCTCCAGAGTGGACAGAGAGAGAAAGCCTTCCCCTGAAGCTGACACCCTGAATTTGGAATTGTAAACTACTAGACTGTGGGAGAATAAATTTTTCTTTGTTAAAGCCATCCATTTGTGGTATTTCTGTTATAGCAGCACTAGACGACTAAGACACTTACTCTCATGGATTGAATTATGTCCCCCCAAAAATGCATGTATCAATTTGACTGGGCCATGATTTCCAGCATTGTGTGGTTGTCCTCCATTTTGTGATTGTAATTTAATGTTACAAGGATTGGAGTGTAATTGTAACACCACCATTACCCAGGTCACATCCCTGAGCCAATGTAAAGGGAGTTTCCCTAGGGTGTGGCCTGCACCATCTTTTGTCTCTCAAGAGACAAAAAAGGAAGGGAAGCAAGCAGAGAGTTGGGGACCTCATACCACCAAGAAAGCAGTACTGGGAGAAAAGCACATCTTTGGACCCAGGGTCCCTGTGCCTGAGAAGCTCCTCGACCAGGGGAAGACTGTGGACAAGGACCTTCCTCCAGAGCTGACAGAGAGAGAAAGCCTTCCCCTGGAGCTGATGCCCTGGATTTGGACTTGTAACCTACTAGACTATGAGAGAAATAAATTTCTCATTGCTAAAGCCATCCATTTGTGGTATTTCTGTTACAGCAGCACTAGATGCCTAAAACACTTATATTCACTAAAAATTTTATAGTCCAGTTCTTCTCATTCCACTAAGGTGGCATATGCCACTTTTGCGTTCAATCACTAATATTACAGTCACATTTAAAAAGAAGTTACATCATGGATAGCTAAGATACACACACACACACACGTGTGTGTGTGTATTATATATATATATATATGTTTGAATACATGAGTAAGCAGAGGAGGGGGAACCACAGATTATCAATGCTTGGGGCCCTCATATGCCTTAGTCTGGCTCTGACAGTTTTATTTTGAAGTCATACAGTAATAGTCCATGATACTGATTCACCATCACTGATTTATATAGTCTTTCTTGAATGATATTTGAGGTTATTTATAACTTTTCACTACTTAAATACATAAAAATCAAATATGTTTTAGATGGACTGTTTTCTCAGCAATTTGCCATTTTTGTTTCATTATCTTTCAGTATGTGTTGTAGTCAAGGAGAAATCTGATGCTAACGTCATTCTTCTATAGGGAAAATGTTTTTTCTCTTTGGAATATTTTAGAAATGTTCTTTTGAGTTGTGTCTTGTGGAATCTCATCTTGATATGTTAAGAAGGTTTATAGTTATTCTCCAGATTGATACCTTTGGGTCTTTTCAATATATGTATTTCTTCTGCTTTGCACATTTTTTTTTTTTCCTATTTTTTCACTGATCATGTATTTTCCTCTGTTCTCTAGGTTTCCTTTTTCTGGTGCTCCTATTAAATGAATTTTGAGTATCCTGAATCTATTTTCAGCAACTCTTGATTTCTACATCAGATCTTCCATATTTTGTCCTTTCGCTCTGCGTTCTCTGAAAAACTTTGGCATGATTGTCTTGTTCAACAATTTATTCTGCAGTCTAGTTCATTCTGCTGTTCAAATCACCTTCCGAACTTCTTTTAAATTTCCAAATTCTCCAGGTTATCTTTTCATAAAAGATTCTTCTGTTTTTAGAGAAAGGATAAAAATAAAATATCTCATTTTAGTTTTAGTCAGCTTGCTCCACTAAATACTTTCCCCATATGTTAGCTTTCTGCTTATTGCATTGGGTCTCTTTCACAGTTTTGATTTTTCTCAGATGTCTTCTGATTCTTGGTTTATCTGCTCATATTTTCCAGAAACAATTTCTGTTTACCTGTGTGGATACATATTTTGGTTATAGATGCTTGCCTTTGGAGATACACAAATATTACAGAGCATAGAATAGTTGAAAATAGTTCTCTAGTCTTGAAAGCTCCCCCTCCATCTTTCTCTGTGTCTCCAGCAACCTGGAATTCTTTGACCTTAATACTCCATTCACTGATACACTGTAAGAGTTATTTTCCCCTCTCAAAACATTTGGACAAAGTGGTAGTTTGAGTTGATAATTACCCAAGGCCTCATTATCACCGTCACTATCCTTTGACCTTGAGTATTCCAAAGAACCACTCTGATTTCAAGACCATTTTTTTTTACACTGTATACATGTTTGTGTATTTTGTTTTTATTGTACTTTTAGATGAAAGTTTACAGAACAAACTAGCTTCTTATTAAGCAAGTAGTACACATACTGTTTTGTGGCATTGGTTACCAACCCCATGGACTTGTCAACATTCTCCCCTTCTTGACCTTGGGTTCCCTATTACCAGCTTTCCTGTCCTTTCCTACCTTCTCATCCTTGCCCCTGGGCTAGTGTGCCCATTTAGTTTCGTTTTGTTTTATGGGCCTGTCTAATCTTTGGCTGAAGGGTGAACCTTTGGAGTGACTTCATTATTGAGCTAAAAAGGTGTCTGGGGGTCATACTCTTGGGGTTTCTCCAGTCTCTGTCAGGCCACTAAGTCTGGCCTTTTTTTGTAAGTTAGAATTTTGTTCTACATTTTTTTCCAGCTCTGTTCAGGACCCCCTATTGTGACCCTGTCAGAGCAGTTGGTGGTGGTAGCCAGGCACCATCTAGTTTTGCTGGACTCAGTCTGGTGGATGCTGTGGTAGTTGTGGTCCATTAGTTCTTTGGACTAATCTTTTCCGTATGTTGGTTTTCTTCATTCTCCCTTACTCCAGATGCGGTGAGGCCACTGGAGTTTGTGTGTTGTTAGTTATGGCTTGTATCCTGTTAATGCCGTGTATTGGGGCCTCTAGGAATGATCCTATTTTTTCTTCTATGATCTTTATAGTTTTATATTTAGGTCTTTGATCCATTTTGAATTTTTTTTTTTTTTTGCATGGTGTGAGATATGGGTCCTGTTTCATTTTTCTGCAGATGACCACCTAGTTTTGCCAGCATCATTTACTAAAAAGACTGTTTTTTCCCCATTTGATGGACTTTGGGGCCTTGTCGATGACTCTATGAATAAAAAAGATTGGAGGAAGTCATTAACAACCTGATGACACAACCTTCCTTATTGAAAGACGACATAAAGCACATACGGATGAAGAAAAAGACCACAGCCTTCAGTGTAGATGATACCTCAACCTAAAGAAAATAAACATCTTCACAACTGGACCAATAAACAACATCATGATAAATGGAGAAAAAATCGAAGTTGTCAAGGATTTCATTTTACTTGGATCCACAGTCAACACCCATGGAAGCAGCAGTCAAGAAATCAAAAGACACATTGCACTAGGCAAATCTCCTGCAAAAGACCTCTTGAAAGTGTTGAAAAGCAAAGATGTCACCTTGAAGACTAAGGTTTGCCTGACTCAAGCTGTGGTGTTTTCAATCATCTCATAAGCATACGAAAGCTGGACAATGAATAAGGGGGACCAAAGAAGAATTGATGCCTTTTCATTGTGTTGGTGGTAAAGATTATTGAATATACCATGGACTACTAAAAGAACAAACAAATCTGTCTTGGAAGAAGTACAACTAGAATGCTCATTAGAAGTAAGGATGGAGTCACCACCTCTCACATACTTTGGACTTGTTTCCAGGAGGAATCAGTCTCTGCAGAAGGATATCAACAAAAAAGAGGAAAACCCTCAACTAGATGGGTTGACACAGTGGCTCCAACAACGGGCTCAAGCATAACACTGATTGTGAGGTTGGTGCAGGACAGGGCAGTGTTTTGTTCTATCGTACGTAACCAAACCAAAACCAAACCCAGTGCCATTGATTCGATCCTGACTCATAGCAACCCTATAGGACAGAGTAGAACTGCCCCATAGAATTTCCAAGGAGTGCCTGCCAGATTCAAACTGCCATCCCTCTGGTTAGCAGCTGTAGCATTTAACCACTACGCCACCAGGGTTTAGTGATAAAGGATATCCTTGTCTTGTTCTTGTTCTCCGGGGGAATGTTTTCAGCCTCTCTCCATTAGGAATGATGTTGGCTGTTTGTTCTGTATGGGTGCCCCTTATTATGTTGAGGAATTTCCCTTCATACCTATTTTATTGACAGTTTTTATCAGGAATAGGTGTTGGACTTTGTCAAGTGTCTTTTCTGCCTCAATTGAGATGATCATGTGATTTTTTTATTTTAATTTATTTGTGTGGTTGGTTATGTGGATTGATTTTCTAATGTTGAACCATCTTTGCAAACTGGTTTGAATCCCAGTTGGCCATGGTGTTTTACTTTTTTGATATGATGCTGAATTCTATTTGCTGGAATTTTGTTGAGAATTTTTGCACCTATGTTCATGAAAGATATTGGTCTCTAATTTTTTTTTTTTGTGGTATCTTCTGCCTGGTGTTGGTATCAGGGTTATGCTGGCTTCATAGAATGAATTCAGAAGTATCCCTTCTTTTTCTATGTTCTGAAATAATTTGAGTAGTACCAGTGTAAGCACTTCTCTGAATGTTTGGTAGAATTCTCCAGTGAAGCCATCTGAGCCAGGGTTTTTTTCTGGTTGTGAGTTTTTTTTTTTTTTTTTTCTTACCTTTTCCATCTCTTCTCTTGTTATGGATCTGTTCAGATTTTCAACTTCAGTTTGTGTTAGTTTGAGTAGGTACTGTATTTCTAGAAATTCGTCCATTTCCTCTAGGTTTTCAAAATTTTTGGAGTATACCCAGCACACCACCCAGTGCTGTTGAGTTGGTTCTGACTCATAGAGACCCTATTCAGTACAGTTGGAGTATAGTTTTTCATAATACTCTGTTGTGATCCTTTTTATTTTAGTTGGGTCTTTTGTAAATGTCTCCCATTTCCTTTCTTATTTGGGTTATTTATGTCCTCTCCTATTTTTCTTCTGTTGCTTTAGCCAATGGTTTGTCAATTTTGTTGATCCTTTCCAAAGAATCAGCTTTTGGTTTTGTTGATTCTATTATTTTTCTGTTCTCTGTTTCATTTATTTCTGTTCTGATCTTTATTATTTCCTTTTTTTCTGGTGGCTGTGGGCTTCTTTTGCTGTTCTCTATTTGTTCAAGTTGTGTAGCTAATGTTTTGATTTTCTCCCTTTCTTCTTTTTTGATGTGTATATCTATTGCTATAAGTTGACCTCTGAGCACTACTTTTGCTGTATTCCAAAGGTTTTGGTATGATGTGTTTTTATTCTCATTTAATTCTAAGAAATTTTTTATTCCATCTTTGATTTCTTCTATTACCCAGTGGTTTTTAAGCAGAGTGTTATTCAGTTGCCATGTATTTGATTTTTTTTTTTTTCCTTGCTCTTCCTGTTGTTAATTTCTACTTTGATGGAGTTGTGATCAAAGAAGATACTTTGTATTATCTTAATGTTTTGAATTTTGTTTAGGGTTGCTTTGTGGCCTAAGATGTGGTCTATTCTGGAAAACATTCCAAGTGCATTGGAAAAGAATGTGTATGTTGCAGCTGTTGGGTGGAGTGTTCTATAACGCCAATGAGGTCAAGTTGGCTGAATGTAGCCTTTAGGTCTTCTGTATCTTTGTTGAGTTTCATTCTAGATGTTCTGTCCTTTACCGAGAGTGGTGTCTTGAAGTCTCCTATATTATTGTGGAACTGTCAATTTCTCTTTTCAGTGCTGCTAGAGTTTGTTTTACTTACTTTGGAGTGCTGTCATTGGGTGCATAGATATTTATATGGTTACATCTTCACGATGGATTGTCCCTTTACTCTTTATGTAATGCCCTTCTTTGTCTTTTATAGCAGATTTTGTTACAAAGTCTATTTTATCTGAGATTAGAATTGCCACTCCTCCTCTTTTTTGGTTGCTGTTTACTTGATAGATTTTTTTTTTCCATCCTCTGATTTTTAACAAATTTATTATGTCTGTTTCTAAGGTGTATCTCTTGTAGTGAACATATAAATGTTTTTTGTTTTTTTTTTTTTTTAACCCATTCTGTCACACTCTGTCTCTTTATGGGTGCATTTAGGCCATTTACATTTGGTGTAACTATTGATAGCTGTGAGTTTATTTCTGTCATTTTGCAGTGCTTTTTGTGTGTGTGGTGCTGACATTTTCTTTGTTCCCTTTAAGCTCCTGTGCTAAATTCTTTTTGTTTGTGGACTTTTTGTTTGTTTGTTTCTTTCATTTTTGTAGATTTTGTGTTTACTGAGATTTTATGTTTTTCTTCTTTATTTTGATGAATAGATTTGTTAACTTTCTTTGTGGTTACCTTGAAATTTACTCTTATCTTCCTAAGTCTGAGCCAGTATTTTGTGAGCTAGTCTTTTGTTACTTGATATTGCCTTGACTTCCTCTCCATTTGAAAGTTCTATACCTACACCATTTATTCCCTTTTTTATTGTTCTGACATTGTCATCATTTACAAATTTACCTCTCTGGTTCCCTGTTGTAAATTTTTAGTTTTGTTTTATCCTTGAGAGTTCATTACCTAAGTTGGTATCTGGCTGATGCAGTCTTGTTACCTACATTCAATCAGTCCTCTGATGTTGATTCTCTAACCAAAGGACTCTGTAATAGTTCTTGTAAGTTTGGTCTAGTTTTTATATATTCTCTTAATTTCTGTTTATCTGGAAATGTCAAATTTCACCATCATATTTGATTGAGAGTTTTGCAGGGTATATTATCCTTGGCTGGAAATTTTTTTTCTTTCAAGGTTTTATATATGTCATCCCATTGTCTTCTTGCCTGCATGGTTTCTGCTGAGTAATCAGAGTTTAGTCTTATTGTTTCCCCACTGTATGTGACTTTTCATTTTCTTGAGTGGCTCTCAGGATTCTTTCTTTATCTTATCTTTTAGCAAGTGTCATTATGATATGCCTTGGTGTCTATCCTATATGGGATTTGTTGAGCTTCTTGTATGGTCAGCTTATCATCTTTCACAATATTAGGGAAGTTTTCTGTCAGCAATTTTTCAATGATCCTCTCTGTATTCTCTGTTTTCTCCCCCATTCTGGAACTCTGTTCACTTACAGGTCTTTTCTTTTGATTGTATCCCACACCGTTCTCAGGATTTATTCATTTTTCTTCCTTCTTTGATTTTTCCTCAAATAAAGTGGTTTCCAAGGATTTGTCTTCAAATTCGCTGATCCTGTCTTCCCTTGTTTCAAAACTGCTCCTCAAACCTTCTAAGACACTGTCCATTTCTGAAATCTTGTTGTTAATCTTTTGGGTTTCTGGTTGCTATTTTTGTATGATTTCTAATTGTGAATTTACTTTGACATTTTGTTCCTGTATTTTTTTCTTGAATTCTTCCATTGTTTTGTTGTATTGTCCATGATTTTGTCTCTTTTCCACATTTTTTTCTGCTTTTTCCTTCATCTCTTGGATAGCTCTGAATATTAGAGATTTGGGTTCCCTATCTTTTTTTTTATCAGGTAGTTCCAGTGACTTTTATTCTTCTGGAAGGTCATCTAGTGTTTTATTTTGGATGCCTACTGGGACCATCCTGTCCAATTACTTTTGTAAACATGTTTTGATATTGTCTTCTGTCTTTGGGGTGGACACTCAGTAGCTATTTTCTTCATTTATTGATTGTAAATTTGTTTGTTTTGTTCTGATTTTTTGTTTTATTTGGTTTGGGTAGATTTGTTTGTTTTGTCCTGCTTTTTTGTTTTATTTGGTTATGGCTGAGCAGGAGAACTGGGCATTCTTTTTTGTTTGCTCATCTGTGGGCATGACACTTCTCACCACCTTGTCCAATGGGCAGGGCCAGTCACTCAGCTATGGAGCAGAAACACAGTTCCAGTGGAAGGGGAGGGGCTGGGATGGGTCATTTTCAGCATATACTGGGGCCAACAGGGTGGGCCCAGGGGCAGTGCAGGGCAGGTTCTGATAGACTATGCCTGTGCTGCTTGGAGATGTGATTCTCAGCACACGGTGCATAAAGGCAGCAGGGATGGGGGAGGATGTGATGTGTGGAGCTAAGGGTGTGGGAAAGTAGGGAAAGAGGAGAGATAAACAGGAGCCAAAAAAAAAAAAAAAAAAGTGCTGAGGGAACCTGCTATTGGAGTGGCATAGACCTGGCGAAGCCATGTGCTAGTGGCTTTCTAGCTGGGCCTGGGCAGTGTGGCAAAGCCAGGAGAGAAGGACAGATATGGCACTCACAGCTAGATAAATAGGAGAAAGGAAAGGGAATAAGGGAGAAAGAGATAAGAAACTAGATTTAAAAGAGAGAGAGAGAAAGGCACATGGCTAGGTGGTCAGGAGAAAGAAAAGGAAGGAAGGTTAAGAGAGATAAAAACTGAGGGGAAAATAAAAGCCTGAAGGGAGACCACTGATGTGGTGGCTCGGACTGGGGAAGGAGCTCTCTATATGAGCGGTGTTGCACAACCCATCAAGTAGGAGCAGCAATGGCACACAGCACTGGGTGTCTGGGGGAAAGGAAAGGAAAGGAGGTAGAGAGAGACAAGAAAATGAGAGAGGGGGAAAAAAAGCCTGAGGGAGACATCTGGCTTGGCAAGGCAGACTAGAGAAGGGGATCTTTGGGGAAGGGCCTCCCCAGCTGAGTGGCACTGCACAGCCCATCTAGAAGGAGTAGAAATGGCACATGACTCCAGGTGCTCAGGAGAAAAGAAAGGAAGGATGGTAGAAAGAGACAAGAAACTGAGAGAAAAAAACAAAAGGCCCAAGGGAGCCCACTGGCTTGGCACTGTGGACTGAGGAAGTGACTCCCCAGTTGAGTGGCACTGCATAGCCTGTCTATAAGGAGTGGAGATGGCACACTGTGCCAGGTATTTGGGGAAAAGGAAAAGAAGGAAGGTAGAGACAGACAAGAAAATGAAAATGAATAAAACCAAAAAAGAAAAAAAAAAATGCCCCAGAGAGCCCATTGGTGTGGCACTGCAGGCCAGGGAAGTGGCTCTCCAGCTGAGTGGCACTGCACAGCCTGTCAAGAAAGAGAGGAGATGGCACACAATGCCAGATGTTTGAGAGAAAGGAAAGGAAGGAGATGAGAGAGAGGGAAGAAAGCAAAAGAAGCTTAAAAAAGTAACAACAGCAATAAAAAAAAAAAAAAAAAAAAAAAAAGTCACTGAAGGCGCCAGCCAGTGAGGGCAGGGAGAATCCAAATGGCAAGGAACATCTCTCTGCCAGAGCAACTTGGGTGCTCCAGAAAGTAGAGGCAGCTGAGCAGGTGGAAGAAGGGTGGAGGATGTGAAAACATGTATCTTTGGTTACCAGATGCTCTGTCTCTTGCTGGGAGCTCCGTGAAGCTTCCTTCCTGTCCTCCCTGCCTGCTGTTCTTGGACAAGATGGTGAATCCATGCCACGTTAGCTGATAGGGACCTCCACTCCCTAGCTCTGCTCTGTCTCTTCTCTGTCAGTTTCTTACTCCATCCGGTGCTTGGTTGAATTCTTTATCCCTTCATGATGCTTAGGGTTCCAGAATTGGCATTTGTCTTTGTTTTACTTAGTTTTTTTGGTCTTTGCTCAGGAGGGAACGGCATGGTGCTTCTGTCTATAGCACCATTTTGGCTCTGAAGACTGCTTGTGTGTTTTTATTACAATTTTTGTGTAGTCTTCAATTCCTGTTATTCTAGTCCTCTTGGCTTTCTGTTCTTCAGATATTCACCAAGATTTCTTGTTCACCTAAAGCAATCTATTTTGTTTCTTAGTATAAATATAAAATATTTTAAACAGCTTTTGCTTCATTTAAAATAAATTTAATCCAGTGCCGTCGAGTCGATTCCAACTCATAGCGACCCTATAGGACAGAGTAGAACTGCCCCATAGAGTTTCCAAGGAGCGCCTGGTGGATTCAAACTGCCAACCCTTTGGTTAGCAGCCTTAATACTTAACCACTGTTTCCAAAATAAATTTAGACTGGGGTAAAAGTGGTTACTTGTGTTCAGTTCACTCTGCTTTAATAGCATTTGCAGTGAAAATTACAATGTTGCAGGGGTGTAAACTGTAGCACAACCACCTCAGGAGTCATCTACACAGAAACAGATGACAATGGTTCATGTCCAATTTTGTGGTTACAGTTATAAGGGGAAGATAAGTATGGGAAACCAAAAAGAAAAGAAAAAAAAAACTTGTTGCTGTTGAGTCAATTCCGACTCATGGTAATCCTATAGGACAGAGTAGAACTGCCCCCATAGGATTTCCAAGGAGCTGTTGGTGGATTCGAGCTGCTGACCTTTTGGTTAGCAGCCGGATGCTTAACCACTGCACCACCAGGGCTCCCAGTATAGAAAAATAAACAATGAAATTCCCAGAGATTGATCTGTATTCCAGGTTGAGTGTGATAGAATATTTCATCCTTGGTTAGTCAAAAAGAAAGAAAGAAGGAAAGAGAGAGTGAGCCAACAGGATAATAAAGATTGAGCTAGAATACAAATCAGAGGAATTCTTCAGAATAAGTCAAGGCAGGCCTCGTGCAAAACCTCTTCCAGACAAAAGACATAGGTGAGTATTTGATGGCAGGAAAGAAGTTTGAAGACAATAACTATGTTGAAACGCAGGATTTTGGTTGATTTCAGGATGTTGTTTATTGACAGTGATTGACGTTTCATTGTGACCTTCACTGGAAGAGACTGCAATTACCTCTGAAGTAAAGCACCAGACCATAAATTTTCTATACTAAGTCAATAATAATGATTGTTTTATTTAACTCTCTTAGTGTATCTACCTCCAGCCTAGGTATTTAGAACACTCAGGAGCCATTTAAAATATATCTATAATAAACCCCCAAATTTCAACACATTTAAAACAAGCATCATACGCTATTTAAATCTTTTTTTTTTTTTATTACCAAAGGCAAAAACCCGGTGGCGTAGTGGTTAAGTGCTACGGCTGCTAACCAAAAGGTCGGCAGTTTGAATCCACCTGGCGCTCCTTGGAAACCCTATGGGGCAGTTCTACTCTGTCCTATAGGGTTGCTATGAGTCAGAATTGGCTCTACGGCAGCAGGTTTGGTTTTTTAGGTTTGGCACTACCAAAGGCAGACACACAGGCTGTGCACAGTACTCTAGGTATTCGTTAAATCAATTCAATTTTAGAAGTTAGACTTCATATCTATGCATTTAAATTTGAAACTAAGAACCAAGAGTAATAGAATGTTATAGGTGGGAGAACCTCATTAGGCTAAATATCACCAGAATTTTAGTTGTCTGGAATTTTCACCTAAATATGACTTGGGGTTTGAATTATATTTGTGGTTGTTGCCAAACATGGCTACATGTCCAGAATCACAGAGGGAGCATTTTGAACAATGGAGAGCCCTGGGTCTTACTCAGAGATTTTGATTCAGTTGGTTTCCAGGAGCCCTGGTGGTGCAGTGGTTAAGAGCTAGGCTGTTAACCAAAAGGTCTGCAGTTTGAATCTACCGGCTGCTACTTGTGAACCGTATGAGGCAGTTCTACTCTGTCCCACAGGGTTTCTAATGAGTAGGAATTGACTTGACAGCAATGGGTTTTGGAAATTTACAGTGTTAAAAATCTCCCTAGATGTTGCGTGTCATGAGGCTTAATATCAGACCACTGATTTAGAAAACTTCCTGATTTTTCATTGCCTTTTTACCTTTAGAACATATACTTTTAGGATATTCGGAATATTCACCTTCAGAATAAATACACAATACATACCCTGTCTTTTTCTAAAAGGTCTAGAATTTCCAGATTCCCATTTTAGGTAAATGAGAGAGTTAGCAAATAAGTCTATCTGAATAAAACCTAAATGGCTTTAAAGTTTCTCACCCTTCCCCCTCCTTTTTTTTTCTTTCAACAATTGTTAAAAATACCACCCAACAAAGACAAAGAAAGCCTCCCAAAAAGAACAGTTGAAAGTTTACAAAAACAGGAAACATCTGAGCTAGCCAAATCCTTTGATGAAAACTTGTAATACTGACTCTTCAGAAAGACAACACAAACTCAATCGTTCTGTGTCCTCATGGTCATTGACTGAGTTCCTTTTCCATTGTCTAACCGAGCCTTACTAATCACAAGCAGATTTTAATGGTATTGCTTGTGTTTATTACTGGAGTATCCAAATTTGCCTTTAGTCTTCATATTCTCCTTTCTATTTATTTTTAAACCTGCAACAGATCTGAAACCTCTCATATCAAACATCAAGATGGGAAATAATGTACATTTAAATGCTGTGGATCTCTTTACAAAACCTGTAATAGAAAAGTTCTGAACTGTGCGATTTTACCACTTCACTCCTTTGATTAAAATCTTTTAAAGGCTTCCCATCTTCTTAGGATGATATAAAAAATTTAATAAGCTGGTTGTCCTCTGTTTGCCATTTCTTCCTTCCCTGGTTTCTCTGTCCTTCTTTGCATGGCTGTATGTCCCAAAAAAGACACTGGATGGAGACATTGGCAGGGTGCAAGGAGAGAGAGTTTGGAGGTGTTTCTTCCTTGCTGCCCCTCTGTTTCTGCCTTGGTTCTGTGCCCCTGCTGTGGGTAGCCTCACCTCAACAGCCCCAGCTCTCACTGGACTCTGCTAGCTCCATTCCTTCACCTCGCACCTAGGGGTGGTGATGACTCCCTGTTTTTGCCTAGACCCCAACCCTTGTTGGTTTCCTCAACACTACCTGCACTTCTGTAAGTATTCCTTTCATTGGAGGCTCTTTATTAAACTATCTGTGAGATTTTTGTTTCCTTCTTGAACCTTGACTGAAAAGCTGAGATTATAAGGGTTGGTGTGATGTAACCCCTGCTACCTCTCCCACATTTCACTCTGTTTTCCAGCTGTGCTGTCTCTCACCCAATGGCATACACTGCTTCCTGTGCCTGGACTGTTCTTTCTCACCCTCTTTACCTGGTTAAGTCCTGTCTTCCCATCCTTTAGGTGTCTATATATTTGAAATAATTCGTAGGTCATTACCAAGAGTGCCCAATGAATATTTGACACTTAGGAAATGTTTGTGGTTGAGGATAGTATACCCCTGCAAATTACATCATAATCAATTTAACCCAGGGCAAAGGCTATTGAAAATATAGAGGAAATTGCTTGCTTGTAAATAAAAAAATAATAATAATTAATTTTTAAATATTTAATTGTGTTAGTAGATGTTGAACATACAAAAAATATTTTAAACTAGTAGAAAATCAAGTAAGTTTCATCCCAACACTTTTTTTTTTTAGCATTTACTATATGCACCAAAAAAAAAAATTTTTTTTTTTTTTTTTACTGGAAGGAGCCCTGGTGGTAAAATGGCTAAGCCCTTGGCTGCTAACTGAAAGGTCAGTGGTTCAAACCCACCCAGTGGCTCTGAAGGAGAAAGACCTGGTGATCTGCTCTGGTAGAGCTTACAGCCTAGAAAACCCTACTGGACAATTTTACTCTGTCACATATGGTCACTTTAAGTCAGAATTGACTTGACCACATACTCACACAACAGATACGGTAGAATCTTTTGAAATTTTACAGAGACTATATTAGGGAGTTAAGGAGGTGAATGGAGGTTTATTGAAGGTGTAACTTGAAAGAAATGGAATAGTCCCAAATATTAATTGCTGTTGAAGGTTGGTTTTAACATGCTTGGTTCTGAAGAAAACCTTATGAAATCAGGAACAGAGAAATGTGAACTATTGATGACCATCATTTCCCATGGGATGTCACCAGCTGTACCTTTTTAGCTCTATGACTCTTCAGCTTTGTCAAAATTTCACCAGTGGTTGTGAAGACTTAAATATTTCACTTCTACTGACCTCCCGATTGAAGTAAAAGTCCTCTTACTTTACATATGTACATCACCTCGTATCTTTCAAAACTCATTTACATGCATTGTTTAATTTTGACCCAGTGAGGTAAATAGAGGCTCAGAGTGTTAAATACCTTGGTGAAGGCTACAGAGATTGAAAGAGGAAGAGTTTTAAAATCAACTGTGGGCTCTCTGTCATCAAGTCTGTCCTTTCTTCCACTGTTTCATGTTGATGATGCAGATATTATCAGAAACCTGGGCAATTATCTATTCCTCTGGTTTTGAAAAGAGGCTGATTTGAAAAGGAAAAGGAAGAGCCAAAATTTTACTTGGACCAAGTCAAAGAAAGATATGTCTCTTTGTTTAAAGTGCCAAGCATAATGTCTGTCAAGTAGTAGGTATTGTACGAATTTTAGTTATCTTCCTCTTCCTTGAAACAAACAATTGAGAGCATTGTCTTGATAAAAATTTATCATTGGTTTATGAGCAAAGGGCAAAGGCTGTACCTGCCCAAGCTAATGGGGTTCAATTTTACTGCCTTTGAATCTGACGTCTTTCCTCAATTAGAACTTTAAGAAGTTTGATCGGGAATTTTAAGAGGTCATTTATGTAAAGATAATCTGGACCTTCTTATTTCTAGACACGTTATCAAGATTATCTGCTTCATGAAGGCATTGCAAGCAAGTGTATCACGAACTCAAACACAGCAAGTACACCTGTACATCATTGCAGCAATTGACTCCTCATGTGGTCTATAGAAGCCAGGTTTAGACCATGGAGCAAGACGGTTGGGCCCTTTGCCCATGGCAGGTTTGGTGGCTAACTCCATAAATTGATTGGATCTGCTTTGTTCAGAAATACAGCCTCCCATTTGTAATAACACTAGAAGATTAGCAGATCTTGCCAGGGCCCTTTTTTACCTGCTGAAAGCTGATGCAATCACCTAGGCAAACTGATGAGTGACTGCTACCCTTCACGCTTGCTCATGGCTCACAGGTGTACCTTCAATTTTGTCCTTTGCTCCAATAATGGGATGAAGTGCTTGTATTTAAAACCCATTTCCTTCAGCGACTATTGGTTCAATGAGAAAATAATTATTATAAGCATAGGATGGTGATTTTTTTTTTTTTCCTCTAAAGACAATAGAGATATTTAGCTCATCAGTTTCTTGAAGAAGGGAAGGGAAAGAATCAGGGGAGGGGGGCAAGAGGGAAAACCCTCTTGAATAAAAAAGCCAATCATCAGGTGACATTGCCAGCACTAACATTTAGTAACTCATAATTGCTGTAACTAGGGCCACTGAGCTTTGCAAATATTATCTAGTAAATTTTAATTAGTACCCGGGGGATTGAAGAGTTTTGGAATAAGCTCTTGGGAGAAGCTTCCCCAGCCAGTGGCAATGTGTGCTGAGTAATTTTAGATCAGCTGGCCTGTCAGAGCGGATCAGTGTCATCACGCCACTTATCCTGAGGAAAATGCACCTGCTTCTACATGGAAATAAGGTGCATTATCTGCCAATTTGTGCTGCTTATTCCTCCTGCTCCCCAGGTTTGACGAGTCAGGAGTGTGAGGGCTAAATCAGGAGGCTGTGGAGGAGAAAAGAGGGGAGCGTCTCCAATCTTCAAGGGTACGTGCTGTCACAGCTCTGAGCAGCTCCCTCGTCTCCAGTTGTGTTCCAACCTCTCATAGCTCCTCCAAAATGGGCTGTGTTATACTATGAAAAATTATAAGGCCATCCTGCAATAAGAAAAATACATTTCTTACTATTTCCCTTTTCAATGGGGGAATTTTTAAACACATTCTGCAAAGTTGTTGTTAGCTGCTATTGATTGAGTCACCCCAACTCAGTCTGACCCCATGTACAATAGAATGAAACTCTACCCAGGCCTGTGCCACCCCCATGATTAGTTGTGGATCAGTCCATTGTGATCCATAGGGTCTTCACTGGCTGATTTTTGAAAGGAGGTCACCAGGCCTTTCTTCCTAGTCTATCTTAATCTGGAAGCTCTGCTGAAACCTGTTCACCATGAGTGACCCTGCTGGCATTTGAAATACTGGTTGTATAGCTTCCAGCATCACAGCAACAGGCAAGCCACCACAGGATGACAAACTGATAGATGGGTAGTGGTATCATTGAATAGGATACCAGAATTAGCTGATGAGCCACCGTTCAACTCCTCTTTATTCTTGATTTTTTGATAGTCTGGGTTTTCAAACTTCCCTGCTTTTGCTCCCATTCTCACCACACCTGAGGAACTCTTCAAACTCCCATTAGCAATGTTCATTATGCTGTGATTTTCTTTGGGACCATGTGTCAGATTTTATTTATTTAGTTATCTATTTTTTTTTCATTGAACTTTAGATGAAGGTTTACAGAACAAACTAGTTTCTCATCAAAGAGGTAGTACACACATTGTCATATGACATTCGTTAACAACCCCACGACATGTCAACACTCTCCCTTCTCAACCCCCAGTTCCCTGTTACCAGGCTTTCCTGTTCCCTCCAACTTTCCAGTCCCCGCTCCAGGGCTGCTGTGCCCCTTTACTCTTGTTTTGTTCCATGGGCCTGTTCAGTCTTTGACTGATGGGTGAACCTCAGGATTGGCCTTATTACTGAACTGAAAGGATGTCCAGAGTCCATACTCTCAGGGTTTCTCCAGTCTCTGTCAGGGCAGCAAGTCTGATCTTTCTTTTTGAGTTAGAATTTTGTTCTACATTTTTCTCCAGCTCTGTCCAGGACCCTCTACTGTGATCCCTGTCGGAGCAGTCAGTGGTGGTAGCCGGGTACCATCTAGTTGTACTGGATTCAGTCTGGTGGAGGCTGTGATAGATGTGGTCCGTTAGGCCCCACGTCAGATTTTTGAGCAGGTAATTTGATATGCCCTGTAGATGGAATTACCACAGCAGTCTATGGAAAACAAAGCAAACGAAATGAACAATAGGTGTGAGGGCAGATTAAATGAAACTAAGGAGGTAGATTACACCCTGTGGGGAATTTACCTTTTCTCAGCTTTAATCACAATCCCACTATTTTCTTTCCTCTCACACAGAAGTACAACATTAATGGCCAATACACCATTCGGCCTGAGTTAGTTAGTTTTCTGACATAGTATTCAGAAAATGGACTCGGCAGTCACCCAGATCGGTGTAATCTGGGACAAATTCTCTGAACCTGTTTCTTCAAGACATAATGTGGCAATTTTGCAGGGTTGTTGTACAGATTTTAAAAGGTAAAAGATGGCATAGACCTCGACTCACAGTAGTTTCTTAAGTGCTTATTTTGGTTGAATATCTCTTTTTAACGGTTTATTTCCCTGTACATTTAGGAATTCACATTCTATCAATGAGAAATCATAGACTCTGTGCTGGTTTGAAGCCAATAATAAAATGATTGATACAAGTCAAGACTAAACCTGAAGTAAAATCAGTTTCTCTGGTTTTGAAAAAAAAATCTTGTTATAAATAGTCCCATAGCTACCTGCATTTGGCAGATATTTGTACGTGTGTGTGTATAAATAATATGCTTTATTTCCTCTTAAGTGCTGATACAAAAACAGAAGTACGAAAATATCACTCGGTATTTCCAGTCTTACTGGAAGCAATCTTGTAGGCTCCCATGTCATCTCGGTTGGTTATGCTTGTTAACATTAGGCCTTCATTCAACATACACTTTTTTTTTGGAGTGACTTACCATGTCATATCATAATTCATCAAATCTGCTACAGAAATCAATTTATCTTGAGGTTTCGCAAACTGGGTTATATCACATTTATTGGAACGAAAATAAATAAATATCTATTTATTTATTAAGTACTGACCATAGTCTTACCCCTCGTTGTCAAGCCCACGGAAGAAGTATAATACCCAGACTTTGTCTCATATTTTTAAACTCAATTGGAGAGAAAAAAACAAAGAAAGAAAAACACATGAAATAATTGGAAAACAGCGAGTGAATGATACATGAGTTTTAGCATCTGGGGAAGAAACATTTTGTGTTGCTAGGACTAGATACAGGTCGGGATGCAAGATTTGAGTGGATGATGGAGAAAGAAGACTGTTAGCATGTGCCAAGAACAGGGTATTTTGTTTGTTTGTTTGGTGTGTGCATGTGTGCTTATGTGTAACCCTAACAAGCATTATATGGAGGGAGTTATTCTTTTGCTTCTCTTTGATAATTCTTCTCCTTTTCCTCCTCCTCCATGTCATTTGCCACCACCTCTTCCTTCTCCTTATTCTTGAGAATGTGTTGTGTTTCAATATGAAAACATTCCCAGATATACCTAAGAATTTCAATGAAAAGTGAAGGTATGCAGTGTTGTCTAGATGCCTCAGACTGTATTCAGGTGTATTTAAGTGCATAATTACATCTGCATTACCTACTTTTAGACATCTCCTAAGCCTGAACTACATTACTACCCACTGCTGTTGTCATAGAGACCCCATAGAGTTTCTAAGGCTGTAAATCTCTAAGGAAGCAGACTACCGTATCTTTCTCCCACAGAGCCACTGGTGGTTTCGAACTGCCAAACTTTCGGTTAGCAGTTGATCGCTTTAACCGCTGCACCACCAGGGCCCCTTGAACTCCTTTAATAACTGGCTTTAATTTCTACCTTACCCAGATTATATTAAATATACTAATCTTTGAATAGCACTCAAAAATTTACATAGACTTCCCACAGATTTATCTCATTTGATCTCATAATTACCATGTTGGATATTTTCTTATTAGCTCATTTTATATATAATATACTGAGACTTAGAGAGATCAAGTATTTTCCTGAGATTACTAAATGACAAAAATAGCAACTCTAAGGTCCTAAGTGTCCTTTAAGCATTAGAAACATTGCGTGCAAAGAGAAAAGATTGTGAAATGTAAAAGAATGGGGACAACGCTTTTGTTATCTTAGAATTTTAGCAAAAGTCCTAAGGCTGTGAAGGGTACAAAGGATGAAAAGGTAATTCCACATGTCTGTCAGTTTGTCATACTGTGGGGGCTTGTGTGTTGCTGTGATGCTAGAAGCTATGCCACCGGTATTCAGACACCAACAGGGTCACCCATGGAGGAGAGGTTTCAGCTGAGCTTCCAGACTACGACAGACTAGGAAGAAGGACCCGGCAGTCTACTTGTGAAAAACATTAGCCAGTGAAAACCTTATGAATAGCAGCGGAACATTGTCTGATATAGTGCTGGAAGATGAGCCCCCCAGGTTGAAAGGCACTCAAAGGATGACCGGGGAAGAACTGCCTCCTCAAAGGAGAGTCGACTTCAATGATGTGGTTGGAGTAAAGCTTTCGAGACCTTCATTTACTGATGTGGCGTGATTCAAAATGAGAAGAAACAGCTGCAAACATCCATTAATAATCAGAACCTGGAACGTATGATTATGAATCTAGGAAAATTGGAAATCATCAAAAATGAATGGAATGCATAAACATCGACATCCTAGGCATTAGCGAGCTGAAATGGACTGGCATTGGCTATTTTGAATTGGACAATGATATAGTCTACTCTGCTGGGAATGACAACTCAAAGAGGAATGGTGTTGCATTCATCGTCAAAAAGAATGTTTCAAGATGTATCCGGAAGTACAACGGTGTCAGTGATAGGATAATATCCATGTGCCTACAAGGAACACCAGTTAATACAACTATTATTTAAATTTAGGCATCATCCACTGGGGCCAAAGATGAAGAAATAGAAGACTTTTATCAGCTGCTGCAGTCTGAAATTGATCGAACATGCAATCAAGATGCATTGATAATTACTGGTGATTGGAATGTGAAAGCTGGAAACAAAGTGAAAGGATCAGTAGTTGGAAAATACAGCCTTGGTGACAGAAACAATGCTGGAGATAGAATGACAGAATTTTGCAAGACCAACGACTTCTTCATTGCAAATACCTTCTTTCACCAACATAAATGGTGATTATACATATGGACCTCACCAGATGGAACACAGAAATCAAATCGACTACCTCTGTGGAAAGAGATGATAGAAAATCTCAATATCATCAGTCAGAACAAGGCCAGGGGCCAACTGTGGAACAGACCATGAGTTGCTCATATGCAAATTCAAGCTGAAACTGAAGAAAATCAGAGTAAGTCCACGAGAGCCAGAATACGACCTTGAGTACATCCCACCTGAATTTAGAGACCATCTGAAGAATAGATTTGACGCATTGAACACTAGTGACCGAAGACCAGATGAGTTGTGAAATGACATCAACGACATCATACATGAAGAAAGCAAGAGGTTACTGAAAAGATAGGAAAGAAAGAAAAGACCAAGATGGATGTCAGAGGAGACTCTGAAACTTGCTCTAGAATGTCAAGCAGCTAAAGCAAAAGGAAGAATTGATGAAGTATAAGAACTGAACAGAAGATTTCAAAGGGCATCTAGAGAAGACAAAGTGAAGTATGATAATGACATGTGTAAAGAGCTGGAGATGGAAAACCAAAATGGAAGAACGTGCTCTGCGCTTCTCAAAGTGAAAGAACTGAAGAAAAAATTCAAGCCCCAAATTGCAGTAGTGAAGGATTCTATGGGAAAATATTAAATGATGCAGGAAGCATCAAAAGAAGATGAAAGGAATACACAGTCATTATACCAAAAAGAATTAGTCGATGTTCAACCATTTCAAGAGGTGGCATATGATCAGGAACTGACGTTACTAAAGGAAGAAGTCCAAGCTGCTCTGAAGGCATTGGCGAAAAACAAGGCTCCAGGAATTGATGGAATATCAATTGAGATGTTTCAACAAACAGATGCAGTGCTGAAAGTGCTCATTCTTCTATGCCAAGAAATATGGAAGGCAGGTTCCTGGCCAACTGACTGGAAGAGATCCATATTTATGCCTATTCCCAAGAAAGGTGATCCAACCAAACGTGGAAATTATAGAACAATATTAATATCACACACAAGCAAAATTTTGCTGAAGATCATTCAAAAACAGCTGCAGCAGTATATCGACAGGGAACGGGCAGAAATTCAGGCCGGTTTCAGAAGAGGACGTGGAGCCAGGGATATCATTGCTGATGTCAGATGAATCCTGGCTGAAAGCAGAGAATACCAGAAGGATGTTTACCTGTGTTTTATTGACTATGCAAAGGCATTCGACTGTGTGGATCATAACAAATTACGGATAACTTTGCGAAGAATGGGAATTCCGGAACACTTAATTGTGCTCATGAGGAAACTTTACATAGATCAAGAGGCAGTTGTTTGGACAGAGCAAGGGGATACTGATTGGTTTAAAGTCAAGAAAGGCGTGTGTCAGGGTTGTATTCTTTCACCATACCTATTCAATCTGTATGCTGAGCTGATAATATGAGAAGCTGGACTATATGAAGAGAACGGGGCATCAGGATTGGAGGAAGACTCATTAACAACCTGCATTATGCAGATGACACAACCTTGCTTGCTGAAAGTGAAGAGGACTTGAAGCACTTACTAATGAAGATCAAAGACCACAGCCTTCAGTATGGATTGCACCTCAACATAAAGAAAACAAAAATCCTCACAACTGGACAAATGAGCAACATCATGATAAACGGAGAAAAGACTGCAGTTGTCAAGGATTTCATTCTACTTAGATCCACAATCAACAGCCATGTAAGCAGCAGTCAAGAAATCAAAAGACGCGTTGCATTGTGTAAATCTGCTGCAAAGGACCTCTTTAAAGTGTTGAAGAGCAAAGATGTCACCTTGAACACTAAGGTGTGCCTGACCCAAGCCATGGTATTTTCAATCACATCATATACATGTGAAAGCTGGACAATGAATAAGAAAGACCGAAGAAGAATTGACACCTTTGAATTGTGGTGTTGGTGAAGAATATTGAATATGCCATCGACTGCCAAAAGAATGAACAAATCTGTCTTAGAAGAAGTACAGCCAGAATGCTCCTTAGAGGCAAGGGTGGTAAGACTGCGTCTTATATACTTTGGACATGTTGTCAGGAGAGATCAGTCCCTGGAGAAGGACATCATGCTCGGCAGATTACAGGGTCAGCAGAAAAGAGGAAGACCCTCAATGAGGTGGATTGACACAGTGGCTGCAACAATGAGCTTAAGCATAGCAACGATTGTAAGGATGGCTCAGGATCGGGCAGTGTTTCGTTCTGTTGTGCATAGGGTCGCTATGAGTTGGAACAGACTCGACGGCACCTAACAACAACAACAACCCCACAGGATTTTCTAAAATGAAAAGCCAGTCCAGCTGCCATTACCCCAACAGCTCAAGTTAAAAAAGGTCAGTCATTCAAAGGTAGATTTGGTAAAGGCAATTTCCTTTGAAGGGAGTCCCTGGGTGGTGCTTGGCTGCTAACAGAAGACTGAGGTTGGAATCCACCCACAGGTGCCTTGGAAGAAATCTTTTGCTATCTATTTCCAAAAAATCAGTCATCGAAAACCATGCAGCACAGTTCTATTCTGACACACCTAGGGTCACTATGAGTCAGGGTTGACTTAGTGGGAACTGATTTCTCCGTTAAAGACTGGAGGGGGTGCTTACTCCATTTATGCCAAGTGAGTAAGGCTCCGCCATTAAAGAGTAGAGGCAAAGGAAAGAGGGAGACTGTCATCTTATTCCTTGGCTTGAAGAGTGTTGAGACTTTTAGTCCCCCTAGAGTTCCTCCTGAAGTGGTGTGCAAAATAATTCTTGGGAGTGTTTGAAATGTGTCACCTGAAGTTTGGGGTTAGGAATAGAGCCTGGTGTCCGCTCCTCACTTGGTAAAGTCTGAAGACAGGAGGCTGGATGGAGCTGACCACAAAAAGAGAGGACAGATGGTCAGTATTGGGTCAAGCTGAACTTTCACAATGTGGAGGAGCCAGGTGATTTTCCCATGGAACATGGTGGAAGGTAGCTAAGTTTGGGACATCTTAAAAGGATTTTGACCAAGAAGGATAGATGCGTAGGCATTTCCAAACTTTAATTAATATGCTGCACAACAGAGCCAACGTTTGCATATTTGCTGTGATAAAAGATACTTGCTAGCCAAGAAGAACTACTAAAAGCTCTGGCCAGAAGCAGTGGAAGAGAAGGGAGAGAAAGAATTGTGAAAAAGCTGGGGGTGATAATCACAATATTTCACAATTTGTAGGGCACACATTGACCAGTCAGAGAGGATGCCCACCAGGCTGGTGTGTACCAGCAGAATACCACTAATCAAGAAAGATTTGACTTGCACTACTGAACTTGGGGGGAAGGGAAGAAGCTCTAAATTGGGTATGATATTAAAACAGATTTAGACTGGAACAGACTTTTTAATACAGAAAAAGAGGCGATCCAAATCTATTGGACTTGCTGGAGATGTTGTCCGGAGGAGAGAAAGTTCTATCCTATGGAGAATTTTTGAGGGCACCATTGGGAGAAATATAAAACTAATGCTGATTGTAGCCCTACCCAGGTCAGTGAATTTACTGAGTGATTTGCATATGACCAGAGAAAAGTTGTTTTTATAAAACATCCTGAACTACAAGCAAAAATTTTGTCAGGATCTTTGTGTGATGGTTAATTTCATGTGTCATCTTGGCTTGGTTATGGTGCCCGGTTGTTTGGTAAAACACTAGCCTAGCTGTTGTTCTGAAGTATTTACGTGTGATTAAATCAGTTGGCCTTCATAATGTGGGTGGGGTTCATCCAATCAGTCGAAGGCCTTTAAAGCAAAATGGGAAATTTGTAGCGTGAGTATTCTGCCTCTAGACTATAAGTAGACATCTTGCCAGAATTCCTGCCAGTCCACTGCCTGGCCTACTGATTTTGGGACACAAGACTGCCTGAATTTCTAACCTGTCACTTGACCTACAGATTTTGGACTTGCCTGTCTCCCAAAATTGCGTGAACCAATTCCTCAAAGATAAATCTCTTTCTCTCTTCATATATATATAAAAAATATGTATATGTGCGTGAATGTATATACATATACAGATGTGTATATATTATTACTGGTTCTGTTTCTATATGACACTTGGGTAGCACTTTGTAAGTAAGTTTTAGAATTGAGGTCCCTACAGATGAAGTAGCTTGGCCAAAGTCAAAGTCATATACACGGTACAGTAGAAGAAACATTCAGAAAAACATTGAAATCTACACAGGGTGTCTGAAACAAGGTCAAACCCACCCTTTACTGAAGGAATGACATGTCAAACTGCTTAAAGTTACCCAACACACATATGATTTCTTTTGTGAACAACGGGGAAAGGATTATTTGTTGTAGCCCCCAGGAGTAAACAAGATTTTTGGTAAGACTCTAAAGACAGTAAAGATAAAAGGAGGAGAAGCTTGATCTTATATTGTTACAAGTTCATTTAGTTTGGGAGGAAATGCTGAAGGCTAGAAAACAGCCGGCAAAATCCAATTATTAAAGAAAGGAATCACAGCTCTACCAGCAAATTAGAGACCAGTTAGAGCAACAGTGATCTCCGAGGAATGGCTGTAGAAAATATTCTGAAGGTTACAGTAGAATTGGGGGAAAAAAACCCATTTAATCAAAGGAGGCTGATGTATGGGAAAGAATGTTCCATGTGTGGGAAATACTATTATTCAGCAGAGCACTTTTTCTTTTCTTTTTTAAATTGTTAATTCAAAATGCTTCACTTTCTCTAGTTTGTGCTTTTCGATTTGTGTTATACTTTGATACATGACATGATCTGTTTTTATTAAAAAAGAAAAAAAAGTTTCCTGCCTTTGGTGTAGGTCTATGGGATATCTTGTTTTGGAGAAGTTTAAGAAGATAATTCAACTCTGTAGTGCTAACTGGGGCCTTAGAGCTACTCTTATGGAGCTCACAGTCTAATGCAAGTAAACAGTCAATTAAAGAAAAAAAAAAGAACATAATTAGCAAGGTATTGTGGAAAAAATGGAGAGCAAGTGAAGGGAAATTGGGAACTCCATTTGAGGATGGGTGGGAGGGGACAGGTAGCAATTCTAATGATTAGACATCATTGGGCATTCCTCAGCGGTACGATCAGTTAAGTGCTTGACTACTAACTGAAAGGTTCGCAGTTTGAATCCACCCAGAGGTGCCTTGGGAGAAAGACCTGGCAATCTGTTTCTAAAAGGTCACAGCCTTGAAAACACTGTGGAGCACAGTTTTATTCTGACACACTTGGGATCGCCATGTCTGTATTTTCACTAACTGGAGGCACTGATACGGGATAAGTTTGTGATTCTCAACCCTTGCTGCACGTAAGAATAAATCAGGGGGCCTTTGAAAAAGCAGATGCTGGAGCCCAGCACCAGGGAAGAAAATTTATTTAGCCTCTGTGGGGTCTGGCATTAGTCTGTTTACACACTCTCTACAAACAAAACGAAAAAACAAAACCAAAGCCATTGCTGTTAGAGTTGATTCTGACTCATGGTGACCCCATGTGTTTCAGGGTAGAACTGTGCCCTACAGGGATTTCTTAGCTGTAAGAGAGTAAACCATTTGTGCCATGTGGGGACCTAGACACACTCTAAAATAAAACAAAAACAAAAAAACACACCAAACCCGATGCCATCCAGTCGATTCCAACTCATACCCTAGTGACGCAGAAATGCAGGGTTGAGGGCCCACTGAACAGCCTGTAGATATGTTCAGAGGAATGTCCCATGTGACTTAATCCTCAAAACCTTACAAGAGAGGTATTGGGAGCCTCATTCTGCAGAGAAGGAAACTGTATTTCCGGAAAATGGCGTGATTTTCTCAGAGGATGTAGAGGGGCATATTTCATTTCAGACACACTATTTGGAAATTGTGGGTTGGAAAGCTAATTCGGTTCCCCTCAAATAAAATGGTTTACTTGTGAAACGTTTTTCCACCATCTGCACCTCTGAAAATAAAGTGGCAAGTTCCATTATGTGACTGCAGAAAGTTTGACCCCGAATGAGCAACTGATAAAAAGTGAAATTAAATTACATACCCGATTTTAGAGGGGGAATCTCAAAATAGAGGATTTCAAAATAGGTGCCCTGAAATTATTTCTAAGGTTTGCTTTTATATTTATACATTTCAAAGAAGAAATCCACCAAACCTTCATTTTTTAATGTTTGGAGCAGCGTTTTTTTTTTTTTTTCTTCATTATTTCTGAGCAACATAAACCCAGGAAGTGCTAGAAATTTCATGCAGTGGGTTTTTCTTCTTGATGATAACGCTTGAGTAGTGTAAAATACTGATAAAACAAATAGCCACTTTTGCTAAGAGATTTTGAATTATTGCTTTAGTTATAAACTTCAAATATAAAAATAAAAGAAGCTCTTTATTCCAGTGACTTAGATAACATGACTGCTTCCCATATTTGTGGCCATGTTACACTCCTGTAGGTATGTGAATCTTTTTGCCAGAAACGTCTTTTGTCTATTTAAAGGTGATACATGTGTATGATAAAAAATTCAGAAGGGAAAAAAACAAGAGAGAGAGAGAGAGACGATAGGGTAAAGAAAGCACACCTGCCAGTCTAAACCCTTTGTTCCACAACTCCTCAGAGTTAAGTTTTTGCCAATTTGTTTTTTTTCCTGTTTGTGTATATACCCTTCTAGCATTACTCCATGTCCCTCCAAATGAAACCCTGGTGGCACAGTGGTTAAGTGCTACAGCTGCTAACCAAAAAGTCTGCTGTTCGAATCTGCCAGGCTCTCCTTGGAAACCGTATGGGACAGTTCTACTCCGACCTATAGGGTCGCTATGAGTCAGAACCAATTCGATGGCAACGGGTTTTTTTTTTTTTTTTTTTGGTTTTACCTTTTTACGCACATAAGAGCATACCATAAATTCACCCTGCTCTGTGTTTTGGTGTTTTCACTGAATAATACTTCTTGGAGGCCATTCTCTAGCAGCAGCTATAGACCTACTTCATTTATTATTGTCATTTTAATTTTTATTATAAGATATATATAACAAAAGTTGCCATTTTAACCATTTTTAAGTGTATAATTCAGTGACATTAATTACATTCACCATGTTGTATAACAATCACCACTATTCATTTTCAACTTTCCCGTCACCCTAAACAGAAACTCAGTAACCCTTCATTAAAAAATTTCACTATCCTCTTCCCCAGCCCCTGATAACCACCAATAAATTTTTGTATTTAGGTTTTTGCCTATTCTAGATATTTCATATAAGTGGGATCACACAACGTTTGCCTTTCTATGTCTGACTTATTTCACTCAGCATAATGTTGATATCATAGCATGTATCACAGCTTCATTTCTCTTTATTTGGCTGAATAATATTCCGTTGTACATTATACTACATTCTGTTTATCCATTCGTCTGCTGATGGATACTTGGGTTGTTTCTACCTTTTTTAGCTATTGTGAATAATGTTGCAATGAACATTGTTGTATATGTATCTGCTTGAGATCCTGCTTTCAGGTCTCTTGGGTATATAACAAAGAGTAAAATTGCTGGGTCAATTCTATGTTTAATTTTTTGAGGAACTGCTAAACTGTTTTCCATAGGAGTTGCGCCAGTTTACATCTCATCAACAGAGCACAAGGGTTCCAATTTCTCTACATCTTCACCACCACTTATTAATTTCTATTTTTCCGATAATAGACATCTTAATGTAGATGTACTTATTGGTCATTTATATATCTTCTTTGGAGAAATGTCTATTCAAGTCGATTGCCCATTTTCAATTGGGTTGTCTTTTTGTTGTTCAGTTGTAGGAGCTCTTTACTTACCCAGTAAAAAAAATCTGGATATTAAACCCTTATGAGATATATGATTCTCAAATATTTTCTCCCTTCTGCAGTGCGTTTGTTCATTTTGTGGATAAAGTCCTTTGATGTACGTTTTTCATTTCTTAGAATCCTTTCTAAGAATCAGTTGTCAAAAATAAGATCTTGAAATTTTACTCCTATATTTTCATCTAAGAGTTTAATGGTATTAGTTCTTATGTTTAGGTCACTGATCCATTTTGAGTTCATTTTCTTATAATGTGTGAGGTTTGGGTCCAAATTCATTCTTTTGCATTTGGAGATCCAGGTGTCCAGCACCGTTTATTAAAGAGACTATTCTTTCCATTGGATGGAATTGGCCTCCTTGTTAAAAACCAATTAACCATATTTCTGAACTCTCAGTTCCATTCCATTAGTCTACTGGCAGTCTCTGATTTATGAAATATTTGAGTTATGATGAACTGTACTTATGACCATCTTTTTATTTTTTATATCTTATTGTAGTAATATATACTACATACAATGTGAAATCATATCTGTAACTTTATACCTAATGTTTCTAACCCCTAAAGACAAATAAATATCAGATTTATAAAGATACTGATAATAAAAGGCAATAATAATGAAAACAAAACAAAAAAAAAAAACAGGAGATATTTGACTTTCTCAGAACTGGCTTATGATGGCATTGTTGTAATAGAACCACATCGTAAGTCAGAGAGTACCTATATGTCTCTGTCCTTATACCAGTACCACAGTCTTTTGATTACTATAGCTTTATGGGGTTACTATGAGTCCAAATTGACTCAATGGCACACAATAATTGTATGTTTTGAAATTGGAAAGCGTGAGTTCTCCTACTTTGTTCTTTTTTCGTTTCAGCCATTCTGGGCCCCTTGCAATTCCACATACATTTTTCTGCAAAAAAGCGCTGTTGGAATTTTGATAGGGATTGTGCTGAATCTGTAGACTGCTTGAAGTAGTATCGACATCTTAACAATATTGTCTTTCAATCCATGAACACTGGATGTCTTTCCATTTATTTAGGCCTTCTTTAATTTCTTTCAGCAATATTTCATAATTTTCAGTGTACAAGTCTTTCATGTCCCCGGTTAAATTTATTCTTAGGCCTACTTTCTTATCTTCAATGACTACCCAGTGTTAACATTACATACATGTACCACAGTTTATTTAATTAGCACCCACCCATGAACATTTATTAGCTGCAAGGTTTATGGTTAGTACAAACAATACTGCCACATACTTTCTGAGGTGTTTGAACTAATTTATATTTCTACCAACAATGTGTGCAGGTGACTTGGTTCCCTACACTTTGGTCAACTCTGTATTCTCTTTTAACTCTGTATTCACTTTTTTAATTTTCAACTAAACATAATGGGTAAAAAAGTCTGGATTATTGTTTTAATTAATATTTGTGCACATTGAATAATAATTGACCATTCATATTTTTTAAAAGCATTTTTCTATTTCTGTGAATTATCTGAACCTGCCCTTACAATTTTGAAGGGCATAAAGATAATAATTCAAATATCTATGTGTCATGAATTGAATTGTGTCCCCCAAAATATCTGTCAACTTAGCTAGGTCATGGCTCCTAGTACCATATGATTGTCTACCGTTTTGTCATCTGATGTGATTTCCCTATGTGTTGTAAATCCTATCACTATGATGTTAGTGAGATGGATTAGCGGCAGTTATATTGATGATCTACAAGATTAGGTCCAATCTCTTTTGAGATATAAAAGAGAGAAACAAGCAGAGAGACATGGGGACCTCATACTGCCAAGCAAGAAGCACTGGGATCAGAGTGCATCCTTTGGACCTGGGGTTCCTGTGTGGAGAAGCTCCTAGTCCAGGGCAAGGTTGATGACAAGGGACCTTCTTCCAGAGCTGACAGAGAAAGCGTACCCCTGGAGCTGATGCCCTATTAGACTGTGAGAGAATAAACTTCTGTTTGTTGAAGCCATCCACTTGTGGCATTTCTGTTATAGCAGCACTAGATGACTGAGACAGTATGTATCTACCACCCAGCTTCACATGGAGAGCATTACCAATCTCCAAAGAAAACCAAAGACACACAAAAACTCTGTGCGATTCCCACAGCCTTCTCATCTTTGGAGCTAATGACTATTCTGAATCACGTCTTCCATTCTCTTCTTTTCTAGTTAGTTTTAGGTTATATTAATGAATCCCTAAACATGATATCATTTAGTTTTGCATGCGTTGGAATTTTATATATGTAAACAATCAAACTATATGATCTCATTTGTGACTGGATTATTTTTATTTTCCTGAAATTATTTTTTATGATATTAATAAATGGTATCTTTTAAATGTTCTGAAAAATTCTTAGGCATTATCTCTTCAGAAGGAATCCCTGGGTGGTGCAAAGGGTTAAGGGCTCAACTACTAGCCAAAAGATTGGCAGTTTGAGCCCATCCAAAGCTGCCTTGGAAGACAGGCCCGGTGATCTGTTTCTGGAAGGTCACATCCTTGAAAACCCTATGGAGTGGTGCTGCTCTGCACACATGGGGTCACTGTGAGTCAGAATCAACTCAACAGCAACTAAACTAACAACAACGTTAATAATCTCTTCAAAAGTTACATTTTCCCTGTTCTCCTTCTGAAACACCTAACCAAAAGTGTATTAGAATTTTATTTCTTGCCTTGCTTTGCTTCATCAGCTACAATCTCTAGTGTAATGTTGATTAAAAATGGTGATAACAAGCATCCTCATCTTATTCCTAATCTCAGGTGATTAACTTTCAATATTTCATCATGTTTCACCAAAGGTGAAACTTTCCATATTTCAACATTGCAGCCTTTTACTGCTTCAATATTTCACTAAGTTTGCTATGAGGTTTTTAAAAGTTTTTTTTATAGATACCTTTTATTGGATTAAGGAAAATTGATTACTAGGCTGTTAAATTTTTTCTTTTATCATAAAAGGCTGTTGAATTTTATTGATTTTTTGCATACTTAGTAGATGGTCATATTTTTTAAAAACGTAGGTTGCTTTTCAGCTGTTACTCAAACTAAACTCATCTAGGTTGTGACATATTATCATTTTTCTATAATGCTGGTATGTGTAAGAATCGACTCGATGGCACTGGGTTTTGGTTTTTGGGTTAGTGTCAATTTGCTAATTTTTCGTTTAGGAACTTTGTATCAGTGCTCATGAGATGTTGACTTGTAAT